>NW_015549597.1:744684-746180 GCF_001515605.1 Sinocyclocheilus anshuiensis | reverse complement strand
ATTAATCGCGATTAATCACATCCAAAATAAAAGTTTTTGTTTACATAATATCTGTATGTTTACTGTGTTTATTAGGGATGCACGATATTGGACTTTTGCCGATATCTGATATGCCGATAATTTTCAACTCATCTTGGCCGATAGCCAGTGCCGATACCGATTTATAATTCTTTTTAATTTTGGTTAGTTTTTAACAAGAACTTATTTGTTAGAATTAAATAAACAATAATAAAGTTATTTTAACATTTGTAGATGGTCTAAAGCAAAAGAGTTGTAAAAATTCTGAAAATCTTTTAGAGCTCATAATTTGTTAAAAAAAATCTAACATATTGCACATTAATGAATAAATCAGTATATATAAAATTATGTAAGTGTCGTTTGTGATTATTATATATATATTTTTTGTTCATGTAAGCTATAGCTTCTGACCTTTAAATCAAAGCATACTCATGGTTTTATGGCATCAATTACTGCTTTATTTAATCAGAAACAGTCTAAATATTATTAGTGTATTTTGCTTTCATTTTATTAGAAGTAGGCCAACAGCGCCCCCTACAGAATTAAAACTCCTTAACGAACGGGCATTAGGACCCGGGAGAGGCTGCCGCTGCTGCCGCTGCTGCCACTGCACGTGCTGTTACTGTTGACTCTAACGGTCATTCAGTGAATCTAATCACCATTCAGGCAAAACTTTGCTTCAAGAATGAGCCACAATGCTGACGTGATCTAATGGCACTGTTGACATGATCTAATCGCTAGCACACCCTGAGCACCTGTGAGTTAATGTATTCCTCTTATCGGCAAGACATATCGGCATAATTTTTCATATCGGGCCGATGCCGGTATTTATATTTAAAGCCATTATCGGCCGATTCCGATATTGGTCCGATAATATCGTGCATCCCTAAAAAAATCAACTTGACATGAGCATAAATGATGACAGAATATTTATTTTTGGATGAACTGTGCCTATAAAGAAATATAATGCAAATAAAATAGTTTAACCATACAATTCTTACTTGCATTATGTTTGTCTTTCTCCGTTTCTCCCATTAATTATTCAGACTGTGAAATCGGAAGACCCTCAGTCTATGCCAGTGATTGTCAGTGGAAGTACCCATTCATTGGGATCCATTTCATCCCCTTCTGATACGGCATCACTGCATCCTCACAGTTCAGGAAAGGAGCTCCAGGCTGCCGATGCCGAACTCTCCAACATCCCTCACAAAGATGACAGCGATTTGACCATACACCATGTAAATATCTGTTGGATTTGCCGCATATGCTAACAGTGCCAAAAGATGTAACATTAATGATTATTAGCGTTCAAACTTTCAAGCTAACTGTTTGTGCAACTGAAGTTTATAAAAGGCCACCATTAAAATATTTCACTTTGCTAGCATAATTGCAGGTTTTGATACAAGGGAGAAGGGTCTGAAAATTTGTAAAATTATCTTCTGGAAATTTAATAGCTAAATGCAAACTGCACTACAATG
>NW_015549597.1:736073-736444 GCF_001515605.1 Sinocyclocheilus anshuiensis | reverse complement strand
ACTTTGGATGGGATAAATGCAGAGCACTAATTCCGAGTATGGGTCACCATACTTGACCACATGTCACTTCACTGGTGGTACTCTGCAGGTGATGAGCGGAGCTGGTTTCCTTCAAACAAGATGCTTGGAATTGAGGTTCATCAGACCAGAGACTCTTGTTTCTCAGAGTCTGAGAGTCCTTTTGGAGTTTTTATGCAAAATCCAAGTGTGTTTTCATGTGTCTTCACTGAGGAGAAGATTGAGTCTGGCTACTCCGACATAAAGCCAAGATCGGTGGAGTGTTGCAGTGATATTTGTCCTTCTATAGATTTCTCCCATCTGCATATATGATCATGGAGCTCAACTAGAGTGACCATCATGTTCTTGGTCAC
>NW_015549597.1:734597-735881 GCF_001515605.1 Sinocyclocheilus anshuiensis | reverse complement strand
AATAAATTAGTGCTGTCAAACAATTAATCGCGATTAATCGCATCCAAAATAAAAGTTTTTGTTTACAAAATATATCTGTGTGTACTGTGTATATTTATTATGTACAATTATGTATGTATATATATATTTGTTTATTTATTATGTATATAAAAGCACACACATACAGTATATATTTTGAAAATATTTACATGTATACATTTATATATTTATATTATTATATTTTATATTATATATAAATATATTTAATATATAAACAACATTTTTTTCTTAAATATATACATGCATGTTTTTGTATTTATATATACATAATAAATATACACAGTACACACTCATATATTATGTAAACAAAAACTTATCTTGCGATTAATCGTTTGACAGCACTAATATATATATATATCGGGCCCGATACTGAGCTTCTGTACTCGTACTCGTTAAAATGGCCTAAAGGATGTATACGAAGTATATGTATGCAATGAATATAATGTTAAAACATTCAGTAGTAACGCCTGTATAGCTAATGTGTGCAAGCTGATAAGCAGATTGAGCGCGCGGCAGCGCAGATGCGCGAGTTTGCCGAGTGAATATACCTTTCTCACAGACATCACTGGAAAGTTTGTAGTTCGGTCGGATGTGTCATAAACAAGTAAGTAAAACAATGCACAAGTTACTTAACGGTAGAGAGAGCAAGAGTGAGAGAGAAAGAGAGAGAGCGAGCGAGCGCGCAATTCTGTTGAGTGATCTTTGATGTTCACTCACTCAGCACACGCATAATTTGGATTAAACCGAAAGTGAATCTAGCCTGTGTGAAATGCGCTAGGCTGTACTTGTCCCTCTCATTCTGTCATATATATGCACGCGTTGCGCGTGTTTTGCTTGCTTGAGTGTTTCTGCATCATACGAGAGGCTTTGGAATATAAATCGCAGCACGTTTCAGATGAAAAAAACGCGACTTCTATTTCTGAAAATATCACAGTTAGGAGATTTATAACAAGTGGTTCCCTGCATTTTTACAGCAAATCGCGTGATTACAGTACTAAGCCGCTGCAATGGAGCAGCTCTAATGCTATTAAATTAAAGATGATGTAGGCTACCATAGAGAGAGAAAAAAATGAACAGTGAAAGTAACAAAAACTTGTAAAATACATTTTAATGGCCATAATTAAGTGTGAAAATAACAGGAGGATATACAGACAAACCAAAAATGATTCAGAGACCAGATATAATTTTTGATATTTTTTTTTTGTGGGTGCAGGACACTATAGTTCATTTATGTAAGTGAGGATA
>NW_015549597.1:709617-734556 GCF_001515605.1 Sinocyclocheilus anshuiensis | reverse complement strand
TCTGAATTCATATGATGACACTTTGTAAACAGATGAAAAAGTCTCATTCAAAGATAATCTTTGCCTCCTCTGCAACTCTCAAATCAAATATGATTTCAGTTCATATCAATACAAAGTGTTGTTGTATGAGAAATATCTATGGAATCTACTACTTTAGTGTTCCACAGAAAAAATAACAACATAAAGTGTTGGAATGACATGACGGTGAATAATCGATGGCATAATTTTCATTTTGGTGCTCTAACACAGCTAATGCGTTCTATTGTAAGTAAATTATTTTTATTTTAAGGGTTATAATGCGTCATCACACACCCGTTTGTTAGCAATACTGTGGTTGTGATGTAGAGTGCAGTGTAACTCACTGGTGCTGTGGTCTTTGACCCTCAGGGTTCAGTCAAAGACCAGCTGAAGGCTTATGGGGCTTTGACAGAGAATGTGACACGCAAGTATACCAGACAAATTCTGGAGGGCATGTCCTACTTGCACAGCAACATGATCGTCCACAGGGACATCAAAGGTACCGTCTGGCATTAGACCTCACATAGTCAAATACTGTGTGTGTGTGTTTTTTTGTCACCTATTTGAAATGCAATTAAAATAAACAGAAGTTTATTATATCAAAGTTCAATTTGTAGTGCAGCTATTTGAATAAAACGTTGTCATGTTTTAATAATTTTGGATCAACTGTTATAGCTTGTAAATCTTCTTTTAGTCATGTAACAAGAGGAAAACTGGATCAAAGATCTTTCGGTCCATTGCATGCTAACAGCTCTCCTTGGTCACTTCCTCCGGTGCGTTCAGGTGCCAACATCCTGCGAGATTCAGCCGGCAATGTGAAGCTGGGAGATTTTGGTGCCAGTAAGCGGCTTCAGACCATCTGCATGTCCAGCACTGGGGTCCGTTCTGTTACTGGAACGCCGTACTGGATGAGCCCAGAGGTCATCAGCGGAGAGGGGTACGGCCGGAAGGCAGACGTTTGGTGAGAACAATTTTTTGTATATGAATAAAAAAACACATCACACAAGAAGTGCACACATCTTTATGAGGTTTAGAAAAAAATGCTTTGGAACAGCATTTTCCATCTTCGTTTTCCATCATGGGAACCTAAAAACCTTTAAAATATGTTCAAAATCTCATCGTAGTAGAGGGAAGAATGCAGCTGGGATTTGTGGAATGGTACGATGCTCTCAATAATTTATCACCATTAAGATCTAGTCTAAGAGTCACATTTTTACGGTAAACTGTTTTTTTAAGCAGACATGATTGTGATCAATGTTGCAGAGTCTAAAAAAGCAACATACTCTTAATATTAAGAACCTATTTTTAACAAAGAAAGATTTATAAACAAATGTTTAAGTAGGAGAAAAAGAATTAGGTTATTTTATGTCCTTGAGAAGTGCACAGATTCTCAGTCGGTGGGAGTGGCTTAGTTACTGCTCAGGGATTCCCCCACATAAACTGATTGGGCAGTCTCCGGTCAGGTCAGGAGAGCATTATGATTGGCTGAAAATCAGCTCACAAGAGTTGTCTATTAGATCAGATAGTCTATTAGCATATAACACTGCAAAAAATCATTCTTAATCAGGATTTTCAGCTTATTTTGCAATTAAAAATGTCTATAAATGTCCATAAAACAAGATAAATTTACTTGAAACAACAATTTAAACAAAAATCCTATAAAAAAAAATTGATACCTTTACTGAAACTTTAAAACAGTACTAGAAAACATGTGGAATGTTAAAGAAATATAATGTGACCTAATGGGTCCTTTTTCTTGAACTGTGTTGTGTGAACAGGAGTCTAGGCTGCACTGTGGTGGAGATGTTGACAGAAAAGCCTCCGTGGGCTGAATTCGAGGCCATGGCAGCCATATTTAAGATTGCCACTCAGCCCACCAACCCCCAGCTGCCCTCTCACATCTCCGAGCACACGCGGGACTTCCTCCGCTGCATCTTCGTGGAGGCCAAATACCGGCCGAGTGCAGAGGAGCTGCTCAGACATCCCTTCTCCCAGATCTTGTGCTGAGGTTTTCCCTCTAGCTGCTTCCACGGGTTAAAAACCCTCATTTTTCTTGTTAAAGAGTGATAAACTCAGCTTCAAAGGCAATCTGCATTTCCACAGCATGTGACCTGCCAGCACCCAATCTGGGTTGTCGCCAGGATTAGGTCAAAAAACTGGTTTATTCTCTAATGGCTTGAAATGCGATGTCTTTGGGACAGCAGAGGGCGCTACAGGACTTTCATGATGCACATGCTCTTCATTACAGAAATAAACAGATTGATGGTGTCCCAGGATTAGCAGATGCAACAGACATGATACTGTTTGAGCCACTGAGCTGCTTCTTACAACAACTGCCAAATGTGCCTTCTAAAGCCGACAGGGTCAATCTCACTGACCCCTGAATGAGTTTTTCAGACATCAAGAAAGTGTCCTAGTAATGAATGTTTCATACAGTCCACAGCAGAGTTATGAAGTCAGTGTTTTTATGTGCCATTTCCCCTTCCACACGGATTCCCGTGTGCGCCCATTGTCTCTTTGACTCCAGGCACTTAGTGTTAAAGGAAACGTAATAATTGTGTCCCGGTTTGTTCCTGCCTCAGATGATTGAGGGTCATACGCACGTCAGTCTCATATGGTTTGCATTCGTGATTAATCGTATATATATATATATATCAATTAATCTTCATCGAATTGCACTTCCTTGATTTATAGTTTATAAGAACTGTTTTAGTCTGTTACAGAAAGCAGCTACGCACGTCAGTCTCATATGGTTTGCATTCGTGATTAATCGTATATATATATATATCAATTAATCTTCATCGAATTGCACTACCTTGATTTATAGTTTATAAGAACTGTTTTAGTCTGTTACAGAAAGCAGTTTATTCTCGTTTTTTGACTGAGGTCAGATGCCGAGGGTCAGGGCATGAGGTTATAGTGGTTGAAGTTTAATACGTAGTTTTGTACCGCAGTAGTGCCTTATAGTGTCCTGTAGAGAGCAGCAGTGCAGTACTTAAGATGCAGCTAATCTTTAGTATTCCTACAGTGAGGATGAGATGTTAAATTGGGAATCTCAAAAGGGGTGTGTTGTGTGTGGTGAGATAATGAGAGCACATTAGGTTGTATATTAGTTTTCTCTCCAGCCCTGCCAAAGAAAAGGTATTTAGAAAGTGTTGTGCCTTAAGTGTCTTATGGCAGTATATTGGACTCATTTGGATCAGATGCACTTTTGAATATGAATGTTGAATATACCAAATTGTTCATTTGTTACACAGAATGTGAAGCTTTTTTCACTTTTATTTATGTCCCAATGGTCAGCCATTTTTATATACGAGTATAAATATATCTATATATGTATGTGTATAAATCTATTTTTATATAGTGACTCCGAACCGAGTTATGCTTTTAGGAACAGAAGATGAGTTAGAAACAAGAATTGTAACAGCAGCTGGTTTTGCAGAGACTACAGCATGATTTTACATGTGTTTATTACTGGCTGGAAATTGAGCTCTGGCGATTTATGTCTTCTGTACTCATGTTTTTAAGTGTTTATTGTGTGTCTGTTTCTGTCTGCTTGTTCACCTGAGGATATCGGGGAGAATCTCATTGCAGACAGGATTTTGATGCAGGTTGTCACAGGAAGTGACCAGTGCCTTGAATCATTCTCAGAAATGCATGTACACACAGATATTCACATTTGCTGCCACTTATGAAGGACTTGATATTTGCCTTATGTATTCAGAGTTACAGTGTTGAAAGGAAAAATAAGATGTGGAAAAGAAAGATTTAGTTTTTATGTTAAGAAAATTAAAATGGTATTAAAGTTAATGTACACTACCATTCACAGTTTGGGGTCAGTAATATTTTTTGTGAGAGAAATAATATGTGACCCTGGAGCACAAAACCAGTCTTAAATCGCTGGGGTATATTTGAAGCAATAGCCAAAAATACATTGTATGGGTCAAAATTATTGATTTTTCTTTTATGCCAAAAATTCATGTTCCATGAAGATATTTTGTAAATTTCCTACTGTAAATATATTAAAACTTAATTTTTGATTAGTAATATGCACTGCTAAGAACTTAATTTGGACAACTTTAAAGGTGATTTTCTCAGTATTTTGATTTTTTTTCTCCCTCAGATTCCAGATTTTCAAATAGTTGTATCTCGGTCAAATATTGTCCTATTCTAACAAACCACACATCAATGGAAAGCTTATTTATTCAGCTTTCAGACGATGTATACATCTCAATTTCTCTCAATATTTTGATTTTTTTGCACCCTCAGATTCCAGATTTTCAAATAGTTGTATCTCGGTCAAATATTGTCCTATTCTAACAAACCACACATCAATGGAAAGCTTATTTATTCAGCTTTCAGACGATGTATACATCTCAATTTCGAAAAATTGACCCTTATGACTGGTTTTGTGGTCCAGGGTGACATATGTTTATTTAGCAAGGACGCATTAATTTGATCAAAAGTGACAGTAAAGATTATGTATAATGTTACAAAAGATTTCTACTTTCTCAATTTGTTTTTACTTTCTATTCATCAAAGAATCTTGTATCAACGTTTCCTCAAAAGTGTTGAGCAACACAACTGTTTTCAACATAAAAATGTTTTTGATCATACAAGCAAATCAGCATATAAAAGAATGATTTCAGAAGAATCATGTGACACTAAAACGAAGTAAATTCACTTTTGCCATTATAGTAATTAAAAGCAAAAAACTGCTTTTTTTATGTGGTAATACATTTTCATAACATTACTGTTCTTGGTATATTTTTGATCAAATGCAGCCTTGGTGAGCACAAGAGTCTTTTTTAAAAGCATTTAAAAAAAAAATCTTACTGACCCCAAACTTCTGAATGTTTGTGTAATTCTGAATTTTTTCGGAATGCAAGAAGTGTTATTATACTGAGAGCAAGTACGTGAGACTAGGCATGTTTATGAGGAACTCAGAAAAGGGTGTGAAAAGGCACGATGCTTTCTTTGGAAATGTATCATGGGGTATTGCTCAAGTGAAAGGGTAGGTGGATGCCACGGGCGAGTTTCCACTCAGCTTGACAACTTTGTTTAGCTCAGGGTTTGAGTGACAGGTGTCCGTCATACGGGCACACCAACACTGACAACACCACTTGTCCTTCTTTTCTATTGTTTTGATAGTATTTTGGCCTCCTCAAAAACAGTTGAATGGCTCAAATAAGATCTCAAATAGCTGCTAGTTTTTGTTTCGGCAGCTAAGAATCAGTATTGTACCAAAGATTGAGAAATGTCTCAGAGAAATGTCAGAGTTAAGTCTAGTTGAGAACCCTGGGATAAGCAAAAGAATACGAGCCAATAGGTTAGATACACAATATATGATTATGTTTATGTATCTTGACATGAGACTTGCAGTGCAAAGTCCAGTGTATCAAATATTTTCAAATAAAACAATGCACAAAACCACGTATTTAATGTAAAGTGTGCTTGTTTTTAATCTTGAATATATGGTATAGTTTTTAGTGTCCTCTAATACCTGTTATACGTGTTTGTTGATGATTCTTACTAACAGTGTGTTTCTCACCATCTGTCTTTGTCTGTTTGGAGTCAGTCTAAGCCAGTCACAGTACTAACACAGCTTTTCTCTGTGAATACACACCATTGTGGCATCAAGGAAAGGATCGACTGAATTTATAGCACTTCCTCCCCCTCTTCTCTCTGTGCAGTGAAATATAGTGCAAAGCGAAACATTATGTTCAGGCAGGAATAAAGAAGTTACTTATGTGAAGTCTAAAAGATTAGACATTTTTTCCCGCATTTACTGCAAGCATTCAGCTGTCAGCGTTCCCCAGGTCTGTTCACCATCATGAAAGTAAAAGTGTTTTTCCTGTGTATGTTGTTAGACCAGTTGTGACCGAGAAGGAATGCATTTCTTTCGACTTAATGTATTTGTCGTGCAGTAATGCTGCAGGCAAAAACACCAAATGTGTGAATTAGAATGACAGGTTTGTTCTTTGAATTTCTTCATCAGTTTTTTCATTAATATTAACCAGATTAACCATGCATTAACAATTTTATTTTTATTACAAAATACCATAGATATTACATTTGAAATGTACAATTTAGCAGGTTAATTGTCATTTTTAATTGTATTTTTTTAATTTTAATTTTTAATTTGTCCTTTCAGTAGCTTAGTTTTAATAGAGTTCTGTAGTCACTGTATAAAATGGAAGCTAGTGTTACCTAGTTTAAGTTTAGTTTTACAATATATGTAGTTTTTGTTTTAGTTTTAGTATTTTAGGGCTGCCGAAGTTAATACATAATACTGATAACATTTAAACCATTTTCAGGGCTCGATATCTCAAATCTACCAACATTTTCATGTGTAATGAGGGCACGCTATAAACATATACAATACAAAAACAAACGATTTATTTATATATGTGACCCTGGAGCACAAAAGCAGTCTTAAGTCGCTGGGGTATATTTGTAGCAATAGCCAAAAATACATTGTATGGGTCAAAATTATAATTTTTTTTTTATGCCAAAAATCATTAGGATATTAAGTAAAGATCATGTTCCATGAAGATATTTAGTAAATTTCCTACCATAAATATATCAAAACTTAATTTTTGATTAGTAATATGCACTGCTAAGAACTTCATTTGGACAACTTTAAAGGTGATTTTCTCAGTATTTTGATTTTTTTGCTCCCTCAGATTCCAGATTTTCAAATAGTTGTATCTCAGCCAAGTATTGTCCTATCTTAACAAACCATACATCAATGGAAAGCTTATTTATTCAGCTTTCAGACGATGTATAAATCTCAATTTCGAAAAATTGACCCTTATGACTGGTTTTGTGGTCCAGGGTCACATTTAAGTTAGTTATTTTATTTTTAAATCGTTTATTTTGTATTTGATTTTTTGTTTTTCGTTATTTTGTGGTCATGCATTTTATTATTGAATTTTTCTTCCGTTTTTTTTCCAAACACATTTTTATTTAATGAAAATGTTGTCATTTAGTTTTTGTGTTAAGTTTTAAAGGAATAGTTCACCCCAAAAATGAAAATTCAGAAATTTTCATCAAAACACAAACGAAGATAATTTGAAGAAGAACCAAACAGCTGTCCCCAATGACTTCCATAGCAGGGAACGAAATACTATGGAAGTCAATGGGGGCCATCACCTGTTTGATTTCCAGCATTCTTTAAAATATCTTATGTTCAACATAAGAAAGAACCTTACAGGTTTGAAACAACATGAGGGTGAGTAAATGATTCGTTTTTGTGTGAACTATCCCTTTAATTTAGTTTTGGTTAAGAACTCTTGTGCACAAAGCATTTGCACAACAGCGTTTGAAGCACAACAAATGTCTCTTGTCAGCTTAGCAGAGCACCTGGCTGGATTTTTGGCAAAATTTGCTTGTGTCCTGGACTTGCTAGTTGTTGTGTTAGCTATGATTGCCACATCATTTAAATTTGTATTCCTCAGATTCTATTACACACAGTAAGATTCACAACCAGCGTAAACACTCACAAACGGAGTTTGGCAGATTAGTGCAGTCTCAGAGTCTGCTTGTGGCTTTGTCTTGGCTGATGATCAGTCGGTGGAAACAGCATTAGGATTCTGCTGTTCGCTCCTGCCTCATTACACTGGAGACACGAATCAGCTGTTTGACGCCTCTCAAACCTGAGAGAGCGAAACCAAGCGCGCCAATAAACAGAAGAGACTGACTAACTCAAATAATGAGGAAGAGTTCAAGAGAGAACACCTGGACATCTCTATGGAAAAGCTTCTCATACACTAACATACTTTCCTCTTTGAACTTTTCACCTCTCTTGAATGTTTGGTCTCAGACAGACATTCCCCCAGTTACCGGGGCTGAGGCAACCACAGTCACCGCTGCAGATATTTATTAGCGGATCGTAATGACGGCCCTCCATGTTAGTCCTGACACTAAACACACTAAACAGCATAAATTACAGCTGGCCTTACAGTGGAAGCACTCTTTCAGAAACACGGTGCGATAAAAGGGTCATTTGTATTCTAGTCGCCCTGTCAAGTCTAACCACCCAACTTGGTAATTTAAGTCAGAATCAACATGAGTTTTTTTTCTGATACCTAGTTTGTTCACAGTTATTATCAGAACTTTTATTCAGACTTCTAGTCTGAATCTTTCTGATATGTGACCCTGGAGCACAAAACCAGTCATAAGTCGCACAGGTATATTTATAGCAATATCCAAAAATACATTGCATAAAAATGATCGATTTTTATTTTATGCCAAAAATCATTAGGATATTAAGTAAAGATCATGTTCCATGAAGATATTTTGTAAATTTCCTACCGTAAATATATCAAAACTTGATTTTTGATTAGTAATATGCATTGCTAAGTACTTAATTTGGACAACTTTAAAGACGATTTTCTCAATATTTTTATTATTATTATTTTATTTTTTTTGCACCCTCAGATTCCAGATCTTCAAATAGTTGTATCTCGGCCAAATATTGTCCTATCCTAACATCAATGGTTTTGTGGTCCAGGGTCACATATGTATTTTTTGTAACACTATAGGGACCAATTCTCACAATTAACTAGTTGCTTATTAGCATTCATATTACAAACATATTGGCTATTTATTAATACTTATAAAGCACATATTAAGGCCTTATTCTGCATGATCAAATTTTAGATCCCTTAAACCTATATTATACCTAAACTTAACAACTACACTCTTAAAAATAAAGGTTCCAAACGGGTGTTTTTGCAGCAATGCCATAGAAGAACAATTTTTGGTTCCCTAAAGAACCTTTCGGTGAACAGTTCCTAAAAGAACCATTTTGAAGAACATTTAAAAAATCTAAAGAAACTTTTTCGACTACAAAGAACCTTTTCTGCATTTGAAAGGTTCCATTATGTTCAAGGTTCTTCATAGAACCACTGATGCCAATGAAGAACCTTTATTTTTAAGAGTGTAACTATTAATAAGCAGCAAATCAGGAGTTTATGAGGCAAAAGTCATAGTTAATCGTTAGTTGACTGTTTTTTTGTTTGTTTCACACTCCTGAAGCAATACGTTTAACTGTCTCAACAGCAAAAAATAAGCAACACATTAAGTGGAAATCATTCACGCAGACAAATATTTATCGCAATTATTTTTTATTGAGTTTTGTAAGTGCCCATACTTACTACATTTTCTCTATATACTGATTAGTGTTTACATTTTAAATTTGCCGATCAATAACTGAGAAATGATTCTTCATGCATAACAAGGCTATTTGTAGACTGGACAGAGAGACGTTCAGCCGCACAAGTCATGATCGCAGCAGTGGATGTTCTCCCCAACTGTGCAGGACTCCTCACATGTGCGGGACAAAGAATGTGCTGGAAAAAGACATTCATATTTTAAATACATCATTTATATATGTATAGAATTATATGTACACACAAAAAGGTACAAAAGCTGTCAGCTTATTTAGTACCTAAAAGTATAAACACACAGTATATGTATAAAAAAAAGAGTATATACAAATAAAATACATTATAATCTAATGTAGCCAATCATATTAAATACTATTTAATATAATATGTAACAATATTTAATAATAATTTTTAAGACATTTTTAACAGTGTATATGTGGCCTGCCATTTTTTTAAGCTACAATCAATCTGCCTCTGTATCTGCATCTAAACAAGCCTCACTTATTTTAAAGAGGCACAGAGCTGTAGTTTTGCATAATAGTGACAGGATGAGGACATGTCTCGGCACGTACCGGTGGCCTCGGTCTTGCAGAAGTTGGCAGACGGGGGGCATTCGGTTCTGACCTTGCAGTCGTCGCCCACACAAGTGAAGCACTGGAGGGAGTGCACTGCACAGAGAATGACAGACAAACCACCACAAACAAATCATGAGCTACTGTGACACATACATGCTACTGTTGATGCTTTCGAACTTTTTCGGTGCAATTATGTTTAGCACAGTCATTTCAGGCAATATTACCATCCCTACTTCTCTCCTCATAGTTCTGAATTCCAATCCAGTCATCAGCAGTATAAATCTCAGGCAGACCTCTGCGGTATCTGATATTCAGCAGTTAGAGATGTTAACTCACCAGTAGTGCTGCATACGAGCATCAGGACAAGAACGCAGACCAGAGCCTTCATGGTTTCAGCTTTAGCAAACACCTTTTGAAGCAACAATACACAGCGTGTTCGAGAATGTCTGGAAAACTGCAGGAGTGTCTTTGGTTATATAGTCTGCTTGCTAAAGTGAAACAGGTTATGTTGAGAGTACGGCATGATTGGTATGTTGCAGTACAGGTTGGGATAATTAAATTCCTTGGGCCTAAATTATTGTTATTGGTTAGAAATTATATTAAATATCTGGTGCCTAAACGCCAATTTTTCATATTCAAGTTGTAAGTATTTTTAATGAAAATCTGGGGGAAAAAAGACAAACACTATTGAAAAACAGTCCTCTAAAATAATCAGATATCTGCCATATTCAGCATTTTATTGCTGCAGCAATAGAGAGACACAAGAAACTGTCCTGAGGTGTTTTTAGTTCGGAAAAATAAAATATTCTTTAGCCGTTTTGTCAGATGAGGCAACTATGTGCCACGTACTGTACGCACAGTTTTTTCCTCGGGCAAAATGACGCAGTATATGAGTCTTAAGCCCTGTAGAAAAACAATCGAGATGCTTTCGGAATTTCAGCTGTAGCTGGAGGAGGAAATATTTCCAATCCATCATCAATGATATTTGTATCTGCTGTACTTCTGATGGCGCTACAGTTCACTAAAATAAAACTGATCTGAAAAGCCTCTTTTCTAAGTTGATTAAAATGTTTGTATGTGTGCATACATTATTTGATGTAAGGTTCAATATTACAATTATAATGCTCTTAACTTTCAGCAGATTTCAAACAGATCATTCATTTATGTAAAATGCTTTTGAGTTCACATGTTCAGAAATTTTGAAAGTAAACAGGTTTGGCTTGCTATGGAACTCAGGGCAAGAATGAGGAAAAAATAAATATATCATTACATTTCTACATTCCAGGTCTTATATGCAAATATGACATGTTTCTCTATCTTCACATTTGTTATATATATATATATATATATATATACAGTATATATATATTGTATATTACATATTTATACTATATAATATTATTTTGGTAACACTTTATTTAAACATAGTTATTTTAAATTGTAATAATATTTCTCAATATTACTATTTACTGTATTTTAAATCAAATTAATGCATCCTTAGCATTAGAGTGAGCATAAGAGACTTATTTAAAAAAATCAAAAATTGTGTTGATACTGACTTTTGTAATGTAGTATATAAAAAAGCATGCTAGATATAGTAATATAATGCTTTCTAAATATACATTTACTTGGCAAAGGTTGTTCACAGTTTCATAAATTAATAGGTGGCACAGCTGAACCACTGACATATCTTACCCCATTCTTATATGTTGAATTTATGCCCCATAATTAACCTCTAATATCTTCCCCACTTTTCCTAATCAACCATCCATCATAGCCTGCATTCCCACTGGCTCTGACCGTCCATCCATAACAATCCTGCAGTCTGCTGGTCATCAGTGTTGGCTGCTGATGAGCTCATCTCCTACAAATCTGGTGGGTGTGTTGTTTTCTGTCTGGCTGTGAGTCTAGTGCCCCGGTGTCTCCCTGGCCTTGATACACTCCTCTACTACTTTGTAGACTGCTGATGGGGCATGAGCCAAACCATTTATCAAAACCAGCTGTCCTTTATCTCTTGCATTTCAGCAATATATAGAATAAATATCATATATTTATACTCATTTTATAAGTTTATTTGCAACATTTTTGCGCTACACTGATAATTTCCCACATCTGTCAAATAAGCTTTTCAAGGCAAGATTTTCAGTAAATACTGACTCAGATTTCTTTGAGTTTCAAAGTCTTGGAATACAGCAGATGAGATATATTGTCAACTTTCATGATGCTTTGACCAGTGTTATTTTAGTATTATTTATGTACAATTATAGTATTTATTAATCATTTGAAATAGCTTTTTTTAGCTTTAGTCATTTTATGTAATTTAGTTAGCTTAAAATTAGCCTTTTTGTTAGCTTAAAATGCTTAAATTGTTCTATTTAGCTTAAATTCTTGTTTATTTCAGTTTTAGTTGTAGTAGTTTTACTTAAACATTTTTATACATATTTTAAATATATATTTATATTTATTATTATTATTATTTTTAATCTTATTTCAATTTACAAGAATGATTTTTAAAAAAATTTTTTAACAACAACACTGACTTTGAGTGCTTTTTTTGGAGCTTCCATTTACATTTTTACAGGCATTTTTCAAACTATCTTCTTTTGTGTGATATGAAGGTAAGTAAATGATGACTTAAATTTCGTTTTGAGTGAACTATTCCTTTAGTAGTTAACCAGAGTGAGTTGTATAAAGTTAAATGAGTCAGATCTTCTGGTTACTTGATTTTTCTGGTAAACAGATATGAATCAGTGGTGCTGAAAAGCATGTGTGATGTTCCCAGATCAGCACAAAAGAGAGCGGCAGACTCCTTTTATAACGAAAAGTTACGTAATCACCCCAGTGTTCCATGACATAATTAAAATCCCTCTTGGAACGACAGGAAAAACTCTGACCGAGTAGCAGAGGAACTCCAAATTAACTCAGAAAAGGTACAAAGAATCACTTTTTCATGGGGTGAGACAGAACAGTCAGATATCAGTGCCATTGCAGTCTGTCTCTGTGTGTATGTGTTCCAGCAGTGGCATGAATAGGATTTTCTCTGACTGACTGTGTGCACCCCACACCAGAGACACAGACAGAATAGAGTGAAAAGAGGCAGTCAGGAGACTGGGCAGACAAGCACAAACAATTCTGGGCTCACATACACACCCCCTGGCCTTTGCCCTCCCCATTGGACCCCCTCTCTCTCCCCCGCCTTCTCTATAAAAGCCCAAAGTTCACCCACACTCGATCTCATTTTCCTCTGGCATGGAGACCCAGCGAGCTTTCTCGTCCTACCGAAAGCGTTTTGGGACTTCGGGCGGCTCCCCGTCCGTGGGGGTCACCAGCCGCCTCAGCATGGGCCGCCTGTCCCTCCACAGCAGCCCTCGCCACCTCACCTCCAGCCCCATCACCCTGTCCACCTCGCGCCTGTCCCTGGGCGGAGAGCGGCTGGACTTCTCTGCGGACTCCCTGCTGAAGGCCCAGTACCGGGAGACGCGCACCAATGAGAAAGTGGAGATGATGGGGCTGAACGATCGCTTCGCCAGCTACATCGAGAAAGTGCGCTTCCTGGAGCAGCAGAACAAGATGCTGGTGGCGGAACTGAACCAGCTGAGAGGGAAGGAGCCCAGCCGTCTGGGGGACATCTACCAGGAGGAGCTGAGGGAGCTCCGCAGGCAGGTGGACGGCCTCAATGCTGGTAAAGCCAGACTGGAGATTGAAAGAGACAACCTGGCCTCAGACCTGGCCACTCTTAAACAGAGGTAAGGACAGATGTGTTGTGCCCCTTTAAAGTGCCCTCCCAGAGTTTTGAGCCAGGTGGATATTGAATGGAATGTTCCAAAAATAATATAATATAATATAATATAATATAATATAATATAATATGATTTATTTGTATCTTGCAGGTTGTTTGTTTAAAATGTGTTTCAGACTAGGGTTCAGGTTCGGGGTACTTCAAGGGTTATATACTATATTATATAATATATAAATATATTTAACCAAATATAAAAATGGTCAAATTAATGATTATCGATTTATATTTTTCACAAAATATTTTGTATGTATCTTGCAAATATTTTATAATTATAAGGATAGATAGATAGATAGATAGACAGACAGATCTAAATTAAGACATTAATATTTAGATAAAAATTAAGACAAAAATATAGATCTATTTTATAGTTTAAAATTTGTAAAATATTTTAAAAATATAAACATGAAACAAATGCATAGAATTTTGCAAAAACAAAATTATTTTATATTGTTTTTATTTTAGTCTGCACAAGAAGAATACACAGAGCAAGACTGTGTGGTTTAATATAGTCAAAGAAATGTTTTTGTTTAATTTAAAATTGCATAAAGTTTGATCTTTAAAGTAACTTCTGTTGACATTGCATTTACATTTATACAATTGGCAGACACGTCTATTTAAAGCGACTTGCACTGCATTCAAGCCAGTGAGATCATTTATCAGTTCCCTTTCAAAAATGAAAAGGAACCCAGTGAGAAACCAAAAACCACCTTGATTTATTGGTGTCGTGATGAAAGCAACTGGCAACACAAAGTTAGAATCACTATAACCAACGTGTCAAAGTAAAATACAGTGTAAAAAAGGGTGTACTTGTGTATGAGTAGATGTGCCTAGCTGGAGTCAATGTATCATACATTCCAGGACACACCAAAAAGAACGCTAAGAGCAACAGGAGAACAATGTCACAAAAAAGGTCAATAGCCATATACAAGAAATGCCATCCTGCCTTTAAGAACAGCTTTCATATGAGTAAAGAATCTCTTAAGAACTGCAACACCTCTGGCATTTTTCCACATCAGTACTATTGCCACAACTTCAATGTTACTATGTGAATTTATAGCACCCCAACTCTGTTTTCAATGAGAGGCTCCCCATTTCTTACTCTCATTCGATCCCATGCTGCCTCTCTTTTCATTCGCTGAGTGGTATGGGGGAAGGGTGGGGCACAATACATCGGTACAGCTTCCACAAAGGCTGAACACTCCCAGTTCAGATGTCCTGTTGTTAGAGAAGAACCACATTTTTAGCCTAATTCCAACCTTCATACCTTTACACTGATTGGAATCAGTAGCAACCGGCGTGTTTCTCATACCAGATCATTCAGAGACCAACTTTTATTCAAGATACAAAGCAAAAACATTTATAAGAATCTCTTAAAACAAAACTGACAGGAAAATGCATATATTTTTTTTCAGTTACTAAACTTTATTTTATTTAATGCAATTTTCTATTTAATTCACTGTTAATATCTATTGAAACATTTGTAACATTTATGTGAAATAAAACTGAAATCAGAAACCATGATAAAGTCAGTAACAAAAAGTAAAGTTGCATTAGAACTAAGCTGTGAATCCAAATTCAAAGTGATTATTTTTGATGTACATGCATTGCCTTTATTTGCATGCTCAAAACTAGACACTGTTTGTTTGGAATTGTTGATATTGATGGATATTAGGTGTAGCTGCTCTGTTTAGAAGGGTGTGTATGAAAGGCAGTGCATCTACTCCACCCCGTGGGAAAGAGCAGTAGCTGCAGTGTGTGTGTGTGTGTGTGTGTGTGTGTGTGTGAGTGTGAGCAGTTAATGATGCATGAGTGATCTATTGAACCCTGTCCAGCCCCCTGCTGCAGGTCTCACCACACCATCATAGGTCACCTCCACTGTGAGCCTTTCATTACAACTGTGAAAACTGATTGATCATAAGTAACTATTTAGGATACACTTTGAGGGCAGGGATCAGAGATAATATATTTTGACGTTATGGGTATTATGGGGAGTCAGGACTATAACCACTTGACTATAGACATGTCCTACCTGTATAAATATGTATACATATAAATATGTATATGTATAATATAAATACCTTTATAATGCAGTCTCTAATGTTGCTTTTATTCAATCAAAAAACTTTAAAAGTAAAAACAGTAATTTGAAATACTCCTACAATTTAAACATTTTAATGTTAATACATTTTAAAATGTAACGTATTCCTGTGATGAGAAAACTAAATTTTCAGCATCATTACTCCAGTCTTCAGTGTCACATGATCCTTCAGAAATAGGGTTGCAAAGGGGTGGAACATTTCTGGTAAATTTACGGAAACTTTCCAAAAGCTCCCGGAAGATTCCCAAAAATCCTGGAGAGTTTCCAAAATGTCTGGAATGTTTCCGAAATTTGCTGGAAATTTTCCAATTTTTGCAACTCGATTCAGAAATCATTGTAATATGCTCAAGAAACATTTCTTACCAATGTTGAAAACAGTTGTGCTGCTTAATATTCTTGCGGAAACTTTAATTGTTTTTCAGGACTGATGAAAAGAAAGTTCAAAAGAACAGCATTTGTTTACAAAATAATTTATTTGTAATAATGTAAAAGTCTTTACCGTCACTTTTGATCAATTTAACATCCTTGCTGAATAAAAAATATAAATTTCTATCAAAAAGTAATACAAACAGTGTAACTACAGTATACTGTATATGTGTGTGTGTGTGTGTGTGTGTGTGTGTGTATAAATGAATGCTTCAAAACAAAACAAAACGAACAAAAAATCAATAAACATTATGACTTCCTAAATACATTTTCAAGAGGGGATATACTCTGGGAGTTCTTTGGGTCCCGCAAATCTTGAATATGTGGACTACTATTGGTTGTAGAAATTAGGGTAGAATCCTTCTTTTTAGATATGTTTTCTTATCCGTCCTCCAGACTTCAAGATGAAACCGCTCAACGGCAAGCAGCAGAAAACAACCTCAACACCTTCAGACAAGTAAGGAGCACTCCATTCCCGTCTCATTCATCGATCATGAATAAGTTATCATATTGCTGCCATGAATTTCACTTTTGATTCCAGGATGTGGATGAAGCAGCTCTGAACCGTGTGCAGCTGGAGAGGAAGATTGATGCTCTACAGGATGAGATCAATTTCCTGAAGAAGGTCCATGAGGAGGTGTGTTATCCCTCCCACACTACCTCCATCTGTTCACTTCATCCCTGTCTCCTTTAATTTTACTCCAACTGGCATCAAATCAGTTAATTTAACCTGGCTATTTGTAGCTATATCAGATTCTGATGTCTTTATCTGCCCAAACAGATTAAATTTTAAGTCCTAAAGATCAGATTAAATCAGACGCCATTATATTCACCTGTAAACTTCTCTCTCTTTCACCCTTCTTCCGTGTTCTGTGTAGGAGATGAGGGAGCTGCAGGAGCAGCTGATGGCCCAACAGGTTCATGTGGATCTGGATGTGTCTAAGCCAGACTTAACCACTGCCCTGAAGGAGATCAGAGCTCAGTTTGAGGCCACGGCCACCAACAATATGCAGGAGACTGAGGAGTGGTATCGCTCGAAGGTTACATAAACACACACACACATGCATTCTCTTTAGTGGATTTCTCTATTAGAAGATTTGAAGTTTTATTTGTAATATAATATAATATAATAAAATGTTTCTACACCTTTTTAAATAATAAATAAATAACAATTATTATTATTTATTCCATTAGTTTGCTGATCTGACTGATGCAGCCAACCGTAATTCAGAGGCTCTGAGACAAGCTAAGCAGGAGGCCAACGAGTATCGTCGACAGATTCAGGGCCTGACCTGTGACCTGGAATCTCTTCGTGGATCTGTAAGTATTCACCAAAAACGTATTCAGAACAACAACAACAACGACAAATTCAGCCACCATGATTGTAGAGCGCAGTACTTGACAGCAAAGTCATCATCCTCTCAAAACCATTTCAAACTTCTCACTCTGTCTTTAAGAATGAGTCCATGGAGCGTCAGCTGCGAGAGATGGAGGAGCGTTTCGCCATTGAGTCGGCCGGTTACCAGGACACTGTGGCCCATCTGGAGGATGAGATCCAGATGCTGAAGGAGGAGATGGCCAGACACTTGCAGGAGTACCAGGATCTGCTCAATGTAAAACTGGCTCTGGATATTGAAATTGCCACCTACAGGAAGCTGCTCGAAGGAGAGGAAAGCAGGTGATGACTGATGAGAGGAGAGAAATGGCATCAACCACAATAATTTGAGTAATTAATTCAAATATGCATAAATGAATATCTTCCACCTCTTCTAGAATCACTGTTCCGGTGCAGAACTTCACCAACTTACAGTTTAGAGGTGAGTGATTCATCATCCAGTTGTTGATTTCTGCTTGAATTAAATGTCTCTATTTAATCATTTGTGTGTGTGTGTGTGTGTGTGTGTTGTTAGACACCAGCTTGGACACTAAACTGACTCCTGAGGCGCATGTGAAGAGGAGCATAGTTGTGCGAACCGTTGAGACTCGTGATGGAGAGGTAAACACTAGGAGGCGCTCTTCATCAACCTTTAAAAATAAAACAATTTGACACCCAGTTTACATGAATACACATACTTCATCATCAGCTGATGGCAACATTTTCTTTTCCAACAATCTCACAAAAGAATTAAAGGATCTATTATTTCATTAATTTTATTAATTGATCCATTCATTCTTTCATCCATTGCATTAAAGCAGAAATGCCCACAATTTTGGGCCAAAAATCAAACTTCATTGAAGACCATGGGCCAAAAGTAAATGCTGCATTACATCCCAAACTGCATTATTTTAGTAACACTTTACAATAAGGTCCCATTAATGGCAGTTAATAAAAATATTAAATAAGAACTATTCATAGTTAGCTCATGTTAATCCATTAAATAATATTAACAGAAAAACTTTTAATTTTAATATTGTATTTGTATATGTTGAAATTAACATGAACTAAGATTAATACATGGTTTAGAAGTATTTTTTTGTGAGTTCACGACGTTAAAGGGATAGTTCACCCAAAAATGAAAGTTATGTCATTAATTCCTTACCCTCATGTCGTTCCAAACACATAAGACCTTTGTTTATCTTTGGAACACAAATTAAGATATTTTTGATCAAATCCAAGAGCTTTCTGACCCTGCATAGATGTGTCGTGTACTCTTGTGAATGCGCATTGATTGACATGGAAGAGAAAAAATTGTTGAATAAAGTCAGAATTTTTGTTTTCTTTGGGCACCAAACGTATTCTTGTAGCTTCATAAAATTACAGTTGTAACAACCACTGATGTCACATGGACTATTTTAACGATGTCCTTACTACTTTTCTGGGCCTTGAACGTGTCAGTTGCTGTCTATGCAGATTCAGAAAGCTCTCGGATTTCATCAAAAATATCTTAATTTGTGGTCGGAAGATGAATGAAGGTCTTACGGGTTTGGAATGACATGAGGGTAAGTAATTAATGACAAAATGTTAATTTTTTGGTAAACTGTCCCTTTAACTACAGCAGTACTAATTCTAACAAATTTTGTAAAGTGTAACCATTTTTTTTCAACCAATTTCACTTAGATTCTATAGATTTCAATGCAATGCAATGCAAAAAAAAAGATGAATTAGAAATATGCTTTCCCCCATGTCTATGGCATGGCGGGCCGAATGAAAGGCCATTAACTGATTTATACTTAGCCAACTATAGCCTTGGGCATCTCTGCATTACAGATTTGTTTATTTATCTTTTTATTTGTTCATTGTTTTCTGTTTGAACTAAAACTAACCTATGCAATCTCTCTTTCAAAGATCATTAAGGAGTCCACCACGGAGAGAAAGGATCTGCCGTAATCACTCTCAGACACTGGATCGGATGCAGCTGAAGAGTTCATCACTAATGCTTCTGGATGCTGTGATTAAAAACGTGATTTCTTGCCCTGCTTATATTCTCTGCTAGTCTATATAGGTCCTGGGAATTATATTCAGTTATATTAGCCACTATAAGCAATAAGCAACTGCGTCTTGATCTCTTTCTCTCCCTGGGATTCTCTCTTTATCTGTCTTTATTTGTGGCAAAGAGTCTTTGCATGATATTAGACTAGTTTATCGCCGATTGTGCCATAAAAAGTCATGGTTGGACAGATGAAAGTAGAAAGCAGAACAAGATGTAGCTAGCGGTCAGAGCGGGTGCATGGGGAATATAGTTTTTTGTCAAGCACAAACTGTAGAGAATACATTCTGAAATGTATTGTAGTCTTTAAGTACTAGATGAAGAAGAGCAGGATTGGAAGTTTTTGAATCTAAATGGTCAGTGTTAATGTATGGCAGAAGGAAACTATAACAGAAAGGTCTTTCTGATGGTTTTAAAGGAATGATGGATTTTTTCAGCGGTGCTATATGAACATTTTACCCCACATTTTCTCTCTTTCACTGTGTAAACACAAAGTTTTTGCACAGTAGCTAACTAAAGCATCTCTATGGACCCAGGTTTAAATGCTTTAAAATGCTTGTTGACTGTTAATTGACCTGTAGAAAACACATTAATAGTAAATTTTAATCAACAAAAAACAATATCTTACTGAACTCGTTTAGTAAACATCTGACATATTGTCTTAAGGTGCAGTCTTATCTACCATTGATCGATGAAATTTTGGCGAATTCCAATCATTTCATTAGGAATTTGTGTGATCTGGAGTTTCCCATGCAGATTGCGCTCATGTTCAAGTTTGCAACATGAATTCACTGCGCTGACCAACAGGAAGCTGCTTGGTTTGAAAGTGACTTCTGTTTGACCTTCATACATCTCCAGACGATTGAAAATAGACATTTTTGCATGCAAAATGTAGCTGCAATTTGGCTAATGTGACTGTACATTTACTAAAAACTCATACTGCCAGGTAACACTCAACTATGTTTTCAGCTGAGGAGGGCTAACTTTCACACTACTGTTGCATACTGAATTGGACGTCACTTTATTGTGTTGTCTAATATTGATACTAATAAATAATTTTTATTTGGTAGCGTGTGTTCTGTTTATGAGCTTATCCACCTTATTTTGCAATTCGGAAGTAAGCTATTTTCTGTGAATGTGCGAGATGTCCGATTGGAAGGATGACAACTAAAAGAATAGTAAAATGCAGCAAACAGTAAAACTTTTTGTGCTACAAACCAGTGTGTTTATGATTACAATAATAAAGTTTGCAATATGAAGCAACATAACTGTTTTTGTAAGGCTAAAATAAGTAAAAAGCAGATGGTACAGGAAGCACATTCAAGTTACAAATGGCCACATCCGCTCTTATGTTAAAAATAAGGTGGATAAAAGAGGACTTCTCAACACAAGCACATCGGCATTGCAGCTGATGCATTCTGACTTAAAACTGAACGAAATAAGAAGTGACAGTGATCTTCTGTCACATGTGAACATGTCAAGGGGGCAGAAGGTTTGAGTGACAGGTATGTGTGACAGGGTCACAGATAGGGTGCGGATTCCATGCTTGGTTAGAGGGAATTACACACACTGTCTTTGTCAGGGTATGTTGACGGCAGACAAGTTACTGTAGAACTAGGTTTGCCCCTATATAAGGTTTCTTTGCCCTGGATATCAAGATAAGGAATCCCTCCTAGGTAGAGCAAGTGTAATGAAATTCAAAGACAAAGAACATTCTCACCCTGAAATCTTTTCACAGGTTTACAAAAGTGAAATCTCTCACTCTCAAGTACATAACGGCATCTTCTTAGGGACCCGTGTAAAGTCACACACTCATTCTAAGTCTAAAAAGGGCAGTATGATATACGTAATATTCAACATTTAGTGGCAGAAGTGAGAATTTATATTATAAATACAACACTTATTTCATTACTTGCAATATCATTGAATATTCAGGGGTCAAATGATTCTTAATGATGTGAAAATGTAGGCAATGAGATTACAATGCAAGGTGATAGCATTCTGAACAAAGCATTCTGTACAGAAATGGCTCTTCTAACATGAAAAAAGAACACTTTAACATTGCATTCTTCTTGTCGTGAAACTGCATTGGGTAAGCTAACTTATCTAATGGTAACCTATAAAAATTAGATGCATCGACATGGAACTTGAAGTTCAGTATGTGGGTCAAAGTCATGTTGATTCAGTAGCTGATCTGAAAGTCTGTCTTTTCAAACGCTTCATTAAAATAGCCGTCTAAAAAGAGTAATTCGTTTGCAAATTGTGCTGCATAGGCCACACTGTTTATTTGTTTTTGCATGCCACTCTTGTTCCTCTGTTAGAAAGTTGTAGAAACACAATTGTTAGAGCAAATTAAAATGAAAAAATACTGTTTGTCTCCTACACTATATACCTCTTTAGAAGTTAATATTGCTATAATTTACTTTCACATTCCAAACTCAGAAATGTAAAAAGGGTACATTCTCACACTTTCTGTGACCCACAGTTTGAAAACCACTGTTCTAAAAGAATGGACAGAAACTGAATTTAATGGTTCAGACCCCATGTGTATATTGAAAACCTAATATGCTGAGAAATATGACTTTCCACAACATGTCCCTGGCGAAATCTGGGAAAAAAAATTTTTTGTGCCAGCTGGGTAGATATACTCAAAAAAACACTGGGCCAACAAATGTCCTAATCAAAACTCATGAAATAAAATGTAATTTCAGAACATCAAACTTTGAGGTCACTAAAACATTTCACAGCAATGCTAGACATTCACGGAGGGGGGCATTGAGTTGACAGAACTTGGCTTGAGTTGAGTCCTATGTGAAGAAATTGGGGCATATTGGATGAGTCATTTGGAGCGTGGCAACTCTGGAACAAGGGCAACTGAGAGACATAATTACATGCTGTCCTCACTGATGCACTTTAAAGAAGTGTTAAAGGCTAACAACATCTTAGATATCTGGAAAGGAGTACTCAGAACAATGTGTGATGCATAGTCTGATAGCATCTGGATGTTTAACTGGTTCCAAGTTAAACACTGCACCAAGAAATAAATCATTAGGCAGCTTGACTTATTTCTGGATCCAAGGATAATATGGGCATGAGAAACTCAGTAGAAAGTCCCTGCAGTACACTCTGCAGTACAGAATAAAGGTTCCACAAGGGGGGTTTTGTAAAGATGCGATAGAAGAACCAATTTGGGTTCCTCAAAGAAAATTTCAGTGAACAGTTCTTAAAAGAAATAGAATATAAAGAATATCTGAAAAACCTTTTTCCACTATAAAGAACCTTCTGCGCAATGGAAAGGTTCCATGGATGTTAAATATTCTTCATGGAACCATAGATGCCAGTAAAGAACTATTATAAATATCCCACAAATCCAAGTGATTTCGAATAATCGTCAAACATCTGTTCACAGCCAGCCTGAATCTGGTCTGTGAGGGAGCAAGATAAAAACAAATTTCCCAGGATTAATGAAGAGTGAAGGGATAAGTGTTGGAAGACACATCTCTGCCATGCACATCAGACACCAGTGGCACCATTGAAGGCTATGGATAGATATCAGAGAGGTTCTTCAGGCTCTAATCAAACATCTCCTCCTATTTAACCTTAATCTGACCCTGCAGCGCCGCCACCTCTTTACTGAGGCACCCAGAGAATCTGTGCAAAGCACATCACAATCAGCTAAGCCTGTCACACTGAGTCAGACCTCTCCACAACCACCGCATTTCTGTCGGTTCATTCACACACAGCTTGAGACTGCTGTTGCCAGAAGTGAAGCATTTATCTCCTCTTAAAAATGAGAATCACTTAAGTGAGCTTAGTGTGAAAGGTGAGAGAGTAAGAATATTACTGGACGTATTTGATATCAGTAATTGTGGAACATAATTCATGTGAGTCAAAATGCAGCTGTCATTAAAAGCAAACAGATTTTTCATAGGATAATAATGTGTGTGAGATCAGATGTTTTTCTCCAAGTCTGTTCTCTCCAGTGTGTATGTATATGGTTAGGAAGAAATCAGTTTTGGGATACTGGAAGTATGTGGGACAGATAAAACACTTCAGTAGTGGTGTTCTCATTTGGCTAGACACCGACGGGGGATTTTCCATTCTGAGATCTTACTGAAACCACTAGAGAAGAGAGAGAGAGAGAGAGAGAGAGAGAGAGAGAGAGAGAGATCACGCTGTTATTTAGGCTGATGAAGAGTGTTTATATTGCAGTTTTTCTATCATACTTCATATGGCAATGCTAAGTAATTTAATGGTGCATATGACTTCAGTGAGCTCATAAAGCACAATTCATTTTTAATGCACAAAAATGAGTGACAAAATATTGTATGTTTCAAAAAAGATATACAGTATCACCATATAGAAAACCAATGAGTGATGTTGATTAATGACACAGAAATGTTTTTTATTTGTAATAGGCACACTGACTAACAAATAGGTGGATGACTTTTCAAGTCACAATCAATAACCAGACACATACACACTTTTCATCTAGCTACTTTAACTTTGTGTGTGCACAGGATTGAAAGAGAACCATGATTAGTTTCTTTTATGTTGGAATTACCTGCTATGTTGTGTTTATGCAGGCTTGTTTAGAATGTAAAACAAGAGACTAATTATTTTATAAAGATACTTATAAATTCAACTATAGAAATCCATTGCAAATTATGTATTGTAGGCTATTTTAATTTTTTTCCGCTTATAGGCCTATTTGTCTTTCCAGAAATGGGAGGTGTTGGTAGTGTTATCTGTTTGTATTTTATCTTTGAACCTCTTGAATTTTCTTTTATCTAACTTTAGGGCTGTACCATGTTCCATGCAATGTTTTCCACTATATCTACTTACTGGACGCATGTGATATCATGCCTATATATCATTGCCAGTAAGATTTTTGGAATGGTTTTCCTTCACAGTTTCTTAAAGGGATAGTTCACCCAAAAATGAGAATTCTAAGGTTCTATCTGACCTTATAATTTCAAGGTGGCTGTATATATATGTGACCCTGGACCACAAAACCAGTCATAAGTAGACAGGTATATTTGTAGCAATTATAGCCAACAATACATTGTATGGGTCAAAATTATACATTTTTCTTTTATGCCAAAAAAACATTAGGATATCAGGTAAAGGTCATGTTCCATGAAGACATTTTGTAAATTTCTTACCATAAATATATCAACATTTAATTTTTGATTAGTGCATTGCTAAGAACTTAATTTGGACAAACTTAAAGGTAATTTTCTCAATATTTAGAATTTTTTCCAGATTCCAGATTTTCAAATAGTTGAATAGCCAAAAAAAGCTTATTTATTCAGCTTTCAGATGATTTATAAATCTCAGTTTCAAAAAATTTACCCTTATGATTGGTTTTGTGGTCCATGAACATGGTCACACACACACACACACACACACACACACACAC
>NW_015549597.1:695827-709554 GCF_001515605.1 Sinocyclocheilus anshuiensis | reverse complement strand
TGGGTGTGAGAGAGTGAGAGAGAGAGAGAGAGAGAGAGAGAGAGAGAGAGAGAGCATCTGCCTTCTGTCAAAAGTGACAGCTGTGTCCACTGCCTCCCCTGTGAACGCAACGTACCATTATTCCACAAAGAGCTACATCAGCCGAGCCGCACGCTGCCTCTGAGGTGTCGGGCGTCTCTGTGCTGTCTTTGGTTGTTCTTCTATTTTTGTTTCAGAATATGTAGCGACTGATTTCAGGGATCACGTCAGTGCGTTACCATTTCATCTGACGGCTCAAAACTGCAAGACATCAAACGCGCTTTCTTTTCATTTGCATTTCAACTCGGCGACTTTTCACTTTCTCGAGGATCCTACTGGCATTCTCGTGTCATTTTTGTTTAATTCTTGGACTATAAACACTTGTTTCCTTCACAATGCGACTTCTAGATTGTGTTCTTTTGTCTTGCTCGCTCGTCCTTGAATAAGAGAGAAAATCAGAATTTTCAAGAACTCTTGAATCTGTCCACGCGTGAAAATGCCTGTACGCCGGGGACACGTCGCTCTCCAGAACACCTATCTGGACACCATCATCAGGAAATTCGACGGACAAAGTGAGTTTCAGAACTTTTTATGTTTATTTGGGTTGGAAGATAATTTATAGGCCAGAAACATGCTACTGTAGTCTAAAACATTAGATATAGTATTGTTTATTGATGTTATTGTTTATTGATAAATCGGGGAGAAACTGTCAGAGAGCGGCCATTGGATCAATCAGTCTGAGATTTGATTTGCATGGCAGTTGATCATCAGGTGAGCAAATCAACGGACCCGGCTGATTTTATCTACATTATGCAAATGCAATGGAACAACTAATGTAGAATATCCCTAATATGGAAAATTGCTAACAACCATCTGTCTTCTGTTTTTCCATTCTTCTCTGTAGCCTATGTATGCGAGCGTGCACGCTTGTGTTTATGTATCTCGTGCACCTGCTTTGTTCATTCAATCATGTTTCCTGATTTAACGTTTTGGAAAAACAAAATGTGCATCACACATAATTATACAACCTTAAGATCAGTAATATCAGTTTTCATTTCCAGTGTGTACTATTTCACCACATTTATCCTGTATGCCTAAACCTTTGTGCTCTCTATTTAAAAGTCTACAGGAAGAAGTATTTTATCAGAACATTTCCAAATGTTATGCACAAGAGCCCTTTGACAAAATTTCCTTTCCAAATCCTAACCTTTACTCTCATGCTAAACTTAATCTGTAAATTTGCCATAACTAGGCCTACCCTAAATCTAGTTTTACTCCATAATAAACCCAGAGCCTGGCTTATATCTGCTTTATATGACCCTTGAGGGTTCTTAAACAACAAAGATTATGTTATCTTAGTAAAAGTTTCTTTCAAACAACTGTAAATACAGGTTTTAGCAGGGGTTTTAAATGTCTCATTAATTATACGAGTTAGTCAGTATACGTTTTTCGGCAAACAGTTGCTAACTAGTAGCTGTAAGGAGCTAACCATAACAACAGTAAGCTGCTCGAGTGATTTTTATTTGGAGGGTGGTCTGTCCATAAAGCAGAACAAAATAGGCTAGTATTGTTTTTATGTGCCACTTTATTATAGATTTATTTATCACAAATATGTGAGAGGAATCTTTAGTGTTTTGTTTAAAAAGTCTCACATAGATGATGTTTCATAATTGGTGGCGTTAATGGTGACAATTTGCAGTCCTATAATTTGCATTGCATGAAACGAACAGATTTCGTCCCTGAAAATTAACTTTACATTTACATATTATAAATCTTAAAAATGCTAAAAACAAACAACAACTATAGGCCTAGTTGTCATTACAATATGCCTTTTAATCATGACTGTTGCTTTGTCTTTGTTCCTGTGTACACTATTCATAAATCATAGTAGCTGACTTTTGAACTCTCAAAAATATGTAAAAGAGCCTTTTTTAAACTAGTTTTGTATTCTTTAGTTTCATAACTGTAGACTGCACATCTAATCATTTGTCATAGTATCTTCTCCCTCTTCTGCATGTATTAGTTCTCAGTGCTATTGCTGTGTCTTCATCTTTTAAGTACACATGCATGTATATATGTGCCAGTGCATATAGATCTGTGAATGTGAGCCTGCTGCTCCTCCCTTCCCTCCCTATCTGTTAAGGCTAAGTGTCATTTTGTGGCTGCTAGGCAACCATCTCTGTGTGTTGTGTTTTGTTCCTGAAGTAAAAAGGCAATAATGAGTTTGATGCTGGGGGCATTAAAGTTCCTGTCACCAAACACAATTATCACGTAGAGCTGGAGAAACATTATTGAGATTCAGAGATAAAAGCAGGCAGTGTGTGTCCTTGAAGGATTGCACCCTTTAATATAAAGAATTTTTCATTTGCTTTCTCTTCAGTTCAAAGCAGAACCTATAACCGTCTTAAGAGCAAGCTGTGTTGCTCTCCACCTGTTGAAGCTGATGTGTGAAGCTATTGCTGCAAAAATAGCACAGCTGTCTGCAGATTTCCTGTTTATATCAAAGCAGTCGTCATGAATACAGAAAACGAGTAGTAGTAAAGTACAGGCAAAGGAAGGAGAAGGAAAGAAAATAAAGACATAAAACAGAATAGCCAAGTATGTGGAAATGTGTTCAAGGGTTTTTTTCTTTTCGTCTTTTAAACCTGTAAAAAAAAGGAGACAGTTGGATTTTGAAAAATTGAGAAATGAGAAAAGTTACTACATAAAACTTTCTGAAAGTCACTAAAGATTTGAATGAAGATCATTTAGAAGAGTTTTCATCACTGATCTCACACTTTTAGGTTTAACCCAACTATGCCTCTATTGAGGAGAACAGGGCTAGTCGACAGGGAAGAAAATTAGTAGTTATACATTTATTATTATTAATAAATAACAACAACAACAATACCAAAATTTATAGTAATAATAATAATAAGATGATTTGTTGGCTAAAACAATGGTTTATATTTATATATATATATATTGATTTGATATATATGTATTGAATTGATTTGTTTCTAACATTTTCCTGTCTGTAATAGGCTTGTTCAGTGGCAGGTTTCATTGTGACAGCTTACTCCATAGACCGATAATGTGACAACATTCCCCACAAAAACTGTGTTAAAGGATTGGTTCACTTCCAGAATGAAAATATACTGATAATTTACTCACCCCCATGTTATCCAAGATGTTCATGTCTTTCTTTCTTCAGTCGAAAAGAAATGATGTTTTTTTTAGGAAAACATTCCAGGATTTATCTTCATATAATGGACTTCAATGGAGGCCAATGGGTTGAAGGTCTAAATAGCAGTTTCAATGCAGCTTCAAAAAGGGCTCTACATGATCTCAGCCCAGGAATGAGGGTCTTATCTAGCGAAACAACTTTCTTTGACTTTCTTTGCATGTTCGCTTTGTAAACAGTGGGTCGGTACTTCTGCATACGTCACGTGTGACCTTTCCAAATGTGATTACGTAATTCGTGAGGTCAAGCTAGCGCAAGACGAGCTTTTGTGTGTTTTTTTTTTTTTTAAGAAAGTGAGCGATCGTTTCGCTAGATTAGACCCTTATTCCTGGGCTGGGATCATGTAGAGCCCTTTGAAGCTGCATTGAAACTGCAATTTGGACCTTCAACCCTTTGGCCGCCACTGAAATCCATTATATGTAGAAAAATCCTGGAATATTTTTCTTTAAAAACCTTAATTTCTTTTCGACTGAAGAATGTAAGACATGAACATCTTGGATGACATGGGGGTGAGTAATTTATAAGGAAATTTTCATTCTGAAAGTGAACTAATCCTTTAAATAATGTTTTTTTCCCCCCCCAGTAATGGTGGAAGTGTTCATTTTTAATGAATGTTTCTTAACCCTTCGTTCCTTATGCGACCAGATCGTAAATTCCTGATTGCCAACGCCCAGATGAAGAACTGTGGGATCATCTACTGCAATGAGGGCTTCTGCCAGATGTTTGGTTTCTCACGGGCGGAGATCATGCAGCAGTCCTGCATGTGTCAGTTCCTGGTGGGGCCGGGCACTATGAAGAGCGCCCTGGCACAGCTGGCACAGGCCCTGCTCGGGTCAGAGGAGCGCAAGGTGGAGATCCTGTACTACTCTAAGGAAGGTATGCTGGGCTTAGCGAGGTTTTCACTCACTTTTCACTCACCCACATATGGCTGATGTTTTGATAGACTTGAGCAGATGCAACATTTTCAGTTTTTCACCATCTTTTTCCACGCTGACAGCTACTTTCAGTTGTATGAGAAAGTGGTTTGGCACTGGTTCGTTCACATCATTACTATAGCAACCGATGCAGATACACCAGACACTGATGACACTGTCTGAACAGCGCATTTCACTTCAATAATAATGAACACGGTATGGAAAGCAAAATCAGAATTGTGCAGTGTGAATAAAGCATAAATGAAGTTTGAGTCTATTGACAAACCCAAACACAGGAAATAAACCAGTGTCAAACTATTTCCCATGTCATTAATATGGCAGCTGTGTGAATAAAAGTCCACCTTTTCATTAAAAACAAAATGTCTTTTTGACACCACCTTTCCATCTATTTATTTATTTCCATCTTTTCATTGTTTGTTTTCTCCAGAGTATGCATGTGCATTAGCTGGAGTTTGTAAGTCAATTTTAAAAGCTTTTTGTTGTCAGATTTTAAATATATAATTAAAATTAAACCTTTTAAGTATACTTTTTAAAAACTTTTAGAAAAAGTTTTTATACTTTTTTTTTTTTTGCAGTAAAAACATTTATAATGTTTCCACAAAAATATTAAGCAGCACAACTGTTTTCAACATTTGTTGTAGAAATGTTTCAGTAGAATGTTTCTTGAGCACCAAATCAGAATATTCATTTGAATGATTTCTGAAGGATCATGTGGCGCTCAAGAAGAGTAATGACTGCTATAAATTCAATTTTGCTTTACAGGAATAAATAGCATAAAATATATGAAATAAATAGAAAACAGTTATTTTTAAAAAATCATACAAACTCTTTAACAGTAGTGTACATAGAAAAAGCTTCCCAGAGATGTTTCCAATATGACTTGCCTAACAGGAGCTTAGAAGCAGGTTTTTATTGAGAACTTTTGAATAGTTACCAGCATTTCACTGTAAACACGCTCAGTGACCATATCTACACATCATCCTGTGATGTTATCTTCAGTTTCAGACACTCTGTCTCATTACATTCACACATAGACATAAACACATAGAGTAACTCTTTGGTGGAATGGCTTAAAGGGATAGTTCACCCAAAAATGAAAATTCTGTCATTAATTATGTACGTCGTTCCAAACCCGTAAGACCTTTCATCTTTGGAACCCAAATTAAGATATTTTTGATGAAATCCGAGAGCTTTCTGACCCTGCATAGACAGCAACTCAACTACCACGTTGAAGGCCCAGAAAGATAGTTTGGACATCATTAAAATAGTCCATGTGACATTAGCGGTTCAATCGTAATGTTATGGACGTCGTTAAGCCAGTGTTTGTGCATGTGTAGCTCAGCTAGAAAGTAGACAGGTGTTCCTTCAGCCCAGGAAGCGGTGCGCTGATAACATTACCATGACAACAGGACTCCAGAGACTCGCACGCCTATCACTAAACGAATGCACTGAGCTCAGATGCACGCATAGGCTGACATGCACACGCTCACACGTGCTGCCGTCCCTCTGTTCTTTTTATCTATCACATATTTTTAGTGGATACAGCGTACCGAACTGTGTCACGGTTGAGCTGGAGACTGAACAGCACCTTTGTGTGTGTGTGTGTGTGTGTGTGTGTGAGGGCAGGGTCTATATTTAGAGTGGTTGATGGCCTGCTTTAGTCAAGAGCTGAGGGGGGTCTGGCTGACTTTAATCATGCTGTTTTTTCTCTGGTTTTTCTGTCCTCCTTCCAGTCACTCCTTTCTCATTCCTGCGACTCTTCCTCGCTGCTCTGCGTTTTCTTTACTTTGGTTTCATCGTTTGTCTCCTTTATTGCCTTTCTGTTCATTGTCGTGTCTGGGTTAAAAGTACAACACATGATGTTTTGATTTCTCTCGAGCAGTGTGTCATAAAGAGAGTTTATCATTAAAGCCTCATAGCCAAAATATAAGTGACCTCTACATGTTCTCTGCGCATCTGTGTGTTTGTCTGAGAGGTTTGGAAAGTAGGGAGTTTAACCAATTAGAAATGATCCTCAGGGGTGAAATCGCTCATACATGAACCGGGTGTGGATGTTAAAAGATAGAACTGCTGTCATCTGAATTAGTAGATTGACTTTAATTTGAGATAAAACATCCACACAAGCTTTTCATCTACTCTACTGTTTAATCTGTTTGGGCTGGGTAAGATTTTTGAAATAAGCCTTTGCCAGGCTGCATTTATTTGATAAAAAATACAGTAAAAATAGTAATATTGTGAAATATTATTACAATTTAAAATACCTGTTTTCTATTTTTATATATTTCAAAGTGTATTTTATTGCTGTGATGACAAAGCTGAATTTTAAGTATCATTACTCCAGTCACATGATCCTTCAGATATCATTCTAATATGCCGATTATTTCTCAAGAAACATTTATTTGTATTATTATCAATGTTGAAAACAGTTGTGCAGCTTAATATTTTTGTGGAAACAGTTTTACTTTTTTTTTTTTTTTTTTTTTTTTTTGATTATATGATGAGTAGAAAGTTTAACAGCATTTAAACTTTCAGAACAGAACAGAATTTATGTGAATTTTTTGGTAACATTATACAGTAAATGTCTTTACTTACTTTTGATCAATTTTATGCATCCTTACTTAATAAAAGTAATAATTTCACAGACAGGGAAGGTTGTCCAAAACTATTTTAGTGGGTCAACAAACATGCACAAAATACATTTGTCATTATCTAGAGTCAGTTGTTAGTTTATGTTTGTGTGTGTGTGACCCTATAGATAATAATAAGTTTGCAGAATGGATGGATTGATAGCTAAATGTTTTAAATTGTATTTGCTGAAAATGTTTGAAATGAAACAAGGGTGGAAATGGGGAATGACATTATGATTTTCTTTTATTTTTAATTCTTTTACTTTTATTTGTAGTAGTGTTAATGACAGTGCTCTTTAAACTAGAAATATTTTTAGAATGAGTTGTAGATTTTTTTACTTTTTAAATATGTAGATAAATATGGGAACTTTATATCAACATCACGTAAAAAAAATTACACAGACCCTGAAGGAATGTGTAACAACAATCCATGGTCTCCCCTATTTAATAGATTTATGTTTCCTCATAATCATGGATTTCAGACCCCCCGAACTGCAGCACCTGTGTGTGGGGGTCTTATTGTGTGTTTGTGTAAGTGTGAGTGTGTTTGGACTACTCACAGCCCTCACATTGGTATTTATAACAGCTCTTCGTGAAAACTAAACTATACTTGTGCTGTATTTTGTACTCAAACGTCTCTGCTTGCTGACGTCTCTGTCACTCGGTTCATTCTCTTTCTCTCCTGTGTGTGTGTCTGTCTCTCTGCCTTTCAGGGACATGTAGGCCATGTTTGGTTGATGTCGTTCCAGTAAAGAATGAGGAAGGAGTCGTAATCATGTTCATCCTAAACTTCCAGGAGCTTTTAGACCCGTCCACGAAAAAAGGTGGCATCAAACAGCGAATGACACACAGCTGGCTACGGGCAGGTGCGTGTCCCCCCTTTCTCTGTGTGTGGGAGAGATTCTGGCCCTTTCTGTAACCGCCTTATAAGGTAAACACATTGACTGCTGTGCTTGGTGTGACGGTCTGTGTGTAGGTGTAGCCAGAGGCAGCATTTGATAAAGGTGGTGTCAAATTTTGGTTGCTGAGTGTTTATGTATGTGTGTGTGTGTGTGTGTATATGCCTGGCCCCCAGTGTTGCTTTAACTTTTATATTAGAAACTATGAGATATTTTGCTGACATAAATAACTATACATTTAATAATAATAATAGTAATAATAATAATAAAGGAAATATACAAGTTTCTTAATGTATGAACTATGAAGTCCTTTTTATTTGTTTTTACATATATAAATGATTATCATTATATTTAATTATAAATGGACAATTACATTTTTATAATGAATTAAAAAAAGCATATGCAAATATTAATAGGTTATTAATAATAATAATAATAATTGTTGTTGCTATCGTTATTAAATATTTAATTATATTTCATAAATATTTCACGTTAATGTAGTTTTACATGTATTACTAGTAATGTATATAATGTATAAGCTTTGTTTTTAAATATATAAATGTTTATTATTATTAAATTGTTAACAATACTTTTTTTATTAATCACATATTTTTAATTAAAAAAATAATAATTTTATAACAATAAAAATCTACAAATAAAATTGAATGTACTGTATACAAATAAATAAACATAGTAAAAATAAATGATTCTTTTTATTATTATTATTATTAGTAGTAGTAGTATGTTTATTTATCCAATAAATTTGATATTTATCAAATATCAAATGCAACACTCCATTTATTACAGGGAGCATCTTAGGTTGGTAACAATTTATTTACCAGCCCATTTCCATACCTTAGTTATCTAGTATATTCTGTAGTAAAGAAATATCATGAAAGATCTCCTATACAGCAATGTATTTAAATGGAGAGAAAATGTCTTCTCCTGCTTCATAGGTTTTCTTCCAGAGAAAAGGCCCTAGTAGTCTCAAACGTGTCTTCCCTAAAGTTTGACAGAGATCTCATCAGTATCTCGCACTGAGCTCAGATTTGTCTGGTATGATTAAAAGGACTTCAAGACCAGAAAGACAAGAACTTAGTGCTGGGTGGTATGACCAAAAATGTATATCACAGTATTTTTCGAAATGAACACCGGTATTCGGTATGAACCGGTATACCGCCCAGCACTACAAGAACTCACCAGTTATGTCTCCTGAGCTTTGAGCAAAAACATATTCCCCTTGGATTATTTAACCTTATGTTTGTGTATCAGGTCAGAAACGTAAGATGAGGCTGCGAATGCCCTCTCTCCGTGTCAAGCGGCAGCCGTCCCTCCCTAAGGACCACTTTGAGGGAGTGGTGGTGGACTACCTACAGGTACATGTGTGCATATGTGACACACATCTGAGTTCATATTGCCACAGACACATCATCTACAGCTTCCCTCTGTGTCCTGCAGCCCTCTCATGAGGAGGTGGCTTTGAAAGACCTCCAGATGTCTCCAGACAGCTGTTTAAAATCAGAGACCCAGGCCCTGATTCAGCAGACCCCCTCCACATGCAGCTTCTCATCCCTACTCACACGACCCTCAGACCGGCTAGAGCCCAGCGGACCCCCTCTCAAACACAGCCACTCCAGAGAGAGCATGCGCAGCCTGCGCCGGGCCTCCTCGCTGCACGACATCGACGGCATGAGGGACCAGTGGAGCGGTATGAGTGTTTGTGCTTGCACTCCTCTAGTTCCTAGTGTAAACAACATACTGTCACAAACATTGACTGTGTGTGAAACTTTATTATTTATACATTATCAGACAGTACTACTAAGGCAAGTTTGAGTCTAGTGTCGGTGTAACATCCTGTCTTTGTGTGGTTTGCTGGTTGATTGAAAAATAAAGATGACATCTCACCCTAGTAAAAAAGTAATATATTTAAAATACATTTATTTCATACATGAATTATTTGAACATATAGTTCAACTCTATTAACATATTTACTGACATATCGCTCGAGACTTATTGATATAAAAATTATAATTCAACTTTATTTGGAGTACTACTTGTGTTCACTGCACATTTCTTAATATTAAGCCTACAATTGGACTTCAGCACTACTTCCGCTCAATTATAGTGCAAGTACAAAATTAGCTGTTCCAGTTTAGCAGACTTAGCAGTTTAGTATACCAAAAGTACAATTGCAGAGTGTTTTTATTAAGTACATAAATATGTAAATATATTTGTAGTATACTTAGCATGAAATAAATGTATTTTAGTATATTTATTTTTCACTAGGGATATCACAGATAAAAGAAGTTTATTTCGATTTTTTTTTATTCAACTTGTGATTCTCTGTTTACCAAGTAATAGTCATCAAATATACTCTTGTATCCCTAAAACTCACTCGCATTTGTTCTAGATCATCAGATGTTGTGTAATGGGGATATAAAACGCTTAACATGGGTTCATGTATAAAATGACCAAGGAAAACACAGTTTCTCTCAGACAGTACTTGTAATAAACATTTAGTGCAAACAAAGCCATCATTCACGAAAAAGTTATTTTACATGAGGTTTTCTTTCTTCACAAGTTTTCTTCTCCATAGAAATCCTTTAAAAGGAAGTGCTTTAAAATTGCAACTATCAAACACAGAATTTCTCTTAAACCTGAGTTTGTCTACAAGTAAAAGAAGGATGCTATAATCAGACAAAGCACATTTTCCCTCATAGAAATACATTATAATGTAAGGGTTTAACATAGAAATATTGTTGGATTAGTTTTTTGGCAGAAAATAATATTTATTAAAAGGAAAATCTCATTTTCACATCTTTATACTGTAAAGAAAGATTTTTTTTTTGCAAGGATGCTTTATTGATTGAAATTGATCAAAAGTGACGGTATACCGTTTATCAAAGAATCCTGAAAAAGTGTATCAGCACAACCGTTTTCAACACTGATAACAAAAATAAATGTTTCTTTAAGCACCAGATCAGCATATTAGAATGATCGCTGAAGCATCATGTGACATTGAAGACTGAAAATTCAGCTTTTTTATCTTTTTACATTTTAAAATATATTAATAGAAAACATTATTTTAAATTGTAATAATAAACATAAAAGAGATATAAAGATATAAGAGATAGAGTCATATTGTGTGATATAAATTAGCAATTCATTTTAAGAAATGAACTTAAAAGTAAAGCTAAAGCTATAATTTCTTGGTTCTTTCTTGTTCTTGGTGGGACTGACTTTGTTAGTCACGTCATATGTCTGACTGAGCATTTAGATATGTGAAATATGAGTGGGGGCCCCCAGCCGGGATGGAGCGGAATGGATACTTGTCAGCTTAATACTGCACGCGGCCCCGTTTGATTGTCTCTCTGGTCTCTGCTGTGATTAAACTCATCCATTAGCATTGAACAGGAGTACCATGGCCGAGTACAGGATGTGCTTTCAATGGAAGTTAAGTGTTATATTTGAATTTATCCTTGATTACATAATAAGTCTGATTAAAACCTATTAGCCTAAAATAGCAAAGCATTTAATATAAATGAGCTAGTATCCTTTTCTAATGGAGTTTGTGGAACAACTCCAAAAAGCAGCACAAAGCGCTCCATTCGGACATGTTAAATTGCAACATTTAAGTCTCTGGGTGTCCAGAATAAGGCTCGTTGGTTCCCCGGTGAAATGGTCACATGTGGCGGCCTGACAGGCCTATTTCTGTAGCTGTATTCCTAATCAATGCTTTACCCACAGCCACCCCTGATGTGCCCGCCGCTATGCATGTGTGTGCGCATGAGCATGAGCTCTAAGCATGAGCGTATGACTCATAGGTCTAAATTAACACTTTTTAATTATTGCATACACAAACTGTGATATTACTGGCACTGTAATTGGCAGACGCATGCAGGATGGTAGTGCAAGTCACATGGCATGACATTGTTTTAATCAAACACCGTAATGATGTGTTTTGATGGCTGATTTAATTGGTGTGATTTTTATTTTTCAGATCTGAAGCCCAGTCACTTGAACTCCACTTCAGACTCTGATTTGATGCGGCACCGCATCCCTCAGGTGACGATATCCTTCGGCTCAGACCGTCTCAGACCACCTTCCCCCACAGAGATCGAGATAATAGCGCCCAGCAAGATTAAAGACCGCACACAGAACGTCTCGGAAAAGGTCACTCAAGTCACGCAGGTAATATAAAAAGTACTTAGCTCATCCTCGTATTTCATGCAAGTGTATATACCAGATTCAGGATATTGTTCCTTAGCTTTTTGTTCACTTAATGAGGCCTAGAGATTTTGTCATTTAACCCTGTTTATTTATGGTGTTGTCAATATACAACTTGAGATTTTAAAAAATCCAAATAATTGTAGATTGTAGAAACTTCAGTAAGGTACAACTTAAAGGGATAGTTCACCCAAAAATGAAAATTTGATGTTTACTCAGTCATTTATTTACTTTATAACAGTAAATAAATATCGGTTCTGCATATCGGTTATCGGGCACATAAGCATGCAAATAATTGGTATCGGTATCGGTTATAAAATATCAATATCGGTCGATCAATCGGTACCTCTGATTTTCACCGCAATGTCCGAACTGTCCTGAGCGCCTTCGCGTCTTCTTCTTCAGCCTGCGCGTGAGGCATCTTCTTCTTCTTCTTGCTTTACCATGGATCGCAGACTTATAAGTACATTACCGCCACCTATCTCTCAAATGGACCATTGACACTCTATCTACAGTCTCAATTGGGAGTGCAATGGTCCATTTGAGAGATAGGTGGCCTTGCAGGTAGGTCTCTTGAAGCATCTTGGAGACGTTGCCACAGTTCTTCCGGATTTAGTCTGTCTCAGTTTGTTCTGTTCTGAAAATACTAGTGTTCTAATAACTTTGGCCACCACTATATATATATATAATATTATGTAATATTTTTCTGAAATATATACATGCATGTGTGTGTATTTATATATACATAATAAATATACACTGTACACACTCATATATTATGTACACAAAAACTTTTTTATAATATAAATATTAGTGCTGTCAATTGATTACAAAAATTAACTAATTAATCGCATTTTTCTGAAATTAATCGCGAATAATTCCACCTAAAATTAAAGTTTTTAAATATACTTTTATATTGCAATAATTTCACATTCAATCTTCAAATTAATGTACAACCAACATATATATTTTTACCAGTATATTTTTAATATTTGTTTAATGACATCTTTTTTATGACTGAAGATTTTCTTTATCAATTAACTTCTATTAACTAAATTAAATCAACATTTGGTGTGAGCATCCTTTGCGTTTAAAGCAGCGTTTGCCCTCAGTGCACTTGCACATAGTTTCTCAGGGAGCTTTGCAGGTAGGTCTCTTGAAGCATCTTGGAGACGTTGCCACAGTTCTTCCGGATTTAGTCTGTCTCAGTTTGTTCTGTTCTGAAAATACTAGTGTTCTAATAACTTTGGCCACCACTATATATATATATAATATTATGTAATATTTTTCTGAAATATATACATGCATGTGTGTGTATTTATATATACATAATAAATATACACTGTACACACTCATATATTATGTACACAAAAACTTTTTTATAATATAAATATTAGTGCTGTCAATTGATTACAAAAATTAACTAATTAATCGCATTTTTCTGAAATTAATCGCGAATAATTCCACCTAAAATTAAAGTTTTTAAATATACTTTTATATTGCAATAATTTCACATTCAATCTTCAAATTAATGTACAACCAACATATATATTTTTACCAGTATATTTTTAATATTTGTTTAATGACATCTTTTTTATGACTGAAGGCCAGTATCAATGATACCAATACTGATTTCTCTATAAAATTGCCCCCTCCCCCCTAATATTTAACCACTGACTATAGCCATTCATCATTACAGTATAATTGAGAGCTATCAATTATAATATCATTAACTTCTAATTTAAGTGAACTTAAAACAATCTTCACATAAACCCATTATAATAAATGTCATATTTAC
>NW_015549597.1:682296-694557 GCF_001515605.1 Sinocyclocheilus anshuiensis | reverse complement strand
TTTTTTATGACTGAAGGCCAGTATCAATGATACCAATACTGATTTCTCTATAAAATTGCTCCCCCCCCCAATATTTAACCATTGACTATAGCCATTCAACATTGCAGTATAATTGAGAGCTATCAATTTTAACGTTTATTAGACTTCAAAAAATAACTTATAATTTAAGTGAACTTAAAACAATCTTCACATAAACCCATTATAATAAATGTCATATTTACCTGTGCCCTTCAGCAGAAATATACAGAAATTGAAATTGAAGTTGTCAAACACTAAATTCTAAATTAAATATTGGCCTAGATGAATCCTTAAAGCTATAAAAGTTATTTTTTTCCTACTTTTTTTTCTTTGTCCTTTGATTAATAGACATCACAGCAGCTGGTTATTAGGTTATTTTGGCTGTTATTTCTTTAAGAGCTGCCGCTGCTGAACGTGACACGGATCTGAGATGCATCATATTTCCTCTCAACTCTTTTGACCTTTTCTGACCCACTTCAGGTCTTAAAGTCTCTATTAATGAGCTGACGAGTTAAATCGGGTGTGTTAGATGAGTGAGACAGTGCTGGGCTCCAGGACAGTTTTGAAAACCATTTCAGAGACATGTTCAATATAAAATATATTACATGCATGCACAGTTTTAAGGCAGCTTTAATCGCCTTTTTGGTAACTTCATGAATTAACTGACCACAACATTGCATGCACGTATTTTATTTTGTGCTTTGATATTAAAGGATACTGGCTACAGCGCACGCGGTGCCTTTGTGCGTGCAATTGAAGAGCCGTTTTTTTTCCGTGCACGCTTGACTCACACCTATGGCAAGGCAAGAGGTTCACATGTACGCTATAGAGAAATTGCGTTTACATACCATGATGAACAGAACCACACCAGACTAGCGGAAGAAGTACCTGTGAAATGATAGGAAATATTTATGTACAAAGTAACTTTTTGTATATTTTCATCTCTACTAATATTGAACAGGCCGATTCCACGTCTTTATCATACGTTAATGTAATTGTTAATTACATGGACAGCATTTTAGCATACCAACCCCATTGTGTATATATCATTTATTACACAAATAACTGTTATGTACATAAATAAGTGCTGGTTTATAATATTCAATTAGCTTTGAGTAATTTAATTTCCAATACAAGAAATTGTTTATAGTATAGACTAACGGAAGTCAGAGAGTGTGTAAAAGCTGTGCAGCTACAGAAGTTGGAGGCAATGGTCCTTAGCCTTTTTGTTAAGAGTGTTTGACCCCTACGCCACGACCGCTGGTTCGAGTCCCGCTCCAAACAGATTCTGGTATATGGGGAGCTTATTTGCTGTTTAACAAACAAATATACGGTGACGCATTGCTGCCACATATAATTTTTTCCGCTCATGTGTCATGATAACGATATGTTATGCCATTTTTTACGGCGTCTGCTATCAGGACGGCGTATTTGACGGCGCTAATATTGTTTAAAACACCGTTAAATATGGCGTTTTGTATGTAAACGCGATTTCTCTAGCGTAAATGTGAACATCTTGGCTTGCCATACGTGCCTGGCGCTGAAGTGAAGTGGAGTGCACGTCTGAAACGTCTGCCGTTCTCAGTCGTTCTGCGACTGAATAAATGCACTTATTGTCAAGAGAAAAAGTGACAGAAGCAGAAATTGTGAGTGGGGTGGCCAACCCTAGCCCCACCCCTGCGTTAAAAATATATATATATATATATATATATATATATATATATGCATCTAGATGATAGATAGGTATATATCAAGATATATCATATTTTTAAATGTAGACATACGAACAAAAAGAACTGCACAAGTTGACATAACAAAAGCTTTCAGCAGTCCTCATCAGGTTGGTGACATCATCTACATGATTTAGTATTTTGTAACATCTCCACACAGGTCAGTTAAGTGACCTATATACAGAGACCACTGAGTCCTGTGCTGATGTGGGCAGAGTTTATTTGGCTGTTGTGTAGGGAACGGACTCACACTGACACACTTTTCTACCCCTTGTGTTTTCTGTGTGGTTATTGCAGTGTACTGGGAATACTGGACTTTTAATGCATTTTTAATACCAGTGGAAAAATGCTTATGTGTTTAAGTTACTGCACGTTATGTATTTCACATAATGACTGCAAAGATTTGCCATGGTTCATATAAAAGTCTGAAAGGTGATCTGTACAATCTGCAAGTGCCTTCAAAGTTTAGAGATAAAGTAGTACAAATATACAAAAAAACAGGGGTGCAGTACAGCAGAGAGAGAAGAAGAATCAAAGAAAGACATTGAAAATGACGGAGAGTAAGCGATTGTATTGGTGACGTCTGTCTCCATGGACACACGTGGGAGACTGTGTTGTCCTACCAGTGGAAAAATCAATCATGCTGACAAATCTACTGCCAGCTTGCACATTCCTATCATAAAGTCTGTGTGTGTGTGTGTGTCATTAGCTTTTAATGCAGCGTATGACACATTTCCACAGGTGATCTGAACGTTTCCCCATTATTCCTAATTGTCAGTACAAACTATGTAAATACAGTATTGTATTATATTTTTCAAAAAGTCTTGATATATTTGAGTAAGTTCACAAACTCCTATTTTAAGGGATAGTTCACCCAAAATAAAAATCCTGTCATCTTTCACTCACTCTCATGTTGTTCCAAACTTTGACTTTAAAGAATGTTGCTAACCAAACACTTTGAATTCCGTTGTGTTTCATTATATATGGACCAAAAACATACATTTCTCAAAATATCTTCTTTTGACTCAAAATCTTCTTTGGACTGACATGTATGGCCTCAGATGTGTTGATCCGGCTAATGTTTAAACTGCATTTTGAGAATATTAGGAGCATTTTAATTTGCGTGAGCATGGCCCGTGTGTGGATGTTTGTGTGTGTGTGGTTACTCTCTGCTGGTGACCTTGGCTTCTAGGGCTAATGGAAATAGAGGGCAGTGGTAGCAGAGGCCACAGAGACACTGACTGTCTGTTTCTCTACTCACACACACATCTGTGATAAGTCTGCATGCAAACACACACTCTTTCTCTGGCCCTCTCTACTTACTCTCTCATTCTCACTCTTGCTCGCTCTTTCTCTTTCTGCTAAAATACGTTTGTTTGTGTAACATTTCTTTAGTTTGTATATTTAGATTGTATCCCCTACCCTCACACAAACCATTTTGCATGTTAGCTTTCTTTTAATGCATTATTTAGTATTAATTAAGTCATTTTGAAGCTGCCAATGTAGGTAATTAGTGTAAAGCTTGCGTATGAGCGGATGAACATTTGCTTGATGTTATGGTATTAAGGCATATGTGCTGTCTGTTGTTTGGCATTACATCCTGAGGGACAACTGTGACAGGCAATTCCTGGCTTGATAATTGGACTTCGATTTGACACTGAGCAAGAAGGGAAATGATCATCTGCATTGATCTTTGTCGCTACTGATTTGTCTACATAACATGACGTACTGTACCTAGTTATGTGACCAGCTGCACTGTTTTTAGTAGACCAATATGCATGTGAGCATTAATGAAATATGAAGATGAATTTCACAGATATGTGGAGTCCTAGAATCACAGACAAAACTAGAAATATTAGCGAGGTCATGGACAAGTCATGAACAGTTTTGTTCCCCTCATTTCCCATTGTTTCATGTCTCCTACTGTCCTGTCCATTAAATATGGGGGAAAAAAATTATAGTGGATATGCCTTATGTTGTTGGATGTTCCGTCTTATTATGTACAATTTTGCAATAAAAACAATATGGGGGAAAAAAAAACAAAAATGTACACTGTACCACTGAAAAGATTGGGGTCGGGAAGATTTTTAAAATGTTTTTGAAAGAAGTCTTTAGTTTAGTTTACTACTTTATTAATCCCACAAGGGGCAATTGCAGTAGGGCATGGGCAGCACATCACAGACTTCCCAAATGGACATAACAGCACATAACAAAAAATTGAATGCCACACACACACACACACACACATAAATAAAAATAAAACTTCCACATAGTTGCAAGTTACAGATTGCAACAATACAAATTACACCAATACAGCATGCTTCACAGTAAATTCAGCCACTTCTAAAACTCTTAAATAATAAAGTCTTGAAGCAGCTGCATTTATTTGATAAAAAATACAGTACAACACTAATATTGTAAAATAGTGTTACAGTTTAATTTAACTGTTTTCTATATTCATATATTTTCAAATGTAATCATTCCTGTAATGGCAAAACTGAATTTTCAGCATCCATTACTCCAGTCTTCAGTGTCATATAATCCTTCAAAATTGTGTTTTTCAGGATTGTTTATGAATAGAAAGTTCGGAAGAACTGCATTTAACAGTAACAGTTAAATGCACTTTTGTAACAGTCTGAATGTTTACTATCACTTTTGATCAATTTAATGCATTCTTGCAAATTAAAAGTATTTAGTCAAATAAATAAATAAATGCAAAATCTTACTGACCCCAAACTTAAATTGTGAAGGATGGGAAAATTCAGGGTCCAGTTTTCCTGCTTTCAATACAAATATATTCATTTTAAATTGTTGTTATGCATGTTCGGTAAAAATGCATTATGTTTCTGCATGTTTTTGCAGTAATATGCAGAATCATTTGAATAAATAAGCATGTGACATATGCATGCCACAGTGCAGCTGCAGAGTGGAAATCCATTGACATTGTGAATCCCAGAATATCAGTGCCAAGAATACAAAGTATAGACAGCAGTGACGCTGTTCAATACATGTGCGTCATTTACACTCTCCGCACAATTCACTTTCTTTAAGCAATTACAATTTCTTCACTGAAATGGAGATTTGCATTATTTTACTATTACTTGTTTTACACTAGGACATATTGTTAATATAGTCATCAAAAAGTTTTTTAAAACAACTTTCAGATTACAGAAATATGTTTTGTAGTTGTCTGAAGCAGAGATAAAGGGATTTCACAGACTACACTAGTTCAAATAATGTAATATGATAAAAGGCACACAAAATGATAAGTCTGTGTGAGATGTTATTCTTTTGCAGTGTCTGTATCAGATTCATATTCTGTCTACACAGTCTAATCATTACACAAATGGGATGTCCGTCGTCCGTTCCACACCTTTATCAGTGTGTGTGTGTGTGTGTGTGTGTGTGTGTGTGTGTTTGCGTGCATGAGGAAAAAGAGAGCGAGTGTGAAAGGGCGGTGTTTCCCTGTGTCAGTGCTCTGTGTCTCTGTCTCAGCACGGCTCAGAGAATGTCACCATGAGCTTGAAACAGAAACTTAAGCCTGCAAGTACCATCCTTGCCTTGACCTTTATTTATCTCCTCTTCACCCACTCTCTCTTTTCTTACCTTCGCTGCTTTGTGTTTCTCTTTCACTCTGTCTGATTTTCACCTCCCACACCTGGTTGGGGAAAAAAATAGGTCAGGACCAGGATGGATTTGACTGACAGCTGATGCCACTCACATAGATCACTGTTAATGGTGTTGTTTCAGTGTCAGACTCTGTTGACTTTTTGTGACTTGTGAGACATATGCAAACCGAGACGTGTTTTTGCCTGAGGTCGCGTCCCTTTATTTTGCCTCTGTCTTTATATCTTTGTTTTGTCTTATTGCCGTTCACCATGTGTTTGTTTTATTTGTAGTTGTGGCGTGTAATTACACGTCTTTGTTTGATTTTTGTTTGTTTTTCCATTTTTTGTTTAGTTTTTTAAATTCCCATTTACTGTGTGTTTGTTTTATTTGTTGTGGTTGCTTTAACATGTCCCTTTGTTTTGTTTTAGTTTGTTTTATCTTCATTTTTTTGTTTTCTCTTGTTGCCCATGTTTCTATTTGTATTAGCTTGTGGACACATCCTTTCATGCACCACACTTTTGTTTTGCATGTTGAGGTGCAATGTTGCATGCTAAAAGCTGTTTTTTTTTTCAGAGGAATTTTATTTAATACAAACAACATGTAGTATCAAAAAACACCATGGAAATGTTACACTGACCTTAGCTGTACAAGATAAAGCTGTTGGTGAAGTTTTGCACAGTGCATGTTTTACTTTTGTGTATCTTTGTGTGTGTGAGAGTTTGTGGCTGTAGTCAGCATGCAGACAGTGAGAATGGATTTGCCTGGTTCCATCATTATGAAACAGAGTGTTACATTATATCAATAAGCACGGATATTTCGCTCCAGTGAATTTGTGTGTGTGCATGTGAGCGCCTTCTGTGATTAGGATCTCTCCAGCACATGGAACTGAATGTACATTCACACAGTGTGTTTGTGTGTGTGTGTGTGTGTGTGTGTGTGTGTGTGTGTGTGTGTGTGTGTGTGTGTGTGTCTATGTGTGTCTGTGTGTTCGCAGACATGTGCAGACTGATAAGAAAGGATGTGACTCTACATGATGAGTACATGTTGATACTGTTACAAAATATGTATAATATATGCAGTGTTTTAAATATGAATAAGATACTCAAAGTGAGAATGGACATATTTGTTTTGAAGATTGCAGCTGTTTTGTGTGTGAGCTGTGAATGACAGTTTTCAAGGCTGCTGACTTCTTATTTTGCCACATGAAACTGAGCAATAAGACTATGTGTGCTTGTGTGTGGGAAAGGTTTTGCTACTGCATGGTGAAGGGATGCCTCCCAATTGATAGCAAAATCCCACTGATTGCAAAATATGAAATCACTTGCCAATGCTGCGTGTGAAAAAGAAAAAAAGATGAATTAACATATAAAATAATGTCTGAATGGATATCAAGATTTTTGTGAAGTGCAGGGGTAGAGTTAGAGTACAGGAAATATTAGTAGCTCAGTATAAAAACAGTAGAAGTCTATGGAAAGTCCCCACCATAATCATTCATCTAGCATGTGTATGTGTGGAATGATGTGTAATGACAGATAAGACTTTCTGAACAACTTACAACTTTTGGCAACAGCTATTTACACCGTGTCAAAAAAGGTTGTTTACACTGTGTGTAAATAGCGGTAGATACTGTTTGCACCATAAAGAGCAACACATAGCATCTTGTTTGTGTTAGGTGCAAATACTCATAGATGCTATTCAGTACATAAAAGTAAAATGCTTTTTAACTAAAAGTTAATTATCTGAGCAGTGGTGGGCACAGTCAGTGAAAATCACATTAATCAACTGATGACTACTCAACTTAACGGTGACGAGACTCTCTCGGGAATGCTGAATTCTGATTGGTCAGTCTTTATTCATCAGTTAAATACTGCTGAATAATGGCAACACTGTATTATTGACCGCTTATCCTACATGTACCCAACAACATAGCTGTACATACAGTCAGTCTTAGTACAGTCTTAGTTTTAGTTAACAATAACAACAATAATTGCACTTTTTTCACCATGCTAGTCTAAAATAAAAATAAAAATATTTTTGATAGACCTTTTGATAGATCTTTTTTGAACACAAGAATTTTTTCTTTATTCCCAAATTGATTTAGACAGGCAAGGGCAGCAGCAGTAACCTCTCATGCCGTGCTTCGACAACTAATCAGTATGAGAGACTATTTCAGCCTTTTTAGGTCTCATTTGGTTTGACCTGTTGGAAATTTTCCACACCCTCCCTCACCACTCCCTTTCCTGTCGATTTTTCTTTCTTTCTGTAAATTGGTGCATTTAGGCAGTTAAGCCTGTTTGTTCAACAATCCAGCTTTTTGTTCCCTTGGATTCAGAAAGCTGACATCATCCATCTATCCTGTACTGCTTTCTTTCTTACTTTAGATCCGGTGTGTTTGTATAGTATGTGTGTGGTAAAGATGACTGCGATGAAGTGTCTGTTTTTAGGTAGAGTCTGTGGAGTCTCTTCTGTTTCTGAAGAAACCGTTTTTCTGTGGATGTTGTGAGTCAGCATGACACCTTGGAGAACATGGACAAGGAGCCTCTCATTGTCGTACCGGTCAGTACAGACTGCAATTTATGCAGGGTGCACATTAATGTTGTATTCAGAAATATTTGATGAATGTGTACATATGCAGAGGTATTTTCTCACGTAATTGCAAATGATATGGCTAATAGACAGAAACATTTATCATACATTTCTGTGATGTCAGCTTGAATAGTTGGCAAGTGGTGGCAGGTAAATAGGTAAATTGTTATTTGCTTAAATTAAGTCATTCATCTACTTAAACAAAGGCAATTCTGAGCTCTGAAGTGCTAAAGAAAAGTAAAAACCCTGAATTACATTCATACAATCTGAAATGTGACCCTGGAGCACAAAACCAGTCATAGGTCTCTGGGGTATATTTGTAGCAATAGCCAAAAATACATTGTATGGGTCAGTTACTGATTTTTCTTTTATGCCAAAAATCATTAGGATATTAAGTAAAGATCATGTTCCATTAAGATATTTAGTAAATTTCCTACTGTAAATATATCAAAACTTAATTTTTGATTAGTAATATGCATTGCTAAGAACTTCATTTGGACAACTTTAAAGGTGATTTTCTCAATATTTAGATTTTTTTGCACCCTCAGATTCCAGATTTTCAAATAGTTGTATCTCGGCCAAATATCGTCCTATCCTAACAAACCATACATCAATGGAAAGCTTATTTATTCAGCTTTCAGATTATGTCTGATAAATCTCAATTTCGAAAAATTGAACCCTTATGACATGGTTTTATGCTCCAGGGTCACAAATAAGAAAATGCATGCCCCGTCACATCACTTGACAGTCAATCTGCATAAGGCTGTGATTTGCATTAGGTTGCCATGTGTGCTGAAATTTGTATAAAAGAAAAAGGAAGACTGACAAGCAAGTAATGCTGTGTGCATACTCATTTATCAGGAAAAAAAGTGCAATACTAGGTTTGAGATTTTATTATTATTATTTGAACATATTTTAATACCATGGCAACGTTATAGTCATTTACTGCTCTTTTCTGTTTTGCCTACAAAATAGTTGTTTTCCATCCCAAAAGAACTCTTTCAGATCGACCAACTTTTTCCACATGACTGATGTTCAACGATCAACTTGTAGTTTCCATGGCAGCCAGTGGTTGCCATGGTCGTCTGTGTGCAGTAATCATGGGCTGCTAATGGTGTATTAAAGGAGTGATTTTCTATTGGGGAAAGTCTCGAGCACAAAATAGGTCTCAGTGTGAAATAGTTTAGCAGATACATACTGTATGTAGCCCACTGCTTTCTGCATACTTGTTGACATAAAAATACTTATATAATGTCTTTTATTTTGGTTCTGTTTATTTGGTCATTTATTTTTTGGGCTTTTTGTCTCTTTATTAGACAGATGGTACATTGAAGTTTTTCTTTCTTTCATTCTTTAAAAAATAAAGGTTCTTTTTTGGCATCTGTGGTTCCATGAAGAACATTCATGGAATCTTTCCATTGCACAGAACGTTGTTTATAGTGGGAAACGGTTCTTCAGATTATTAAAATGTTTTTCGCACTAAGAAAACTGGTTCTTTTAAGAACTGTTGACTGAAAGGTTCTTTTGTGGAGCCAGAATGGTTCTTCTATGGCTTTGTTATGAAAACCCCCTTTTGGATCCCTTGTTTTTATGAGCCAGTGGTTGATCTTTGATCAGAGTAGAGGGAGATAATGGAAAGCTGTAGGGACGTGACAGAGGAGGCTGATCCAGACCCCATTGCAGAGCCTCTCAGTAATACAATATAAACTCTAGCTGTTAATGTCTGAGAGTGTGTGCATTCGTTGACTGTGAATGGTGAAGGGTTGATGTCAATAACATCAAACGTCATTGTTTTTTGACTGAACATCATGACGTCAAACCTGTGCCATCGGAGCCATGTTAACTGAATCTGGAATCTATCTCCAATCTGTGTTTTTGTCCTAAATTACTACGGTACACCTCTAAGTGTTTATATTCAGACTATTGTAAATCTGTCAGTGACTCATCCATAAACAGAGAGAAGTTGCAGCGTTCTCCAGCTGCAATGTTCTTCTGCACTTTTGTTTATTAACTGCTAGAGCGCCATAGTTGCATAATGTACCTTTAATTTTTCCTCTGTTTCTCACACAAAACTATTGTGTGACTTGAGTAGCACACAAGTCATATGGTCTATTATTATGATATATTTATTGTGTGTTTAGTTAATTCTTTTGTGTTTTATGAATGAAATAACAGCATACCGGTTTGGAGGGAGAATATAATGACACACTCTTCATTTGGATTGGTTCTTTTTCCTATAGTGTTGCATTTGCACCACTTTCAAGCAGTGTGGTCGATTAACAGAGACAGACCCCCTGTGGCGCATTTCTTCACTCTGTGCCCTTTAAAATTTGATCTGGTCTTAGGACGTGGCTGCTACCTTTCCTTTTAATAATGGCACATGTGAAGAGGAAGAGGAGACTTAAGCACTGAAGAACAAAGCATGAAAGACGAACAGATGTCTGCATTTCACACAGAGTCTGTACATCTCTAAAGCTTGTGCGGGTTGAAATGGGATTTGACAATACAGTTCAGAGCATTCAGTAAAATGTCTATTTCTTTAAAATGCCATCAAGATATCATATGGTGTGTTTGTTTGGGTCTATTGAGGTATCTTCTGACATTTTGTACTGTCACTCATAGACTTAACCTCGTAGTGGGCATGTTTGTTTGTATAATTGCACTTCTTTTGGGGACTGAATCATTGTACTAGATAATTCTGCATTCACAACACTAGCTAGGTTTCCAAAAAGTTGCGAATTCTTCACTGTTTCCATCCCATGTGTTTAAAAGAATAAAATCATCACTTCTTGGGAAACTGGTGAAAAGTATTAAATGCTCTTTTTTTCCTACATGCGCCTCAGAGCACGCAGACGAAATGCAATAACAAACGCTGTCATATTATTTTGTGTTCAGTTGCCTGATGTTTGGGAACACAGTCGTGTGAGACAGTTAGGGGACGTGATAATACCAAATAATTTTGATGAAGGACTTTGGCTCAGGCATTTCAAAATTATTAAATAACATTTGAGATGGTGTGCAATGAGATCGGTGTGCTGGTTAGTTCAGTTATCCAATCAAAGGTCTGTTGTGGTAAAGTCAAATGACTGTTTTGGAGAAATGTATTTGGTAAACGTGTTTTTATTGAAGTTTATGCGTATGTCTTGTTATTGGATTAAAAAAAAAAATTCAGCTCAATTGAGTGCATAAGCTTTTTATGCGCATCTTGGCACTTCCATCCGGTGCTTTTTATGCAATATCTCAAAATTTGCATAAAAATAGGTAAATGGAAACATAGCTATTGTCACTAATGTCATGCTTTTAAGAACCCTTCAAATAAAATCAACTACTTGAAAACATCTACTAATGAAATAAAATGCAATTTATGTATCCACAAATTTCACTTTAATATTAATTTTTAGTAATTATGTTATGTACTTTTGTCATGTTTATTAGCTTTTTTAAATATTACTATTTACATTTTATTTTTTTTATTTAAAATTAAATTAAAATTTATTTAAAAATTATATATTTTTTAATGTTTCTAATCTAATATTTACTTTTTATTTTATTTCTGCTTTATTTCAATTAGCAAAAACATTTGTAATAGTTTAAGTTGTTGTTAACAATAACAACCCTGTCCAGATGGTGTAGTTATAATATCTGCCAGCAAAACTGTCGGCAAGTGGTCCATGCTAACCACATATATATTGAATTTCAATTAAAAACACCCCTCTCTTTCATTCTCTCCCCAGGTACTGTCACTCGGAGCAGATGTGCTTCCTGAGTACAAGCTTCAAGCTCCACGCATCCACAAGTGGACCATCCTCCACTACAGCCCGTTCAAGGCAGTGTGGGACTGGATCATCCTGCTCCTGGTGCTCTACACGGCCGTCTTCACGCCCTACTCGGCCGCCTTCCTCCTCAACGAGCAGGAGGACGAGAGGAGGCGCACCTGCGGCTACACCTGCAACCCCCTCAACGTAGTGGACCTGGTGGTGGATGTCATGTTCATAATCGACATCCTCATCAATTTCAGGACCACTTATGTCAACCACAACGACGAGGTGGTCAGCAATCCCACTCACATCGCTCAGCACTACTTCAAGGGCTGGTTCCTCATAGACATTGTGGCCGCCATTCCCTTCGACCTGCTCATTTTCAGAGCAGGTTCAGATGAGGTGAGGGCTGTGACATGCTCACTAGGTGGTATATTAATCAATATTATGTTTCAAATGCACAGCTAGAACAGAGCGTACAATTGTTAAACCTTCTAAATTTAGAAGAACCATTTAGAATAGTCAATGAATCATCTAGAATATTGATCGCAGTGTAATAA
>NW_015549597.1:673480-682253 GCF_001515605.1 Sinocyclocheilus anshuiensis | reverse complement strand
CCGTTTTGTTGGGTAGAGAGCGGAGGTTCGCCAGATGGATGCTGGCCAACGGCGTTCGGAATCCGCGCTTCCGGAGCTTCACGAGCACGCCGGCTCGCTTCCCCCATCAGCGCGTCCTGAAGCGCTTGATCAGCGCAGCAGCTCCGCCGACTACAACGTTCAGCAAAACGTCCGAATAAACGAAATCCGGTAGAAGATTGTGTGGCGTGTTCTGCCGAATGTTCAGCAGCTCATCCCTGGTAAAACTGATCGTAAAACTAATGTTGATTGCGCTTGTTATTCTGAACGTTCTATCGACCTGTAGATACTGCATTATTGATGATGTATACAGTAAAGGTGAAGGTCACTTCCACAAAATAGGGCTGGTGCCATTTTAAATATTATCATACAATGGTTCTTACTATTTAACGAGTACTGAAGTATGTGATTTGAAATCTGCCATTTATCTCATGAAAAACAGAGACTGATTATGGTCATTTATTTTTCTTTTATATAGTGTATAAGTATATAAGTATATAATTCTATAATATATAAAGAGAACAGTTTAGAAGTTAACATACTGGAAGTATTATTAATCTTTTTTTCCATGAAACACAAAAAGTGAAATTTTAAATAACATACTAATCACTCTTTTCCATATAAAGAAAGTGAAGAAAAATGACAAAAAAGCATCATAAAAGTATCTTCTGACTTGTGAACCTAATTATAAATCTTCTTAAAGGGATAGTTCACCTGTTAATAAAAATTCTGTAATCATTTACTCACCTTCAAGCTGATTTAAACCTATACGAGTTTCTTTCTTCTGTGGAAAATAAAAGAAGATATTTTGAAGAATAGAATGAAGAAACAGTTGATGGTCCCCACTGACTTCCATAGTATGGGGGAAAAAATCGGGACCATTAACTGTTTGGTTACCAGCATTCTTCAAAATGTCTTCTTTTTTGTTCAGCAGAAGAAAGAAATTCTTGCAGTAAATGATGAATGAATGATGCATTTATAAAGATGATTAAATGATGACAGAATTTTCTTTTTTTTTTGGGTGAGCTGTCCCTTTAAAACATATGATAGATTTGTATAAGGAACCAATCAAAATTTAAGTCTTGAATCTCAAAGTTTGTGAACAAATCGTTCTTTTCGGGAGTCTAATCTTTTTTAATGAATCTTTTGTTCACAACACTGGTCTGAATGATTTGTTCATGAATCATACTGATCCATTCTTCAATTCAACTTACTGACTCAATGACTTCAGTTCACAGCTCACTAGAGGAAAAATGATTGCTGAATAGTGATTTGTTCCTCACGTAAAGCCATGCAATCACTTCAGAAGTCTATGTAACATGACTTTTTGATGTTTTTTAAGTTTGACAGCTCAAGCCCTTGTTAAGTTTTATTACATGTATAGAAGGTGGAAGGGCTTCTTCAGAGATTCCCCTTTTGTGTGCCATGGAAGGAGGTCATAAATATCATTCTGTCGCAATCATGCAGACTAAATAAAAATGCAAACTAATGTATCCTCTCAAACTCGTCCTTCCAGCCTCAAACCACGACTCTGATTGGTCTTCTGAAGACTGCGCGGCTGCTGCGATTGGTGCGAGTAGCGAGGAAACTGGACCATTACTCTGAGTACGGCGCGGCAGTGCTCTTCCTCCTCATGTGCACCTTTGCCCTCATCGCTCACTGGCTGGCATGCATCTGGTACGCCATTGGCAACGTGGAGCGCACCAGCTCTGCCCGTATTGGAGGCATGAAGATCGGCTGGCTGGACAACCTGGCTGACCAGATTGGCAAACGTTACAATGACAGCGATTCCTTCTCCGGCCCCTCTATCAAGGATAAATATGTAACTGCACTGTACTTCACCTTCAGTAGTTTGACCAGCGTGGGATTCGGAAACGTCTCTCCCAACACCAACCCTGAGAAGATTTTTTCCATTTGTGTCATGCTCATTGGCTGTAAGTGCACTACATTCATTATCTATATGTGACCCTGGACCACAAATCCAGTCTTAAGTCGCTGGGGTATATTTGCAGCAATAGCCAAAAATATATTGTATGGGTCAAAATGATCGATTTTCCTTTTATGCCAAAAATCATTAGGATATTAAGTAAAGATCATGTTCCATGAAGATATTTTGTAAATTTCCTACCATAAATATGTTAAAACTTAATTTTTGATTAGTAATATGCATTGCTAAGAACTTCATTTGGACAACTTTAAAGGCGATTTTCTCAATATTTAATTTTTTTGCTCCCTCAGATTCCAGATTTTCAAACAGTTGTATCTCAGCCAAGTATTGTCCTATCCTAACAAACCATACATCAATGGAAAGCTCATTTATTCAGCTTGATGTATAAATCTCAATTTCTAAAAATTGACCCTTATGACTGGTTTTGTGCTCCAGGGTCACATATTAGGCATGACAAGTAGGCTTCACTGGGAACTTCAACAACTTAAACATTAATATACATTACCATACCATACAAAGGTCTGGGGTCATTAAGATAGTTTTGATTGCAAATTGGACTGAAAGATTGACTTATGTTCAGTAAAAATATTTTTTTTTATTTTAATTTTAATTTTCATATTTTCTCAGCTACTATTGACATATGCTACTGTTTAAAAGTTTGGAGTCTGTTTTTTGTAGTTCTGAAGTTTTTGTAATAGACATTATTATTTAATTCACCAAGGGCACATTAAATTCATCAAAAGTGAAAGTAAAGTCCTTTATAATATTACAAAAAAATTATATTTCAAATAAATTCTTTTGAACTTCATATCCATCAAAGAATCTTGAAAAACAAGTTTTCAACTGATAATGAGAAATGTTTCTTGAGCTGCAAATCAGTATATTAGTAATTTCTAAAGGATCTTGTGACACTGACGACTGGAGTAATGGCTGCTGAAAATTCAGATTTGCCATTACAAAAATAAATTACATATTACAACAAACATTAAAATAGAACAGTTGTTTTATGTTGTGATCATATTTCTGAATATTACTGTTTTTACTGTATGTTGATCAAATAAATGCAGCCTTGGTGAGCATAAGAGATTTTATTCAAAAACTTCTTACTGATCCCAATCTTTTAAATGGTAGTGTATATATTATAAATAAATTTGATTTAAAAAATATTTTGTTTGCACCATGCTTTTGGCTGATGATAATCTTTGTTCTTCTTTATTTCCAGCCCTGATGTATGCCAGTATCTTTGGCAATGTGTCAGCTATAATTCAGAGGTTGTACTCAGGCACAGCTCGCTATCACACTCAGATGCTACGTGTGAAAGAGTTCATCAGGTTCCATCAGATCCCAGGAGGACTTCGACAACGACTAGAAGAGTACTTCCAGCACGCCTGGTCCTACACTAACGGCATTGACATGAACGCTGTGAGTTACAAGCACACACAAACTCTAAATATACCTGAAGTAATACATGTACTTTTATATACTGCCCGATATAATGTTCAAAGTATGGTGAGAGGGTTTCCGGACCCCTCATATATGTTATGAAGCACCCATAAGAATAAATCGTTTAAATTTTTTTTTTGATTTATACTTAAAATGCTACCTTTTAACCCTTAGTCAATTTATGGGGTTTAATTCAAATGTGAAAAATATTGTACATCTGTAAATTTGCATAATGTTGTCGTTTTCTCACATGTCCTACTACAGGTGTTGAAGGGTTTTCCGGAGTGTCTGCAGGCTGACATCTGTCTGCATCTGAACCGCAGTCTGCTGCAGAACTGTAAGGCATTCCGGGGGGCGAGCAAGGGCTGTCTGCGGGCTCTGGCCATGCGTTTTAAGACCACTCATGCCCCACCCGGTGACACTCTGGTGCACAGTGGAGACGTATTAACTGCACTGTATTTCATCTCCCGCGGCTCCATAGAGATCCTCCGAGAGGATGTGGTCGTGGCCATTTTAGGTTTGACTACTTTCTAGTTTTGTCTGTTTTATATTTTGATTTTCTTTATTTCAACCCACTCCAGCTTGAAAATTAGAACTTGCTGACTTAACTTTAGTAAACACAAAGAGATTTTTTTTTGTGATTTGAGCTTGATACTTCACATTTATTGTTTTGCTCAGAAAGCTGATGTAACTGTATCTTGTTTTTTGCTTTTTGTATCTTGTATCTTGCTTTTTTTCATTTATTTCAGCTTACACTACTGTTTAAATGTTTGGGGCCTTTATTTTGCCCAAAAATCCAGTAAATCAGTGATATCGTTACATATATGTGACCCTGGAGCACAAAACCAGTCATAAGGGTCAATTTTTCGAAACTGAGATTTATACATAATCTGAAAGCTGAATAAATCAGCTTTCCATTGATGTATGGTTTGTTAGGATATGACAATAGTTGACCGAGATACAACTATTTGAAAGTCTGGAATCTGAGGGAGCAAAAAAATCTAAATATTAAGAAAATTGCCTTTAAAGTTGTCCAAATGAAGTTCATAGCAGTGCATATTACTAACCAAAAACATTAAGTTTTGATATATTTACAGTAGGAAATTTACAAAATATCTTTATGGAACATGATCTTTACTTAATATCCTAATGATTTTTGGCATAAAAGAAAAATCAATAATTTTGACCCATACGATGTATTGTTGGCTATTGCTACAAATATAGCCCAGCAACTTAAGACTGGTTTCGTGCTCCAGGGTCACATATTGTAATTGACACTGGAACAGCTTCCTATTTTAAATGCAATTTATAAAATCTAATTTTCAGTATCACATTTCTTCAGAAATCATTCTAAAATGCTGATTTGGTGCTCAAGAAACATTTCTTACTATTATCAATGTTAAAAACAGTTGTGCTGCTTAGTATTTTTGTGGAAACCGTCTTTTGTTTGTAATATACTTTGATGAATAGAAAATTTAAATCAACAGCATTTATTTCAAATAGAAACTATCTGTATTATTATCTGAATTATAAAGGGCTTCCTTGTCACTTTTGATCAGTTTAATGCATCCTTGCTAAATAAAAGTATTAATAATTTCTTAAAAAATTTGACACCAAACGTTTGAATGGTAGTGTATGTATTCCAGTGAAATTTACAAACACATTGCCTTATAAAAGTTAAAACAATGACTGGAGATTAATACTCAGAACTTAAAGGATTGTATCATTGAGGATCATGCTGCTGTTCCTGTTTTCTAGGGTGGTCCATCCCGTCAGCAGTGTAGGGTCCCAAAAAACTGTAGCCTCACTAAAGTGCAGCTTTATAGTGCCCCTTAGTGGTTGAACTCTTTTAAATGTTGTATTAATACTCAGCATTACATGAAGCCTATTTGGCACCCAAATGTGATGCTATTCTTCTGTATTTCTCCTCTAATCATTCCAACTCCTGCCTCTCTTTCTGTTTCCACTGTAGGTAAGAATGATATTTTTGGGGAGCACATCAGTCTATATGCCAGGCCGGGGAAATCAAGTGCGGACGTGAGGGCTCTGACGTACTGTGACCTGCACAAGATCCTCAGAGACGACCTGCTGGAAGTGTTGGACATGTACCCCGATTTCTCCGACAGCTTCTGGAGTAACCTAGAGATCACATTCAACCTTCGAGATGTAAGCCACTCAAACTCACACAATACAGAGGAAATAAATGTGTGTTTTGGACAACAGCGAGTTATTATTTGTGTTTCTGTACATGTTTTCTGTAATTATATGAGTTACTGAAGCTTGTGTGTATCAGGCAGACAGAGTCATGCATGCAACCCCAAGCGAGGACTCGAAAGACTGTGGGTACCATCAACCCAGACATCGGAGGAACCCCTTACAGCGAAATCGACCTGGTAAGTTTGCTAATCTAGTCCAAGAGGGACACAAAAAGGATACAACATACTATTCTGATCTCTCTTCTCTCTTAAATCACTAAGATGGGATGGACCGAGATGGGATGGACACGTACCCAGTCCAGTCCTGTTCGCCTGTGGGCAACCACCGGGGGGCAATACCGCTCTCTCACTGGGATGAGTTATGCAGCAATACCAGTGCTGCTTCCTTGTCCAGTGAGGAGGACATGAAGCCCCTGGTATCTGGCCGAGGGGAAATGTACTCGCCAAGGACAGAGATGCAAGAATACTCCCCTTCTGCAGTCAGCCTCATGCCCCCCGACAACAGCACAGCTTCTGCCATGGGAGGACCACTGGGAGGGACACATCCGTGCACAGGTAGCAGGATTGGATTTGATGCCTCCTAAATCATAGTAGGCTGAACGTATTATCAGCCCAAGTTCATGAAAAATATGCACCTGTTGGGACCTTTTTGCAAAAAGGGTTTCGCAGCAGTTCAAAAGTGAAATGTCTAGTGAGTGGTGCTAAAAAGTGTGTTTAATTTTCTCAGATCAGATAAACGTAAATGGGTAAATAATAATAGTTTTTTGCATTTACGTGCAAGCACGTATTGCAGCAGTTTGGAAATAAAATGTCTGGTGAGTGGCGCTAAAAAGTGAATGCTCTATCGCATTCAAAAAAATATGGTACCACGCATAGATATGTAGGTAGTTGCCTGTGTGTCTGCAGTAGTTAGACGCATGTACATATCTATGTCTGCAATAGACAGATAAGCAGATGATTTCGCTTAACTAACACAGTACAACAAGAAGAAGGCATTAGCTTAACATCAAAAGTCACTACAGTTTAAAAACCTGTAATATTGAGTTAATTCATATTAAAAACACAAATCAACACATTCTTACCGGTTAAAGTTTATCCAATTTCTCCAATTTTGGTGGTTTTTGCAACCAGAGGCTGCGCAATGTGGTGGCATCCTGAAAAAACTCATTGATTTTTACTGTGAGTGATGACACATTGAACGTTCCAAGATGGTGGACGCGTCGACGTGTCAGGAACAGTGACTTCTACCTATACATATACCAAGCAAACCAAGCCCTAAACTCAAACGATGGTGCTAAAGAAAACTTTTTACTAAAGCAATTGTGCCATTTCACCTTATTTCTACATAGCTTTTTTTTGTCAAACTGTCTTCATGAAACTTGTAACCAAGCTCTCTGCATTACAATTGCAGCATTGTATCAGGTGCGCTAACGAGCAAGTTTACTATGTCAGAAAAGCTGGGTATGTGGTGCAAATATTAACATTTTTTAAAAATCATGCACTATAAGTGGTTTACAGCTGATATCATAGTATAGTGCAAGGAACCATGCAAAAATGAACATTTCACATTCATTAATTGATAATCTGCCCCTTTATTTAAAATTTGTATGAAAATAAATAAAGATTGTTGGTGTTTTACTGCCACAAGTGTTCATTTCAACTGGAATGGCAGCAAATTGTATGTATATTATTGGAGTTTTAAACATGTAGAAATGTAGGTATGTAGTTTTTTTTCCCAGTGAGCCTGGGTTGCATAATATGCCATGACAATGACGTGGAGGAAAGGGGCAAAGTTTAAGTACTGTATAAGTTCGGCATACGTCACCAAATAGAAGTCTGTCATTTCACTGGAAGATCCAGTTATGACATTTTGATTGAAAATTGCAATGTCAAAAAAATTTTTATCATATAAACATATAAACACCTAAGACATGCATTTAAAAAGTAGTCAGGATGAATTTTAATTTCATGCCAACTTTAAAAGTATGCAATTTACCATAGCCAGCCAGCATGTATGTTTTGTAATTGGTAGAAGTATGCAAATTGGTGTTTAGCTACTGTTTATTTTTTATCTGCAAATGTATGATATTTTATAATAATTTTAGTCTTCTCCATCTTTAACTTGTCTGTTACTCTGTATCTTTCTGTTCCTCTTGATCTTTCCACTTATTCTTCATCCATACAGCGGCTCCTCTGAACGTGTCAGGGTTATACGGCTGTTTGCCCGACCACAGGACCAGTCAGTACTCAGAGAGTCAGAGACGTTCCTCTGCAGTGCAGGCCTGCTACCACCATCACAGCCCCTGTGTTGAGGACAGACCGAGTCGGCTGCAGGCGCGTCTGGAGCTGCTGCAGTCGCAACTCAACAGGTCCGATATCCAGAGGATAAAAAAAAAAAACAAGCTTTTAATGGCAAAGTTTGCGTTTGTCTTACAACTCCACTTTTCTCTCTCTCTCTCTCTCTCTCTCTCTAAAGACTGGAGACCAGGATGACGGCTGATATAAATGTGATCCTGCAGTTGCTGCAAAGGCAGATGGCACCTGTACCGCCTGCCTACAGCGCTGTTTCCCCTGAACTGCTGGCCCACCACGCTCATCCCACCAGCCTGTACACCTCAGCAACGCACAGCACTATGCCATCTTTACAGATCAATGACAGTTCATCACCTGGAAAGGTAGGTTATCACATGAGCAGTGAGAGAAGAACGTTGGTTTGTAAACCACTTATACTTCAAATGCTTGAATCTGATTGGCTGACGAACGTTCTGAGGTGTGCAATTATTTTCAGGGAAACGCACGGCTAACGTAGTTCCAGGCAGCTCTCTTGACCGCATTACAGTTCCATATCACTTCGCATAGTTAACTGTAATAACGGAAATTAGCATACAGTACCTACAGCACACAGGAATTACTGCAATCACACGTGCTCGCACGCACACTACGGTCACGCAGTTTGCACAAAAAGGTGTTGTCAGCGCTGCCCTGACGATTTTATCAGTTAGCCTATATAGTGTAGCAACTTAAAGGCTACACATGACATTTCTCACTAGCGAGGTAATAACAGCACTATTTAGAGACGCTGCTGCAGAACACTGTTGAGGGACGCACAGAGGTAGCCTAATTCACACAAGCTCTCTCTCTCGCTCTT
>NW_015549597.1:671749-673462 GCF_001515605.1 Sinocyclocheilus anshuiensis | reverse complement strand
GAAGAAATAATCCTACTCACAATAGCGATTTAAGTACAAAAACCGGACGAATCCCTTTAAATATATCATCTGATCGATGTCTTGAGGTGTGGTAACCGTAATATAAGCGGAATAATTGACTCCGGGCCGTTGAATTATTAGAAAAATAATGCACACCCGAGGTGTAATGGCCACGTCGTCAATTATTCCTTACACATTACATAGATGAACAGCAGATGTGTAATTCCAGAAGCAGTATCCACCTTATTTCTCAGTAATGCGCTGTAGGGAAATAACGAGAAGAATAACAAAGTGCAGTCAACTGTAAAACTGTTTGCACTACAAACCACTGTGTTCATAATCTGCAAGCCAGATACATTAAATTGACAAATTATCAGTGGCGGCTCGTCGGGAAAAATAGGGTGGATAAGGAGGACAAAACAGACCACTCATATAAAAATGAATATGCTGGATGTATTTCCATCTCTTTTTCATATTCAAGTATATGACCTGATATACTTGAATAGCAGGCTAAGATAATTGTTACTATAAACACATTTTTGAAAATGTTAAAAAATGTGCTTTTAAATAGTCATTTGTACTAAAGCTAAAATAAATTATTAAAATATACATATATTAATAAACTAAATTATAAACCTGAACGGTAACTTGATTAACTTGGAAATATTTCTTATATTTCTATTTCTGTACTACATATTTCTATTCTATTCTATTCATTTTTCACAAAACTATATATATATATATATATATATATATATATAGAAACAAAAATATATTATATTATTATTTTATATTTCATGCAGATTTCAGGTTTTATTTCTTACTGTTAAAAACGAGGGCTGTCAATAGAATAAAATCAATTCATGATTTTTCATGACAAAAAATAACTAAAACAATTAATAACAACAAAAAAAACTTTTAGATTTTTTAAAAATAAAAACTAACAATAAATAACATTACACACATTTAATAAAAAAAAACTGCATTACAAAAATGTATTAAAAATGCATTTTCTCTCAAATTTCCTGCAGATCCCCTAGCACTTTCTTGCAGGCCCCCGGGAGTCTAGAGACCCCACTATGAAAACCCCTGCTGAACAACCTGTTTTGTAGAGAATAATTTTTTTGGGAGATTTCCAATTTTCGTGTTCAAGTAGATAGGAGCTTTACTTGCATGCATGACTAGTTTTACCGAGATGGCGACGTGTAAACTGATATTGGTAATATAATGATTGTCACCAACTAAGATATTTGTCACAGTTAGACTGATCTCTGTGTTCTTACCAAGCGGTAACCTCCCGCTCTCTCTAGTGAAGCCAACACGGAAGTGACTTAAACTGTAATTCTTCAACTGGCCGCTAGAGGCTGGCTGCAAAAGGGAGTCAATCCCATAGACTCCCCATGTTAAAATGCCCAACTTTACAGCAGAAAAAAAACGTTTACAGCCTGGTTCAAAAAATGATTTTGGTCTATATATCTAATTTTGCCCTTCATGACAACTGTGAGGGGGGTGATTTTTTTTTATAACTCATCCGTTTAAATTATATTAAGCCTTAAAGTTCTGCATAATTAAGGGCGCGGCCACTTGAGTGACAGGTGGATTGCTGCTGCTGTCACCTCCGTCGAGCTATAGGTGGGCGTGGTTTCAGCAGCCAGCTCCCGCCTCTTTGCCCATTTTCGATTATCCAGGAGTGACGCGCTGCCAAGATGGCGA
>NW_015549597.1:667212-671214 GCF_001515605.1 Sinocyclocheilus anshuiensis | reverse complement strand
CTACGGGTGACGTCATGGACACTACGTCCATGTTTTTATACAGTCTATGGTTCTTACACTATCAGCAGTCTAGATGAATCTTTGTAGTGAACTTGTTACATGTCTGTATTGAACCGGACCTGTTTTATCCACAGAGCCCTGACTTGGACAGCTTCAAAGAGAAGTCTCCAGACTCTTTGTCCAGTGGGATCCATCTAACAGTTGCCTCCAGTGACACCATGTCCATGTCCCCAGAGACAGAGCTGGCTGTGCCCACAGGACTGAATCCCCCCGGAGAGCCTCATCTACAGCCCCCCGGACTGCTGTGTAGAAGCCTATGCTTCCCTTCGCTCCCGGACAGTCTGGAGAGTCCGAGCACACTGGAGGGATCACCAGAAATCCAGAGGCACCTGTCCGATCCAGTCTTACCTGGAAGCTAGAGGCCAAAAACAGACTACTGTCCATTCCGAGACGCATATGTGCTTTCCCTTTTCAAACAGCTCAATATTTCACTTTTGCAATAAAATGTATTCATGCTACTTAGTTAAAAGATTTTCTAATGATATACTATTATAAATATATATATTTTTGTGTCAGGTTAGGTGTTTGACCCAAATCTAATGTATTAGCCTATTACATCAAATGACGTTATGACTGGCACAAATATGAAGCTTTGTATATTTGGATTCAGTTACCAAATAGGCATGAATTCAGGGTTATGAAATGATATTTCTCACTCAAGTGGTTATTTTAACTGCTGATGGGTGGTGTGACTGTGTGTGTTAAGATGTGGGATCTTTTGGAAATGTGATCATTGAATTTCAAAGAGAAGACTACTCAATCTTGACGTTCTGATTGGAGAAACGTTTTGCAATGAAATCAGTGTAAAGTTTGTTTTACTTCTGCAACGTAAGCAGATGAATGTATGGAAAATGATTGGAAACCTTTATTGGACTGTGAAGGTTTCCAAAAGCACACACGTATTATTTTTTAGATTAAATGTTATTTATAAAGAAGTGCTAATGTTGCACTGTGTTTAAGATATCAATATTCTTGGTCTCTTTTTCATCATTTTTTACTTTTAGGGATCCACTGATATTAAAATGCTCAACACTAACAAGCTAATAATTATTTTAATGTTATAAGCAGTGTTATTTTAGTATTTTTATATACTATTATAGTATTTTTCAGTGCTAGCATCTCTGGTTATAAATAATAATTAGCTAATATTAAAATCTGTAGTATAAAAATGGCTATTCATTTAGAAATTTGCAAAATTGTACATTTAAGTGTTCATAAAAATAAACTTAGTGAGCATTATTAGATGGCAAATTTAATCAGAACACAGAAATAAAGGAAATGAGCATGCAGAATTAAATATCCAATATCTAACCAATAAAATAATCTCTAATATAATCAGCCAATAACAAGTTTTGCCTTGATACATTGTACACCCATAAAAATGAGTTGGCTGACCTTTACATGATTAATTAACAGAAAGCTTTATGAAAGAACAAGAGTTTATTAAGTGAGTTTATTAATAGAAAAGCATCATGGCTGGACACACACAGAACTACTTACATTTAAACACTCCATCTAAGAGTGTGAGGTGAGGATGAGGATCCCACACAGCCTCGCAGATTCACTTTTGATTCGACCGAGAAGTGTGGTGTTACTACTACATCATATTTGTGTAACAACAGAACAGTTTCATGGACCGACCAAATGACTCGCAATGCAAAGTTATTCTGCAAAAGTGACACTTTTGTCCTACCTTGTACATAATAATTATATATGTATACAGTACACATTTCACTTCGAGCACAAGCATGCTGAAAGGGGATTAACTTTTTTTTAATGAAAAAGAACATGGGGAAAAATATAACAGGAACTTTCAGTAATGCATCTTTAAATGGAAAAGACATTGCCCACTCAAACATTGACTTCAACAGCGCAACTAACCGCTTTGTGAATCGTGAGCGTGTCTGAGGAACAATTATGAATGTTTTGCAGTGACATCAAGCATTTTATCTCCATACTATTCTGTATTTAACAATTTCCAGGGATACAAAAAAAATGGCACCTTCCTGAAATGGAAAAAAAAAATAAAAACAGGATCTGAAGTTCAGAGGACCTTTAAAATTGTGTTAATCTTTGAAGTAAGTAATTACATCTTAATAAAATGGTAAGTAAGTAAAAACATCTTTCTGATCCTAGTTTTCAAAAATGTTTTTTACCGGTTAAAGATAGTTTAAGATCCCATTATGAGGACTCTGGGACACCGGCAAGTAGGAAAACAGACAAATATGATATATTGTGCAGAAACACAGATACTCATTCACACGGCTTCATTCTCCCAGACAAAAGTTGCACACACATTGTTCAGACTGTTATTCCCATAGGCCCGTTCATACAGTTTCCCGCTTGAAACCCCCAGACCTCAGGAACTTTAGAAAACAAGTCTCTGCTCCATGAAAGACTCTCTTCCAGCAATGCTGCCCGCAGGAAGCACAGAGGCGCTTTAAGCCTCGGCTCTACACCCGCAGGATCTCCAGACAGTTGTTGTAGCAAATGGCAATCCAGTCGGGCTGAGTGGAGGCCCACTGCACATTATTGATCTCTCCCTCGGCCGTGTAAGCCAGGATGGGGTCCTCGATGGCCCGCGGCATCTGCTGGATGTCCCAGATCAGAGCCTGGTGATCGTCCGCTACAGTGGGATTTAAAAGAAAAGGGGGCCAAGTAAAGAAGACTTGTATGAAACAGCACTGTCACTGCTGCTATAGTCTAATACTGACCAAACGAAAACAGAACTCACACAACCGGTCCATTTAAGAATTCAAAACTATTGGATGTGTAAACAATTTAATGCATGTTTACGTGTAAGTTAATGTTTGATTTGAATAATATATTAGTAAATGCTCAAATGAATATGTGACCCTGGACCACAAAACCAGTCATAAGTAGCACAGGTATACTGTATTTGCAGCAATAGCCAAAAATACATTGTATGGGACAAAATTATCGATTGTTCTTTTATGCCAAAAATCATTAAGATATTAAGTAAAGATCATGTTCCATGAAGATATTTTTTAAATGTCCAAGTGTAAATATCAAAACTTAATTTCTGATTAGTAATATGCATTGCGAAGGACTTTTTGGACAACTTTAAAGGCGATTTTCTCAAAATTTTGATTTTTTTTTTTGCCAAATATTGTTCTATCCTAACAAACCATACATCAATGGAAAGCTGATTTATTCAGCTTTCAGATTATGTATAAATAATCTGAAAAATTGACCCTTAGGACTGGTTTTGTGGTCCAGGGTCACATATTTACTAAAATTAAAAAATGCCCTTTTTTTTTTTTTAAGTATTTTTTTAGTTGGCTCATGTAACCTATTATAGTTACATAATGTTAACAAATAGAAAAGTTTCACATGCATTCTTGCTAAATAAAAGTATTGATTTCCCTGAAAATCTATTTTGACCCCACATATATACAGTGGGTACGGAAAGTATTCAGACCCCCTTCAATTTTTCACTCTTTGTTATATTGCAGCCATTTGCTAAAATCATTTAAGTTAATTTTTTTTCCTCATTAATGTACACACAGCACCCCATATTGACAGAAAAACACAGAATTGTTGACATTTTTGCAGATTTATTAAAAAAGAAAAACTGAAATATCACATGGTCCTAAGTATTCAGACCCTTTGCTGTGACACTCATATATTTAACTCAGGTGCTGTCCATTTCTTCTGATCATCCTTGAGATGGTTCTACACCTTCATTTGAGTCCAGCTGTGTTTGATTATACTGATTGGACTTGATTAGGAAAGCCACACACCTGTCTATATAAGACCTTACAGCTCACAGTGCATGTCAGAGCAAATGAGAATCATGAGGTCAAAGGAACTGCCTGAAGAGCTCAGAGACAGAATTATATATATACTGTGTGTTTGTGTGTGTGTATATGTGTATGTGTGTGTATGTATGTGTATATATATATATATATATATATATAT
>NW_015549597.1:659538-665724 GCF_001515605.1 Sinocyclocheilus anshuiensis | reverse complement strand
TCTGTGGTTCAGGAGTGGCTTAACAAGAGGAATACGACAACTGTAGCCAAATTCCTTGACGCGTCTGTGTGTGGTGGCTCTTGATGCCTTGACCCCAGCCTCAGTCCATTCCTTGTGAAGTTCACTCAAATTCTTGAATCGATTTTGCTTGACAATCCTCATAAGGCTGCGGTTCTCTCGGTTGGTTGTGCATCTTTTTCTTCCACACTTTTTCCTTCCACTCAACTTTCTGTTAACATGCTTGGATAAAGCACTCTGTGAACAGCCAGCTTCTTTGGCAATGAATGTTTGTGGCTTACCCTCCTTGTGAAGGGTGTCAATGATTGTCTTCTGGAAAACTGTCAGATCAGCAGTCTTCCCCATGATTGTGTAGCCTAGTGAACCAAACTGAGAGACCATTTTGAAGGCTCAGGAAACCTTTGCAGGTGTTTTGAGTTGATTAGCTGATTGGCATGTCACCATATTCTAATTTGTTGAGATAGTGAATTGGTGGGTTTTTGTTATATGTGAGCCAAAATCATCACAATTAAAAGAACCAAAGACTTAAACTACTTCAGTCTGTGTGCACTGAATTTATTTAATACACGAGTTTCACAATTTGAGTTGAATTACTGAAATAAATGAACTTTTCCACAACATTCTAATTTATTGAGATGCACCTGTATATACACACACACATTTGTGTTGTGTGTGCATGTGTGTGTAACCGGGCTGGTTTCTAACCTGCTGTACATATGTGACAGGAGGAGTGGGGCGCCCATGCGATGCCGTTCACACAGGCACGATGATTATTGAGACGAGCCACAGGTGTGCACGGCACACGCACGTCCAGAATCACCACCTGACAAAAATAAAACATTGGATAGCAAAAATGAGGCACATGAGAAAACATGGAGACAAATATGTTAATACAGTAAGAGGGACTAAAAGAGAGACCTCCATGCCATCCATGGCCATAGTGGCCAAGTAGTTGGGGTCCTGTTTGTTCCAGCACAGGCGCAGCAGTGGGTGATGTTGAGGGTCCTCATAGATGATGGTGCTGTGCTCCAGGTGTCGCAGATCAAACATGCGCACGGATCCGTCTGCTCCCACAGACGCAAACATATCGCGACCTCCACCCGCACGGCTGAATGCGATGTCATACACCTGAAAGCCAATGAAAAACGCTTTTATACAGAAAAAGCTACTAACTACACAATTCTGAAGAATCTGAAGCACTAGGGTGAGTTTTTCCTCACCTCCTTGTCGTGAGCAATTAGCTGTGTTTTGACATGGCCTGACACCAGGTTGACCCTTCCTAGGACCTGTCCTGTCTCTAAACCCCAGATCGTACAGGTGGTATCAATACTAGAAGTGCCTAAAAACACAAAACACACATACATGAAACCCTGACCATCTTTTGAGTGACAAACATACAAATGTGTAAAACATACATTTTTCTCCTAAACAATAGGGGTGGGAATCTTTAGTCACCTCACGATCCGATCCGAATCCGATTCTGGGAGTCACGATCCGATTCCAGAACGATTCTTGATCTACTTTTTTTCCCCCCCTTATTAATTAATTAGTTTACCGATTCGAGAATCTTAAAATCCTTACATTTACATATCCTTACATAAGTAATTAAGTACTTTTTAAAATAATTAGGCCTACAAACTGAACAAAATAATTAAAACAATTGTATGTTAAGAATTTTAAACAAATATAACTTCAAAACATACAAGCAAGTAGCAAATAATAAAGAGGAAATTGAAAGCAGCCTTCTGTTAGTGAGGTTCACATTTTAAATATATAAGTCCACTCCACTGCATTCCAAACCACATAAATGATGACTTCGTAGAGCATTTGTAAGGAAAATACCAACGGGCGAGACCACACACTTCAAGTGTAACATCAAACAAAGCACGCGTCTCTCACAGCGCATCTTGTGCAACGAAGCCCGCGAATGTCCTTGTAATTCACTTCAACCTTTCCGAACTTTATGAAAGATTATTTTATGGAAGGTTCGAGTGGAGGATGTGTGTGAGGAATTGGAAGCAAGCAGAATACGGGTGTTTCTAAAGCAAACTCAGCATCATCGCGCATCTGGTTAAAAACTAATCTCAGAATCCAGAATCGTTGGAGAGAGAATCGCGATGCATCGATTTTTTCTCCCACCCCTACTAAACAAGTGATATTTTAGCAATATTCTTCTATACTACTTCTATTTTAAATTAGCTTCTATTTTTATATTTTATATTATCAGTTTTAATTTTGCGTTTTTCTTTTTATTGAACAGTTTTAGTAATTTTAGCATTTCAACTTAAACTTACCAGTTAGTTGTCAAGACAACTTTCCTAAATTTTAAATTTAATTTGATCATAAAAGTCTCGACTGGAATATTTTGTGGGCATCCGGGGAACTGTTCTTAGCTGGTTCAAATCATATTTAACAAATAGAAGTTTCTATATTAGACTGGGTAATTTTTCTTTGTCGCCTGCTAAACTTTCCTGTGGAGTGCTGCAGGGCTCTATTCTCGCACCCATTATTTTTTCTTTGTATTTACTTCCTTTGGGCTCTATTTTCAGAAAGCATGGTGTATCATTTCACTGCTATGCAGATGATACCCAAATTTATTTACCTCTAAAACTAAATAAACATGTTGCTCTGGATTCTCTTTTTGCGTGCCTTGATGAAGTGAAAACGTGGTTCTCTCAAAATGTTTTATTTTTGAATGAATCAAAAACCGAGGTTATAGTCTTTGGCCCCAGTGAAAATTCAGGGAGCAGAAGTATCAATCTGGACTACCTTGCTCCCTTTACTTCTTCCTGTATCAAGAACTTGGGTATGTTCTGGGAGCCGAGTCTCAAATTTGATAAACAAATAAATGTGGTTATTAGTTCTGGTTTTTTTCAACTACGTCTTCTCTGCAAAATTAAATCTTTTCTCTCTGAGAAAACTTTAGAGATTGCTATCCATGCACTCATTACATCTCGCTTGGACTACTGCAACTCTCTTTACCTCGGACTTTCTACATCATCCATCGCTCGTCTCCAATTATTACAAAACGCCGCTGCTAAATTCCTCAAAGGACAACGTAAATTTGATCACGTTACTCCAATTTTGAAATCGTTGTATTGGTTACCTGTGCATCTTAGAATTTAGTTTAAAATTCTTCTTTATGTTTTTAAATCTATAAATAATCTGGCCCCGAGCTATCTATCTGATCAACTTTATCCATACAATCCTACACGAAATCTGAGGTCTGGTGACCAAAGACTTCTCTCTGTCCCCAGATCACGGTTAAAGCATAGAGGGAATAGAGCCTTTGTGGTTGCTGGCCCTAGGCTGTGGAACAGCCTTCCAGACTATATCAGATCGGCACAGTCTTTAACTGTTTTTAAATCATCTCTTAAAACCTATTTCTTCTCTTTGGCTTTCAATTCTTTGTGAGTTTATGGTATGAATCTGTGGGTTGCCCTGTGTTCTATGTTTTTGTTTGTTCAGCACTTTGGTCAGTCGTGCTTGCTGTTTTTAAATGTGCTATATAAATAAAACATAAAACTTAATTTTTTTATTTATTTAAATGAAAGCTGCAGTCCGTAAATTTTGCCTCTTTGTCGCCATCTCTATTATAATTTAATTTCATTCACATGTGTTTCATAAACACATAATCCTTTCTGGATTACAATCCGCCATCAAAATGATACATTTAATTATTCCAGTTGCTGTGAGAAAAGGCTATAAACGATCGGCCACCTGCAGGATCCTCACATGCGATAGCCTACTAGCTGGGACAACTTCTTTATGTTTACAGACGTGATGTAATGACGCAGTGCCATGCTCAAATTTCCCACGAAAACCTACCCGTACCACTCAAATTAGAAAACATTATTATAAGCTGACAGTTGTGAATTGGGCTAAAGTAAGGCGATAGTTTTGAACATTGGCTGGTTATGTACTTGATCAAATATTGATTTCAGATCATTTTTAACCAAAAAAAAAAAAGTTACGGACAGCAGCTTTAACAAAAAATATTTCTAATGGTTTTAGTTAACAATCACTATCAACACTGCCAAAAAACTCCCAGAAGACTGAAGTCCATTTAGTTGCCAAAATGCAAAAGTGACATTTCTAATTTTTTTGAGTGCAAGGAATAAAATGTAATATTTTATTTAAAAAAAAAAATTAAACTGTATATATTAAGCATTTATTAAATATATGTTTTTTTAAATGCATTTTGTATTTTTTATATTTTGCTTTATTTCAATTAACACAAATAATTTTAAATAGCTTACGGTTACGGTAATAGTTAACGGTCACAACAATGCCACACAACTGTGTGCTCTCACCCAGAAGATTGGGATCCACTTCATTCCAGTCAAAAGATGTCAGAGGTGCACAGAAATCAGAGTTCTTGTTATTATTCAGGAGACACTCCAGACGGGTCTCGGTGTCATTCACCTGATAACAAGATACATACAGTTCACTTACTTCATTTATATATACTGAGTTTGCATGTTTCTACAGTTCTGTCACAGTATTAAAGCTAGAAAGTCTCTGATCATTTCAAGTTACATCAAAATTTACCCTATTAACTTTCTTAACACACATTCCTGATCTTATTGTGAACTATTGTTAAGTGCACATTTATTTAAAATAGAGAGACATTTCACCATGAAATCAATTATAGATGGATTCAATCAAGCCAGATCAAGAAAAAAGAATGCCATGAAAATGTCTAGCTATTTGGCTATTGGTTAACATATAACATCAGTGGAAAAGGAAAACCACATCAGAGGAACAGAATATTAAGCATTTAATTAAGTTATTACATTTGATTAAAACTGATGCATTTAGATTTTTTTTGGAATGCACCAATGAATGTTCACAGCAAGACCAAGGACATGCATTAATAATGAAATAGTTAAATTTTCATCTCATGTTGGCTTGCGCAGTGCAGTCAAGCATGAATGTGTAGCAGAAAGTGTACATACCCTCCAAATGCGCAGATAGTCTCCGCTGGTGGCCAGCAGGTCTGGATAGACGCCCTTGGTGTCGGGAATCCACATGATCTTGGTGGTTGGGTACGGATGATCGAAGGTGTTCCTGCATACAAACTCTGAGCTCTCCTCCTCGAGACCCACCAGCTGGACCTGAATATCACAAAACAAGCAGCTGATGCAACAATGTCCATCTACTGCATCCATAAAGATGATGGGTTTCTGACAGCTGTCAAACTTTTATCCACAAGCAAGATACAAACAAGTCATCAAGCAACACGCTATTTATCTGAGAGTGTTCTCAAACTCTATGGGTGACATTTATGACCAACACTCTATTACTGCACACCATTAAAACCCGTTCATCTGCATCTAACATGTTACTATACATTTCAGGCATACTTCTCTATATGACAGCAACACAAAACAAAGTAGAGACATAACACACAGCGATCAGGGATGTCTTGGTGTCACACAGCTGTTTACCTTGTTGTTATATTCCTCAACGAAGCTGCCGAGCGCCAGGCGAAAGCGCTTGTCGGGTCTGACGCTCCAGTTCATGGCATAGACGGTCCATGGCGCCTCGTACTTGTAGATCTCTTTTCGTTTACCGTGCAACGACATGATTCAATCCCTCGATTGGACCGGTGAGAATAAGTTAGAATTGGGTCGTTAACAATACCTAGATTTGCAGCGATGGCTGAAAAAGGCTCTTTCAGCGAGAAAGACGGTCTTGTGTTTGTGCAGCGCGAGACAAAGAGAATAATGTCATAACAATCCCCTCCGCAACGGCCGCGAAAACGACGAGCTGCGCTCTGCGACGACACAAAACCTGCTTAGTGAAGCGCACAGATCACCATCTAATACTCAAGACTGTGTGCAGCTGAAGGCCCATGTTTTTGCTTAGTCCCAACGGTTTTAATTCTAACTTTAGAAAGCCCCAAATAGGCCCGACCGCTCAACGGCGCATTTGGTCTGAGGAGGATGTGCGTGTTTCAAAATAAAAGTCCTCGATAGAAAATGGGGGCTGAGCGCTGAGGTTATTTATAGATTTTTGTTGCTACTTGATCATTTTACTTTCACATCATGTTGGGCAGAGCTTCATTATTTTTTAGCAATTCCATTTAGCTTTGAAAAGCAACAAACTGTACATTAGATGTCAACTGTGGCTCAAGATATAGATAAATATTAGTAAATAAATAAA
>NW_015549597.1:656409-659327 GCF_001515605.1 Sinocyclocheilus anshuiensis | reverse complement strand
ATATAACATGAGCCACAACAGAATAAGATCTAAAATCCTGAAGACCTAAGATAAATAACAGATTTCAGAACTAATTTTAAGAAAATATAAAACAAGGGTCAATAACAAATATGAATGCCCGAGATGCATTAAATAAATAAATAAATTCAATCTCATGTGCCGAGCCCTTAGAAATGTAATATTTGTATTTACATTGGCTTCAGAGAGTTTCAGCATTTATACAGTTTTCAGTAATAATGAATATTGTTTCTGTTTAACCTGAACTAACCATGCTTTTTCACGAAAACGTCAAAATATCTCATATTTAAATGTATTAAAACATAATATTATAACAAATGTTAAATTTAAATTATATTATAATTTAAATACAATAAATGAATTGTATAAATAATTATATTACAAATTAATAATTGTATGCATATATAATTTAAACTTTATTATTTACATATGAAATATATATTTATTGTATTATTTATACAATTAGCTAACTACAATATCTAAATATGCCTCTCATGCATACTCAGTAGGCTACTTCAACCGCAGTTTAATAATAAAGGGTTAATCATTTATCAGCGCACCATAAACGCCCCGATCTTTTCTTATCCTTGTCAGGGTTCGCACGGCATTGTGGGTAGAATAGGTCAGATGACCCTCGCCTCTCCTGTGAGGGGTACAGCTGCTGTCACACACTGAAGGGAAACGCCGATATTTATAGGTACGTTTGCGTGATTTTGACGTTATCGTTGACTTTTCGTATTAAACCTGTGAGGTGAAATGATCGACACCGTGACAGTGGTGCAGAAATGTCGCGTGCGGTTTCTAAGGTGGATCGTGTAGCGGCCGCAGTTAGCGAGCTAGCAAGCTAGCATCAGTGTGAGTGTAACAGGACTCATGGGGGATGGGGTAGACTGAACTGGATAGCTTTTCTCAGTCAAGCTTCAGATTTGTTTGATTTGCCTGACATGACACACATGGAAAATATGCGTGGTATGTTTTATAGTAGTGGAGCAATAAAGTTTGAGCTCAGCGAGGCATTGGCGCTGGCAGGTCGAGCCTTTCTGAGATTACAGGTTAAACTGGGTTATAATTTAACAACCGTCACGTCTTCTCTGACTACACGGTTTGCTGTTTCGAGTAGTTATTCTATTATCAGCCTTGTAACAGGTGGAGTATAACTTGACACCCGGTTATAACTGTTATCTGACATGACATGCTGCATGTAATTGGTGTGTAAGTATGAGCCATCTGCTTCACTCACTGTCCTGTCAGGATTTGCGCACATTGGATTAGGTACTTAACATGCTGTTATTGTACTGTATTTTATATTGTATATGAAGGAGGGACAGAAATGAACAGGGGGAAAGCCCTCTAATTCAAGATGTGGGGCCCAAAAAGCCCTTATAATGAATTTCTCATTTTTAAAGTTTGTATCGTCTTATATTTTTCCTTTATTACTATTATTTTGTGTTTTAGGCCTAAATGTAAGAATGTTCCCTCAGATATGTGTTAAATATGACTTCATTTTATAGATATGGCTGCAATTGACTAAATATATGGATCACTATGCCATGTGCCCTCAAATGTATGGGAAAAAATTCCCATTAATAAAAAAGATTTCTGATTTATCCCATTAATTAGCACTGATTTCATGTGCATATTTGTCTTTGGATTTTTTTTTTTGTTCAACTGATGAGCATGAAAAGTGGAACCGAATGTATTGTGTGTAATAAAATTAAATATTGTAACTTATTTGTGCCTATATTAAGTGAATTATCTCATACTTAAATTGTCCATAAAGTCCATAGGAAAAAAAACAAATCAGCTTAGTGTGTGGCCAACCAGACCCGTGCCATGTAAAGAAGTTCAGCCAATTAGAAGACACTCATTTCAGTGAACATATGAAGGGCTTAGGCTCTCATGATAAGACTCTGAAAAGATTGACCGACCTCCTCCTCCTTTTATCTTTCTCCTGTTGCTATTCCACTATTGAAACTGAACCATTGCAAATGTTTGCTGTTAAGTGTGCTTACTGCACTTTTTATCATGCGTTTGTACACCCTGATGGATAAACCGTAACTAGACTTGTGCCGGTATTCGGTAATGCGATATATCACGGTAATGAATACGCACGATATTGTTATCGTGGGCACTTCTAAATACCGTGAATAATTATATATTACAACTTATTTAGAATTTTGAATGCATTTTAAGAATACTTTTCCCATCAACTGGTCAAAATGCACAACACCGCTGTATGCAGATTGTGAAAGACGTGTGCGCACTGATGTAAATAAGCGCGGACGAGAAGCACATGGCGGAACATGTGAGAGACGCTCTGGATGAAAGCGCACTTTCACTCTCTGACAGCAGATGGCGCTAAACTGCAGAAATAATAATAATAATAATATTAATAATAATAATAATTCATTTAAATGCAGGTGTTACCCCGGAAACCCTGTAACCAAAGCAGCTGCACTACTTTCTGTTTCTGAAAGGTGTTTAAATGATTTAAACAGCCATTCAGATTTGTGTATTTGCGGTATTTTCTTTTTACATTTTCAATGGCATCATTTTCATCTATGTCAACTTTAAAAATGTATGTTTATAAGCTTTTTAAAATTTATATTTAAAACAATATAATAAGTAGAATAAGACAAATAAGTTTATCATATGTCAAATTTAAACATGTATTATAAGCTTTTTAAAATGTCTATTTAAAACAATATAATAAGAAGTAGAATAAGACAAATAAGTTACCAATCATGAAATTAGTATTAATGAAAAATTAATTTGTACTACAGAGATGGCACAAAAAGAACACAAAAGTGGCTTGTAGGCACATTTTCAGACATTCAATGAGGCTCAGAGGTGGCATGAGTGCAATTAAATTCATAAATTCATGTGGAGATTAATGTTTT
>NW_015549597.1:636009-656122 GCF_001515605.1 Sinocyclocheilus anshuiensis | reverse complement strand
AAGCTAACCCGAACTTATATTTTGACGGGTTGCCATGAGGAACTTGTTTCTGTAGGTCTATGTAAATTATATGAAGATAGTTTTACTCCAATGAAACTGTCAAATGCTCATGAAGTGACTCTTAGAGGGAGTCAGAGCAGTTCTGGAGATGTTGTTCGTGTATTTATGTCCTCATGTAGTGAGACGACAGAAGCTGAGATCACCGCGAGCGTCGCACACTTCGTATGTGTAGAAAACAAAACCGCGCGTCTGTGCCATTTACATACACAGTTCTTTTGCACTTTAATCTGTGTAAAACTTTTAACTTTATACATTTTTCTGTAAATGTTTGCATTTAAATGTTCAGTTATTTTTGTTATAAGAAAAAAGTTATTAAACCTATTATACTGTATTATGACAGCACTTTTTTTAAAACTAAATTTCAATATCGTGATAATAACCATACCGTGATAAAAGCATTAGCAATTAATCGCAACATGAAAAATTGATACCGGCATATCCCTAACCGTAACTATTGTCTGGTAATCATGCCACACATACAGTACTGATAGACATTAAGTTAAAAATAACCACAATAACTTCCTTAAGGTATGTGAGAAAATGATTTAATTTGCTTTAAAAGTCTGTTTCTTTCAAATTTAACCTAAATAGATATGTCAGGGAAGAGTGTTTTTACTTCACACGTTTGCAGTCTAAACATTAGTTTTCTTGGTATTATATGAGAATACCAAACAATTAAGTTGTGTTTGTCTGTACTACAGCTGATCATAGTATAAAGTACTATAGGCATCACTGGAGGTGAAATGTTTTTGATTATACACCAAATAATGCACAGGGCTACTTATCACCTATTTAATCATTAGTCATGCTATTGTCAAATATTTACTCTGTGTTGTTCGTTTACACCATCAACATTTACGTTAGTCTGTATACCAACAAATAAGACTGGATATACACTACTGTTCAAATATTTGAGATCGGTATGATCAGTATGAAAAAAAAAGGTTATTCAGCTAGGACTTTTGTAAATAGGGATGTAATGATTAACCGCGAGTAAAATTTCAATGTAGTTTTGTTATTTACATTATATTAAAATTTTGTCATTTAGCAGACGCTTTTGTCCAAAGCGACTTACAAATGAGGACAATAGAAGCAATCAAAACCAACAAAAGAGCAATACTATGCAAGTGCTATATTATTATATTATCATAGTTATATTTCAATTTCACAAAGAAATGTGCAGCATTTTGTCCAAGCAATAATAAAAGTACACATTTAATTTATAATTTGTCTTAAATCTCATTTTGTTAAAAAAATAATAATAATCGTGAATCGAATCGTGAAATCAAAATCGTGAATTGAATCGAATCGTGAGTTGAGTGAATCGTTGCATCCCTAGTTGCAAAGAATTTCTATTTAAATGTTTTTCTTATCCTGCAAAAAATGTATTACATTTTCCACAACAATATTAAGCAGCACAACTGTTTTCAACATTGATAATAATAAGAAATGTTTCTTTTTCTCAAATCATCATATTAGAATGATTTCTGAAGGATCATGTGACACTGAAGACTGGAGTAGTAATGATGCTGAAAATCCAGCTTTGTCATCACAGGAATAAATGACATTTTAAAATATATTGAAATAGAAAACCGTTTAATAATAATATTTCACAATATTACATTTGTTACTGTATTTTGAATGAAAATGAATCCAGTCTTGGTAAGAATGAGACTTCGTTCAAAAACATAAAATCTTACCGACCCTAAACGTTTGAGCACTAGTATAATTAATCAAACTCTTTGTTGTCTATTTAAAAACAAATTAATTTGTCTTTGTCATTGTTTGTGCAGGTCGAGCCATGAGGCACGTGGTCTTCCTCCTCCCAGCCCTGCTGCTGCTGCTGGCCCTGCCGTACACTAGGGGGCGCTACAATGATGACTTTGATGATGGTGAGGACATCGCTGAGTTTGATGACAATGACTTTGCTGAGTTTGAGGATGTCAGCGAGGACCCGGCAGTCGATGTGGAGAAAGACCCGCCCCCACGAGCAGCCCCCTCATCCACACCTATAGAGGACGACGAAGACGAGGCCACAGTGGAGAACGAGGATGGCCAGGATGAGTTTGAAGATGCTGATGCACAGGTAAAAATGTGAAAACACTCCTATTTCTGTTTTTCTGCAAGTCAAAGTTAATCTTAATTTGATCTGATCAATGTTATAGGATCAAGACATGTACAGCAAGTATGACAACGAGGAGTTTGAGGGCTATGAGAAGACCAACCCCTCATTCAAAGACACTCTTATATACAGAGAGGTACAAATTCAATGAAAAATGCACTTTACAGGCACTTCATTGGCTTCCTTAGGTGACTGTTTGTATGTACGTAACAGGTCCCAGCACACCTTCAGAACAGCTGGGAGAGTTATTACATGGAGATCCTGATGGTTACAGGTCTTCTTGCCTATATTATGAACTACATAATTGGCAAAAACAAGAACAGCAGGCTTGCCCAGGCCTGGTTTAATTCCCACAGAGAACTTCTCGAGAGCAACTTTGCCCTCGTGGGTAAGTGTACCTCTCTCTCCACTTTGTTTCTTCCTCTTATGCTGTTTTCTCTGACCCTGTTTTTGTCTGACTCTCAAACGTGTCTTTATTTTTAGGGGATGATGGTACCAGTAAGGAGGCCACCAGCACGGGGAAACTGAACCAGGAGAATGAGCACATCTACAACCTGTGGTGCTCAGGACGTGTCTGCTGTGAGGGCATGTTGATTCAGCTTAAGGTAGCGTGTTTATGTGAATAAGAGAAAGAACAATGTTTGATAGATATCTGTGCATTCACCATGGTGTCGTTTTTGTTCAATTGCAGTTTTTGAAAAGACAGGACCTGCTGAATGTGTTGGCCAGGATGATGAGACCAGCCTGTGATCAAGTGGTATGCACAAACTGATGTATTAGCATAGACTGATTACAAGTAGCGTGTCAAATGGATGTTCAAAAGGATGTTCCTCTTAGTCTTATGATTCCTTATCCACAGCAAGTTAAAGTGACTCTGAATGATGAGGACATGGACACGTTTGTGTTTGCTGTGGGGAGTCGGAAGGCCATGGCACGCCTGCAGAAAGAGATGCAGGACCTGGTTAGTCATTAATGATTTGCATATTTTATATAAATTAGAATATTATTTACACCGCTTTTCATATGTTCGGGGTCAGTAAGATGTGTTTTAGTGAATACTTTTACTCTGGGAAAATGGATCAGTCAGAAGTAACAGAAAAAACATTTACAATGTTGCAGGGATTTCTATTTTAAATAAATGCTTGAACTGTGGGGAAAAAAGATCACCGTTTACACAAATTACAAAACTGAATTTTCAAAACTGATAATAGCAAAAAATGTTTCTTGAGCAGCAAATCAGCATATTAGAAGATTTTCTAGGACTGGAGTAATGGCTGCTGAAAATTCAGCTTTGCCATCACAAATAAATTACATTTTAAAATATTCAAGTAGAAAACAGTCATTCTAAGATGTAATAATATTTCTCAATATTACTGTTTTTACTGCATTTTTGGTCAAATAATTCACCCTTGACGAGCAAAAGACATTTCTTTTTAAAAACAAACAAAAAAGGTATTTATCCCAAACTTTTGAATAAGTGCATTTAAGATTATTGTGTTTTTGCTGAATTAAAATGTTTTTTATTTTTTTTATTTTTTTTTATAAAATAGCAAACGTTTGTCTTTAATTACACATTGTCATATGAACAACCAGTGAATAATACTAATTTAATTTTTTGGCAAACAATAAATACACGCATCAATTCTTTCTTTGAGTCAGGCTTGACTGAAAGTAATGGCTTGTGGTTAGTGAGTGAGTCAGTGATGTTGATTCACTAACCGCTCTGAAGGGTTCAGTGAGTTAATTTGGTGGAGGATTTGTCAGACTGATTGAAACCAATAAATCTTAGTTTTTTTTGTGCAGTTCATTACACATACAATTTGTTTGTTTGCAAATTGCACTGCACTACTCTTGCTATATGTTTTTGTGTGCAGTCTGTGAGGCAATAAAAAGATATCTCAGGTTTTTTTTTGGTTTGTTTTTTTGCATTTTTTTGACATTTGTTTTAATGTCATCAGGGACTGGTCTGTGCTAACTTATTGTTTCTTGTTCTCTTCACAGTGTGAGTTCTGTGGTGATAAGCCCAAATCAGGGGCAAAATATGGCATCCCTGAATCTCTGGCCATTTTATCAGAGATGGGAGAGGTCACGGATGGAGTGATGGACAACAAGGTAAGAACAGAATGTTGCAGTCTCCCAGATAGTTATCGAGTTTGTTGTAAGATTGTGGGAGGGGGGACTCTATAATGAAACTAATTTTGGAACTAAAACTATTAAAAATGGTTTTCGTTAATTTAAGTAAAACTAAAACTAAAAAAAAAACCTAAAGGGGTCATATGATCGCTTTTTCAGACCGATGAGCTTTGTAAAAATCGACGCATTTCAGAAAGGCGGGGCATAGAGGAGAAACAATAATGTACAGTATGTGGAAAATAATGTGTTTTTTGAACCTTAAACCGCATAAACACATTTCATTACACCAAATACACAAAATAATGTTCTTTTTAGCAACATCATATGATCCCTTTAAAAAACCTAAATGAAAATTAAAAATTTTGACTTGGCAACTAACTGAAATAAAAGTTTAAGCTGAAGTTCTAAAATTACTAAAACAGAAATAAACAGAAATAGAAAATAGAATCTAAGTAGAAATATAAAAAAAGTACAAATAAAAACGTATTCTAGAATTAAATAGAAAAACTGAAATATAAAAATAAAAGCTAATTCAAAATATTAATAAATAGTATGATAGTATATAAGTAATTCAAAAAATTGCACTGTTCTAAATTGTTTTAATGTAATTTTTTTCTGTTTTCAGATGGTACATTATCTCACTTCTCATGCTGACAAGATTGAGTCCATCCATTTTTCGGACCAATTCTCTGGTCCAAAAGTTATGCAAGAGTAAGTTTTGTTTTTTGTTTTTTGTTTTTTCCCTCTCCTTACTTTTTCTCCTAGTAGTTTTATTCTTCATCTATGTTGGAGGAGCTTATACTGGTTAATAAATGTTAATGGTTTCTCAACTATGTTTAGGGAAGGTCAGCCCTTAAAGCTGCCCGAGACCAAGAAAACACTGCTGTTTACATTTAATGGTGAGAGAAATTCATAATCCACAAATGGCAATCCTCTGTACTTGCACGACACTGAAACATTCGTCAGTGTATTAATATGTTGTACTTTACAGTGCCTGGGATGGGTAACACATCTCCCAAAGATATGGACAGTCTGCTGCCTCTGATGAACATGGTGATCTACAGCATTGACAAGGTCAAGAAGCTTCGCCTCAACAGAGAGGTGAGTGCACACGTGTGAACAACAACAACATGCTGATTTAGTAACAGAAGGTTAACTGGTTGCTTCATATGGCTGTTTAGGGGAAGCAGAAAGCAGACAAAAACCGTTCTCGCGTGGAGGATAACTTCCTGAAGCAGACTCACACTCAACGACAGGAGGCCGCTCAGACGCGCCGCGAAGAGAAGAAGAGAGCGGAGAAGGAGAGGATCATGAACGAGGAGGATCCTGATAGACAGCGCCGCCTAGAGGTGTGTGTTTGTACTGTATAATTAAAAATCGGATCTTTTCTCTTATTGTGCAATTACCTGCATCTATACATGATTTTCTCCTTGCTCTTTCATTCAGGAAGCCGCTCAACGTCGCGAGCAGAAGAAGCTGGAGAAGAAGCAGATGAAAATGAAGCAGATCAAAGTGAAAGCCATGTGAGACACACACACTCATAGTCATCAGAGAAAGAATCTACTACTTCCACACCTGCCAATGTACACTCTTCTACATGAATGTGCATGCCATTTGATTGGCTGCTGTTGCGCCCATAGAAACGCTCTGTCCAATCAGGAGAAAGCAGCTGGTTAAGGAGTAAATCTGATCTTTAAAAGACAACTGGATTGGAGATGTCTGAACTGTTTGAACATGTTTTACTGTAGCAATCATTTCAATCATGAGTTGTCTGCCTAATTGCATGGTGGTTTTTAATTGCGACACTATTGCTTTTTGTGGGCTTTGCCATAATAATCTGGACCTTTTGGGCCTCTTCAAAGCAACTTGCCACTTCAGCCAACCTTTTCCAATTCAGTTGCCTCCTGGAGTTCAGTATGGACCCTCCAAAGCTTTGTGTAGAGGACCTATGCTTTCATTTCTACTCCCAATAGATTTAACTTCACCTCCTTAAAGTTTCAGCTGTGCTTCTTTTAAAAGTGAAATCTGGGAGTGTTTTTAAAAGGAACTGGGTGGGTATGAAAGCTACCTTTTTTGTACTACAGTGCTTCCTTAACCCTATTTCTAAGAGTTCATGATTGCAAGCGTTTATAGATGAGTAATAGGCACATTGTCTTTCAAACTTTCTTTTTTTTATGAGCAAAGGCCCACTGTGAAATGTCACTGTCAAGCCAGCACAAACTCCTTTATACATATTTAACAGAGGTGAAATTTTAATTTATCGTTAAGTTAATAGTCGATCAGAGCATCCATGAGCTTGTATCATGTTTATGAGTGAACATTGACTGTAACCCTTTTTTCTGTAACATTTGTTGATGAGACGCTTAACTAAATAAAACATTCACTGAAAACATCTTTCTTATCGTCTCGGTCTTTGATGTCAACTGGTTATTAAATCTTTTCTAAAATGCATTTCAAAAGTGTAAATGGCTAGTTCATCCCTTCAGTGTAATATGCTGTGTTTCCTATAAAGCCATTTTTAATAGCATTTTGATATTTTTTTTTTAGAGAATGGATTTTCACATATTTATTAAGAGACCATATTATATTTGTAAATTTAAATTTACTAATTCATTTGTTTATTTTTGCCATGAATTTCGTTTGTTGCACTGATGAACCAATTAAAATGTGAGCTAGTAAAGGCACAAAGGTGTTTAAAAATGGTGAAAAATGGTTACTAGTTACAGATTATAGATTATTTTTTACCATTTGCATACTTTAACTTAAATTCTAGACAATAATTAATAAAGTAATTGACACGTGCTTGAGTTATACAGACACATGCTACTGTTCAAATGTTTGCCAATAATACTCAAAAAGTCAATAATTTTTAAAGAAATTAAGCATTAAATTGATAAAGTATCAGTAAGGACATTTATAATGTTAAGATTTATAAGTTTTTCTTTTGAGCTTTATACTCATCAAAGAATCCTGAAAAAAAGCATCACAGTTTCCACATAAGTATTGAGCAACTGTTTTCAACATTGATAATAAATGTTACTACAAATGAGCATATTATAATGATTCCTGAAGGAGCATTTGACACTGAAGACTGGAGTAATGACTGCTGAAAATTCAGCTTTGTCATCACAACAATAAACTACATTTTAAAATATACTAAAACAGAAGGTATTTTAAAATTTCATATTTCATAATGTCACTGTTTTTACTGAATTGTATAAATTAATGCAGCCTTGGTGAGTAAGAGACTTCGTTCAAATCCTTTGAACTTTCTTTTAATGTGTCAAATAAATCGAGTTCTATGTGTTTACTAGACATCACAGTTTTATTTATTTTTCACATTTAGAGTCAATGAAAAATGTGGTTCCTCTGATATTTAAGAAGTTATTTAACAAACATTTTTCACAGACGGTGCAATATATGCATGACAACAAATAATGTAACAAATATGAGAAGTGTAAGCGCACAGGGTTGGAGTTGAAACATTCCTCTGTTCAAGCACAGCCAGTATTCATATTTTTATATCAAGTATCAAGCTACATCTCATGCAAATACACATTTTCTTCAGTCTATTACAGTGGATGGAGGGGTGAAAGGGTTACAATTTCTGCAGTTCTACTTCAGCTGCCAGTATTGCGACATACAGTTAAACAACGTTCAGCTAATGCAAGCAGTTTTCCTGTGGTATGAAAGAAGATCAGGGGCGTCACAAACTCAGAAATCTGAACTGCAAGCAGTAGAGGTAGAACCTGACATGGCAGATGAAGCCAGTCAGCCTTACTTACTGAAAAGTAGATTAATACACAGATGTGACGCAGAAAGTATATTGCTAATATAATCAAGCTGTTCAAAATGAACCGAATAGCGGTCTGTTTGGTTTTGTCAGGTCTTGACCTCTGACTGCCCACACCCACAGAAACGATGCAACTCACAGGCACTGCCACACAAAAAGAAGCCATAGTCAATGGATGGTACATAGTGATATTTAAAACAACCATGAGTATTCCCACGGTGATGGTGTACATCCAAACTAATGTACAGAATATATGTGCCTGTATTTGCTTTGTGGTTCACATATGCTACAGGATGAGCCACAGCAACATACAAGTCTATAGTCATGCCAGTGAAGAATAGAGATCCTCCAGTCAAACTGCAGCTATTATTACGGCTGTAACGATCCTTAGCAGAACTCGGATGTAATATAATGAATGTGAGCAGGCTAGATGAAGAAAGAGTAGTTCGCTCTGGAAAGAGGGAGACGAGTTTCCTGGGCTTGAAGGTGTCCCACATTGTCTCAGAAATAGGTCCACAACTACATAGAGGGTTATTGGAAGATTGACAACAAGTATTAGGATATCAAGGATCGGGCTGTATGATCCTATGTAAAGCTGATCGTGGGATGAAATGTTGGAGCAATTCCCATCTATGCTCTCGGAAGATGAGGTGTTTGTCATCTCCATTCTACATCCACATGGGAGCTGGAACCAGTTTATTTCCCTTTTTTGCCCCAGAACATACACCTGTTTCAGACAAAACCATTTAATGTAAAGTGACAAACCTACAAGCTCGGTTTACAACGCTCTTGTTTTAGTTCAATCGTGGCCATGTTGTACTAATTTGTTCCTGTCATCATTTACCCTTGTGTCATTTTGAACCCACAAGACTTTGGTTAATCTTTGAAACGCAAATTAAGAAATGTTTATGAAACATCCACTGAAAGTCCAGGTAACCAAAACGTTTGAAATTTTTTTGAAATGAAGATTCAAAAAGTTTGTAATCCAAGTCTTGTGAAGATATAATGCATACATAGAGCACATCTCACATGGTAAACACAGAAGCTCATATGGATTCGTTTTATGAAGCTTTTATGACCAATAGAGGGACAGAAACCACTCAGGTTTCATTACAAATATATTAATTCATGTTTTGAAGATGAACCAAAGTCATGCAAGTTTGGAACAATTTGAGGGTGACTAAAATTTTTTGGTATCAGAATTGATGACAGAATTTTTGGTATCATTTTAACTAAAATTAGGGAACAAACGTACACAACGTGAACAAACAGTTCACTAAATCTATTTAGACTCATTGGTTGAAATTAAGCTGTTTGTAAATATATACATACTTATAAGGTCATACAGTGCTAAAAACTATTCACAGTCAATGATATTAAACCAAAGTCCAATAATAATCTAAAAATAAACATTAATCACAAACATAAATAATAATAAATGACAATAGCATCAATTAGATTTTTTTTATTACAGTTTTAACATTCAATTCACAATTATATGGGCATTGATTGTATCAGTGTATTTTAATATGTCTGGTGTGTGTATTTATGTTATTTTTTTTATGGCATTATGAATTCATGTGTTAGTCTTTCTGCTGGACAGTAAGAGTAGCAGAGCACAGCGCCTCCCCGAGTACATTAGTGGCTTTGCAGGAATACAGGCCGCTGTGGTGCAGAGAGACGTTCTCTAAGGTGAGAGTACAGCTGCCGTCCTCCTCATAGTCCACCTGCACACACTCCTCCTGCAGCTCCAGCAGCTCACCGGCCTTCAGCCACACCACCTCAGGGTCAGGGTAACCTGAAACACGGAGAGAAGAAGCTGTGATTTCAAGAGAGACTTATCATGATGTACTATGGAGAACATCCATCGGTGTGTCCTAACCTGTGATGAGACAGGAGAGCTGGGCACTGGAGCCCTGCGGGACAGTCAGGTCAGATAGAGTCTTACTGAACTCAGGTTTACTCTGAAGTTTCAACTCCAGAGAATGCAGTGCCTTCTCTGTCTCTATAACAACAAGCGAGAAAAATGTATTATTGACCTGTAAAAACATCCGTCACGCTATAAAAAAGATGTTTGACATCTTCAGTCAGACATATCACAAGCCGAAGCCATAGATGTCAGAGATGTCACAATCTATTTTGGTGACATTCTGCGGTATGGTGTTTTACACTGGTTTATGAAGCACATTGATTTTTCTTTTGTGTTTGATCCCTTTCTCACCATCCACAGGGCTCAAGCTTGCAGAAGCCTCTGGTTTAGACAATATAGCCATCCTCTTCAGAGCCAGCAAAGCTTTGCCAGTTTTCTAAATACAAAATCATAAAAAGAAGAGAATTAAGTTTATGTGCACACAAAAACAATGCAATGGAGTCTGATTAATGAACGTATGACCCTTATGAGTCAGTTGTTCAAATTAATTGGTCAAAAATGACTGATTAGTGAAGAACATGGTGAATAAAATGCAATTTGGTGCAGACATTCTTATTCAGAAGCCTCTGGTTTAGACAATATAGCCATCCTCTTCAGAGCCAGCAAAGCTTTGCCAGTTTTCTAAATACAAAATCATAAAAAGAAGAGAATTAAGTTTATGTGCACACAAAAACAATGCAATGGAGTCTGATTAATGAACGTATATGACCCTTATGAGTCAGTTGTTCAAATGAATTGGTCAAAAATGACTGATTAGTGAAGAACATGGTGAATAAAAATGCAATTTGGTGCAGACATTCTTATTTATAAAGCCAAAAAGTAAGTTTAATTTCTTATAGCTTGTAAATCAATGCGATTCGGTATACCAGACCACTTACATAAAATGCATATAAAATATGAGTCGTCCCTCCTCATCTCCTAATAATATGTCTTAGTAAGATGATATTTAAATGCTTAGCTTTATGATCAAAGCTCTGTACTTGTAATTGGATTATATAATGCAATACAATATGATGATGTTTGGGAGATGTACAAATAGCCTAAACTTTTATCAAATCCTTTGTTACAAACATTTGACAGATGTTTCTGAAAAAAAAAAATGTATGGATAATTACAAAAAGTTACTTTAGTACAGTAAAAGATCATATTTAAATATTAATAACAATATAAAAGTTATTCTTATGCTTACTTATAAAGTTAATTAAAGATTTAACAGTAAAACACGTGGACGACTACCTCAAAGTGTTTAGAATGGCCTTTAACGGCTAAAAAAGTGCAAAAAGCATGTAGAAAATTGAGTATAACATTTTTTTTTTGTCAGTTTTGTTGATAATTTAGAGGCCTTATGTATTAAATCGTATACAGTAGGCTTCACAGGTTAATACAGAGATCTCAGATCAATACCAAATATACTGTATATTGCACGACACCAGTCTTTAAGAGCATGCGCACAACACCGAGGCTATAGCTGTCCAAAAATACAAATTTGTCTAATTTTATTTCTCAGGCTGTCGAAAAACGAACTGATACGATTATATAAAATTCTTAAAATAAGAAATATTGTCTTATTCCGACTTAAATCGAACTCTCGAAGTATGCGTAAACTCTTTTGTCTAGGTGTACAAGTAACAACATGCAGGTAGTTAAAACCATGCTAAAAAGTAAGCTAGTTAAATCAGTGATGTCTGCTGTGTTCTTTTTTTTCATCACGTTTCTGACTAACCTTCCATTTCTGCCTAGTCAGGAATCTCTTCATTTTGTCTTTGGAAAGGTTTTTGGTGCTGCTGCTGCTGCTGCTGTCTACACAAGTATATACCAACCAGGAATGAGCCATGGCTTCTTCACACGACATCCTGCGCCTGTCAGAAAGTTCAACGCAGAGATATGAATCTGTGCGGACGCATTTGTGTGATGTGTGCACGGAAAGTATATAAGTAGCCTATATGAATGCACCTGACATCTTTGCTGAGCAGAGAGCTAATGAAATCCTTTGCCAGGTCGGTGATATCTTCAAAGCTCTCCTCATCAAACTCCCACTGCGCTGCTGTCACAAGAGTCAGCGTCTCTGAGTCACTTTCACCCTGGAACGGAGATTCACCGCTCAACCTACAAGTGAACAATCAGATTCAGATCATGTAATGGCATTTTTTTTACCACAAGGGAGCAGCAAGGTGTTTGAACTCACAGACAGGCAGTGTTTGAACTCACAGGATGTAGCAGATGACCCCGATGCTCCACATGTCAGTGGCCAGACAGATGGGCTCATAGTTGATGACCTCTGGAGCAACAAATTCTGGAGTGCCGTGCATCACCTTCACAGGTGTGTTGGGATCTAAGGTATACAACAAACATTCACTGCTATAATTATTATAGCTTTTATTAACATTTTGAATTGGCTTTATTATTCATATTTTCAGTATTCATTTTAATTCTAGGTTAATATTTAGTAATTTAGTTTGTTTTTTTGCTGTTGTTTTGTTAATTTGATAAGCTATTACTATTTGTTTACTTTGATTTTAATTGAATTAATTTTTAGTTGTTTAACTTAAACTTATTTCAATTAGTAGACAAGGCATAATTTGTCATTTTTGTTAAGTTTAAGCTTTTCAACTAGTATTTATATTTTATTTTATTTCAACTTTATTTAAATGAACAAAAAAAGTTGTAGTTTTAGTTATAATGATAATAACCCTCGAAACATTTCACTCAGTGATCCCTTACAAAAAGTTCTGTGTATCAGCATACCATGGTACTTTGCTATATACCATTGTACTGAAAGTTTACCATAGAAATATTTGCATAGATAATACTATGAAAAATACCATGGTATTACCATCATTCATATAAAGTCTAGATAAACATGTTATTAACATGGTATCGTGCTCCTTCAGTTATTGTGCACAAACATTGACTTATAAAAGCACTTTATTATTGTATTATTTTTATGTTTATTATATTAATAATATTTAAGAATGTAATATATTTTATTCAATGTTAATATTTCGTATTCTTTAATTTTTTTATTATATTTTATTATACCATATGTTGTTGTGTTGACAATATCATCAATACATTCGTACCCAGCTTGCTAGCGAGTCCAAAGTCAATGATTTTGACCTGAATCCCGGTTCTGTCCACACAGACGATGTTCTCAGGTTTGAGGTCCAGGTGGACAATGTTTTGCTGGTGCATGTACTGAATCCCCTCCAGAATCTGACGCATGTAGCCCACACTGGACACTTCAGTGTGCTCAAAGCTATCATCTACAATGCGCTCAAACAGCTCCCCACCAGCAACACTGCACATACACACACAGATTAAGCTGTGTAGGTGCCAAAAGATTATAATGACACTATTGAAATGAATGCATTGAACCTGTTGGCATTTCTCATTTCTGAATATTTTTCTAAAAACATTGAACCCTTCAAAACGCCCACATGCAAGATACTCACTATTCCATCACCATGACCATCTCAGCCTTGTTATCATATGCGGCAAGACACTGCACGAGCTTTGGATGGTGTAGGAAATTCATTAGCTCTATTTCTTTCCTTGCAGCCTCTCTCTCCTTTGTCCGACGACCTTTGTAGAACTTTCCAGCACAAACACGGCCCATCTCCTTATGGGTCATCCGAAACACCTGGCCAAACTTCCCTCTGAGAAAGATTCAGAAGTAAGCATGAAATTATGCTTACAAACTCAAAGTCTGTGATGTTTAACGAATCATTATTTCTCAGTATCCCAACTTCCCATTTATCCAGATCTTGAGAATGAAGTGAATTTGATATTCAGCCTTAAACCAGTATTTTCAGGAAAACATTTCTTTTATCACCATACTTAAAAGTATGAATTATAGGTTATGAGTCATTTCCAGCGAAATTTACAAAACATGACCCTAACCTATCCTGTCGTATTTTGCATTCTGGGAATCAGAATCAAGTATAGGGGTTGTTTTCTCTTTTTGATGCATGTATGCCTGTTGGAACGTGTACTCACGCAAGTTTTGTTATACTTGACTGGTCCTGTGAATGTGAGCTATGAGGCCTGCTAAATGTGTGTTTGATAAGGATACTTACACTCCGAGTTTTTCATGGACATTATAGTGGTCAGTAAGTTTATCCTCCGTGTTGATGGTCACAGCCACATACTCCACTGGTTTCTCATCACAGGGCTCTCCTTTGAAAGACAACATACTTTCATTTACCGTGGGACCTCAACACAAAGCCTAACTCTCTTAGATTGCATACCCTTTGGTAATGACTTTAAACATGTTCTTCCTGTTTACAATTTGGTTGCTGAGCCTTGTTCCCATAAATTGTGGGAAGAGATTATCTTAAAATTACAAGCAAATAGAGTGCTGCATTAACAAATATAATGAGGAGCAATTGATCTATAGCGTAAAAGATACATTACAGGAATAGTTCACCAAAAATGAAAAGTGGCTGAACATCTATTTACCCTCAGGCCATTCAAGATGTAAATGAGCTTGTTTCTTCAACGGAAAATATTTGGAGAAATATAGCGTTACATCACTTGCTCACCAATGATAAAAACATCACAGTAATCCACAAGTAATTGACATGACTCGAATTCATCAATGAACATGTTGTGAAGTGAAAAGCTGTGTGTTTGTAAAAAACACAATCCATCAATAAGGCATTTTAACTTTAAACCATAATCCATAATAACACTTCCTCTAGTGAAAAAAAGTTCATCCCCTGTTGTCCTCTCACATCAAAATCCACTGACATATTTGTTTAGTCCTGTTTTGGACTGTTTTTGCTTGTAAACTGTGCTTGATCTGAGCATATTTCTCTGTTGATTGAGATAAGATGACTTTTTAATTGGAGGAAGCAATTTTAGAAATAGATGACTCGTCATTTAGCCTGTCGCAAATGTTTGAAGTTAAAAACATCTTGATGGATTTGTTTCTTACAAACATGCAGCCTTTTGCTTTACAAAACATTACTGATGTTTTTATAGTTGTTTGGACTCTCATTCTGACGGCACCCATTCACTGCAAACTGCAAAGCATCCATTGGTGAGCAAGTGGTGCAATGCTGAACTTCTCCAAATCTGTTCTGATGAAGAAACAAACTCATCTACATCTTGGATGGCCCGAGGGTGAATACATTTTCAGCAAATAGTCATTTTTGGGTGAACCATTTGTTTAAGTCATCAAAACTTTTATATAATTTCAAAAACAAATTCAAAACAACCTCACCTAGTTTGTCCATCCTGATTGGCTGGGACTCTTGGCTGGGTTCGCTGACCCCCACAGCGTTACAGGCCCTGACCCGGAAGCAGTATTCTCCTTGAGGCTGGAGTCCTGAGGTCACCCTGAGCGAGGTGCTCTTGCACTGGGCTGTGAGCTCTCTCCACTGGTCAGTCGCACCTGGGCTTTCACAAACCTCCACCACGTATCCCGTCACAGCACTGCCGCCATCGTAAGACGGCCCAGACCAGGACAAAACCAGAGAGTGAGGGGAGAGGACATACGCCACGGGACAGGAGGCCGGCGGCTGAGGCAGGTCTGGATAAAACACACAAACATACCAATCATCAAATGGTTATACAGTTTTCATAAACATTTTATTTAATAATTCCAGGAATTGAGAGTACACAGACTATTTAATTTAGATTTAAATTAACAACACTTAGGTTAAAATATGTATGCTTAATTTTTGAGTCCTGAATATCAGGAATATTTATTATATAGGGTTTCTCCATTTAACACAAACTGTGTCTTTTAATTTAAAAAGTCAAAGAAATTAACTAATGTTAGGTAAAATGTTAAATATATGGATATTTTAAAGTTGCAATGGTGTGGATGCTAATATAGTTATTGATATAGTTATCTTTATAGTTATTATTCTTAGTGTGAATGGAACTTTACATTTTTATTTGACAAAAATATACAAATTAATTTAAATGTATTAATTGAAAACATGCTAATCAATAAAATGTGTATTCATGTCATTGCCTATATAAATAGCATTTTTTAATAACTTACAGTAGATCTGAGCAATAGAAATGAGCATCATGACCCAAATAACAGCTGAGGATTGTCTGACCTTACCAATGACATTCAGGGTCACTGTGTGTTGGGCTGAACTTTTGCGATCTCGTACAAATATCGTGTAACGTCCAGAGTCCTCAGGAAGGGCTTCGGAAATCACTAGAGAACTGCTTTCATTGCAGGACTCAATATGAAACCTAGAGCTTTCCACCACCTTCAGAAAGGCACAACATTATACACACAAACAAATTGCAACATGTCTGGATTGTGTTGTGTTCTTATGTACCTCTTTTTTGTTATAGACCCAGCAAGAAGCTACAGGAGAGCTGCCTTTGAACACACACTTCAAACGGGCCGTCTCTCCAACATGCACCTCCAGACGATCTAATGGATCTACAAACTGCAGAGGAGGTGCTGTAAACACAAAAACTCTTTAATGTCTCCGTTATTTTGTCTAGACAACAAAAAGATTAAACGGAGAGAAAAGGGAGGCTTTTGCTTCACCGATTTTAATATGAAGTTATTATCAATTTCTCTGAATTTTTAAAAAAAGACTGTATATTTATATTATATTAAAATAGAAATAAAAATGCAAGAAAATAGGACAATATAAAAAAATTTCTTCAAAACTTCAATTAATTACAATTATTTGTAATACATATAAGTTTATATAAAATGTTTATTCATTTATAAATAATCATAGTGTACATTCAAACTATTCTAGCTTTCACACAAAACATTAATTTTTCATTATACAAGAGAAAATCAATGGTATTTTCCTTCTCTCATACAGTACAGATATTAAGAATTAGTTCTGGGATCATATTTACATTTACATTTATGCATTTGGCAGATGCTTTTATCCAAAGCAATTTACATTGCATTCAAGATATAATTTTTTTTTTTTTTTATCAGTTATTGCTTTCCCTGGGAATTGAAACCATGACCTTGGCATTGTCACCTTGCTCGGTCTGAGCAACAGGAAGGCTGTCACATATACTGTGTACGTGATAAATATGAAAGCAAACAGAAACTGCAATTATTCAAATCAACACACTCAGCTGAACTTGACCAGCTAATGGTCTTTAAACAGACCTATTATTAATACAGACTGACCACAGATAGCAGTGTGTTTTACATGAAAGATCAAATGACTGAAAGAAAACAACCATCATTCAGTGCTTAATTGCCCGGCCCAATTACAAACAGAAGTACCAAAGAAAATATGATAACATCTTAAAGTGACATTGAGTGTTTTGATGCTTATAATCTGAGAAATTCTTATTTTTATGCGTCAGTCTGATCAGTATGTGAGCAGATTAAATTGTTTACCTCTCTGTAAGCTACAAATGCAGACAGAAAGGATTTAAACTAAAACACAATTTGATGTTAAATGTTAGCTTTTTCGAAGAATGGTATAGGTTTTCCGAAGAATATTTCTTTGGACAACAAGGATTACAGTGTTTAAAGGGAATAAAGTCATTCCTAAGGTAAACATTAGTCGTCAGGACACAGAAGACTGTTTCCTGTTTTACTGTGCACAACACTAACAGACTCTAAAGGAGCCAGACAATCTGGAAGCCAAGATCAGTGGAGTAAAACACAGACTGCTCGGAGCAAATGACTCCTTTTTGAAGCAGGTCACGGTGGTTATACTTTAACTCGCAGTTCTAGACAAAATGCATTAAAAACATGGTGTTATTAGAATATAAAGTAAAGAAGGTGTGGATGTGGGAGGTTATGGATCACATGGCCTTAAAGAAATGAGAATCACTTCTTGAATCACAAAAAAGTAACAGAAAATCTGCAATTCAGCTATTAAGTTACAGTATGAAGGACAAGAACAAGTAAACATTTCGAGTCAAGGATCTAAAAAAGAGCAAAAGTAGAAGTGAAAGTGCAGGACAGACATGATGATGGTCTTACCTGTACCCGAACTGCTCCTTCTTTTGACAAGCACCTCTGTAACAAGACACAGAAATATGTAAAGAATCAGCTGTCGGTGTGGGTGCTTTTGTGTTAAAGAGCATGCAACAGATAACATAGGCTTTGCCTATCATATAAGGGAGGAGTCAAGCGATCAGGTGTGCGTGTCTAGGAAAAATATTCAACAGATTAAAGAGGAAATGCTCAACATAAAACCATTAGTATGTCTATCGGTCAGGAAATGCTCTTTGTATATTTGTACATTTATTATTTTTATGTTTTTGTACAGAGTTTATTCTTACATAAACTAATACATAAACTATGCATAATAATTACATGGAATAATTAAATTTTGAATAAAACAGTATTAGCAAGTGACACCACCCTAATGACAGTGATATGGGAGCTTTGGAGGAACAAAAATGTTCCATGTGTTAAATGACATTTCCTACACTTAAATGCATGAGATTACTTCGTGGGTAGGGCCATTGTTTGTGACATACCTCTCTTGAGTGCTGGAGAGCTTGTTATAGGACTTCCTGTCTGAGGTGACTGTGGTGACTGTGGGCCTTTAAAAACACTGATGTCATCTGGGACGTTCTGAGAGGAGTTTAAGACCCCGCTTAGCATGTCAGGAGTGTGAGGATGAGAGGAATTAGGATGAGAGTGAGATGTGTTGGCAATATTGTTACGGATCCCAATGATTGTTTCATAGTCTGCAATTGATTTGGTTCATATGGTGTGGTTGCATGAGGAGCAAACGGAAAGTAAATAATTAAATCAGAGAGAGAGAGAGAGAGAGAATGACATTAGACAAGGTAATTAACATTGATAACCTTGTCAATTCACACGTCTGTATATGATATAAACAGAAACATCTGCATCGTGCTAGTAATGTAACTAGCCCATATACACTCTTAAAAATAAAGGTGCTTCACGATGCCATAGAAGAACCTTTTTTGTCTAAATGGTTCCATAAAGAACCTTTAACATCTGAAGAACCTTTCTGTTTCACAAAAGGCTCTTTGTGGCGAAAGAAGGTTCTTCAGATTATAAAAAGGTAAGAAAGAGATGGTTCTTTAAAGAACCTTTGACTGAATGGTTCTTTGTGGATCCAAAAACGGTTCTTCTATGGCAGTGGTTCTCAAACCTGTCCTGGAGTACCCCCTGCCCTGCACATTTTGTATGTCTCCTAGGTACCCTAGCAACCGCATAGCAACACCCTAGCAACCACCCCAGGTACCCTAGCAACCGCCCTAGCAACCAGCCCGAGTACCCTAGCAACCGCATAGCAACACCCAAGCAACCACCCAGAACACCTTAGCAACCGACTGCCGAGTTTTGCCATGGCAAGCACCACTCACATTTTCTGAAGAAAATGTACATATCTATCACACCTGATTCAACTCATCAGCTCATTAGTGGAGACTGCAAGACCTGAAGTGGGTGTGTCAGATATAGGGAGATATACAAAACGTGCAGTGCTGGGGGTACTTCATGGAGAGGTTTGAGAACCCCTGTTCTATGGCATCGCTTTGAAGAACCTATTAAGCACCTTTATTTTTAAGAGTGTATGGCCCCATATATATGTTGAATTTGAGTTCATATTTACCTCTCACACACACTGCTGAGCTGCTGGATGTTTTTCCTGCTGTGTTTTCGGCCACACATGTATAAGCCCCAGCATCCTCTGGGAGACATTCCCTAACTACCAAAGTCACCACTCCTCCCACTAATGAGGATTTTCCAAACAGCACAGGCTCACCTGAAATGGTTGTGGTACAAATGGACAGAAAGAGGGAGACAAAGCAAGAGAAGGAGTCACTTTGTGGCATTATGAAGAGATAGAATTTTAGAAGTTTTAAAAACTTGAAAATAATGTTTGTTTGATTGTAATTGAAATGTGCGGGACTCATTTTATTTTAATTTTATTGAACACTTTAAATTACAAACTCCAGAAGCAGGAAGCTGCATATGAAATCATAACGAATGTGCATACAAACACATATTTATATATTGAGTCATATATGTGACCCTGGAGCACAAAACCAGTCATAAGGGTCAATTTTTCGAAATTGAGATTTATACATCATCCGAAAGCTGAATAAATAAGCTTTCCATTGATGTATG
>NW_015549597.1:627520-635488 GCF_001515605.1 Sinocyclocheilus anshuiensis | reverse complement strand
GTGCGGGGGGTACTTCATGGAGAGGTTTGAGAACCCCTGTTCTATGGCATCGCTTTGAAGAACCTATTAAGCACCTTTATTTTTAAGAGTGTATGGCCCCATATATATGTTGAATTTGAGTTCATATTTACCTCTCACACACACTGCTGAGCTGCTGGATGTTTTTCCTGCTGTGTTTTCGGCCACACATGTATAAGCCCCAGCATCCTCTGGGAGACATTCCCTAACTACCAAAGTCACCACTCCTCCCACTAATGAGGATTTTCCAAACAGCACAGGCTCACCTGAAATGGTTGTGGTACAAATGGACAGAAAGAGGGAGACAAAGCAAGAGAAGGAGTCACTTTGTGGCATTATGAAGAGATAGAATTTTAGAAGTTTTAAAAACTTGAAAATAATGTTTGTTTGATTGTAATTGAAATGTGCGGGACTCATTTTATTTTAATTTTATTGAACACTTTAAATTACAAACTCCAGAAGCAGGAAGCTGCATATGAAATCATAACGAATGTGCATACAAACACATATTTATATATTGAGTCATATATGTGACCCTGGAGCACAAAACCAGTCATAAGGGTCAATTTTTCGAAATTGAGATTTATACATCATCCGAAAGCTGAATAAATAAGCTTTCCATTGATGTATGGCTGTTAGGATAGGACAATATTTGGCCGAGATACAACTATTTGAAAATCTGGAGTCTGAGGGTGCAAAAAAATCTAAATATTGAGAAAATCATCTTTAAAGTTGTCCAAATGAAGTTCTTAGCAATGCATATTACTAATCAAAAATTAAGTTTTGATATATTTACAGTAGGAAATTTGCTAAATATCTTCATGGAACATGATCTTTACTTAATATCCTAATGATTTTGGCATAAAAGAAAAATCAATAATTTTGACCCATACAATGTATTGTTGGCTATTGCTGCAAATATACCCGTCTACTTATGACTGGTTTTGTGGTCCAGGGTCACACATCTACAGTTAAAGTACATTATTCTTAATCAGACTCGTATGTTTCAAGCAGCAAAATCAATATAAAGAAAAAACTGAACTCACCATTATGAAGCCAGGAAACACTTATTGGCTGGCTTCCTGTGATAGTCCCTTTCAGTGTGATATCATTTCCTTCATCCACTATGCAGTCTTCAAGGGGCTCAGTGAAAAGGGGTGGATCCAGACCACTAGTATGGCTGTGTTTACTACTCACTAGCTTGACAGAAGAAAGCAGAATGAGATTAGTTGTATATATTTATTATACTACATTGAAGTATGGTTTTTGAATTTCGAATCACAGTAGGAGGCAACAAAGAGCTGTCTTTATGAATGAGTCGTTAAATGATTCATTAAGCTGATTCCTTCCAACACACTCATTCTTTGAGGAATGAAATGAGTCTATGAATAAATCATTGAATTGTTTACTCAACCAATCTGTTCAAAACACAGATTCATCATCATCATAATTCATCATTTATTATCTCCATAAGAAGACATTTGTGTTAAGCAATCAATAGAGCAGGTCTAACTGACAAAGTTACGTGAGGAATGCCAGAGCTATTTGTTGAATGGAGAATGTTGCTTCATTCGGATTTTTCATTTTTCATTGGGGGAGCAAAAATATACAAAACACTTGGCAATACTTTGTCTAAAATGTAAATGTTCTGTTTGTAATTGAAATGTGAAGGACTCATCTTTTTCTTTTTTTTTTTTAATTATTGAACAATTTAAATTACAAACTCCGGTAGGGAACAGGAACCTGCATATGAAAACATAACAAATGTGCATACAAACACATATTTATATATCGAGTCATGTATCTAATGTTGAGTACATATTCTTACTCAGACTCATATGTTTCAAACAGCAAAATCAATATAAAGAAAAAAAACTGAACTCACCATTATGAAGCCAGGAAATGCTGATTGGCTGGCTCCCTGTGATAGTCCCTTTCAGTGTGATGTCATTTCCTTCATCCACTATACAGTCCTCAAGGGGCTCCGTGAATAGGGGTGGATCCAGATCACTATTATGGCTGTGTTTACCACTCGCTAGCTTGACAGAAGAAAGCAGAATGAGATTATTTTCATTGGTGGAGCACAAATATGCAAAACAGTTGTCAATATTGTGGCTAAATTGTAAGTTTCTCAATATTACTTGTTTATTGAACTCTTGCATAAAAGCAGCATCACACATACAAGTGCTGTTGCAGTCCCGAGGGGGATATTGCTTAAATATAAATAATACAAGTCAATACACTTTCACTCCTCTGCTGTGTTCTGTTCCAGCTGCACATTGTTGTCAGCATGTTTTATGCATTACTAATAATAATCATGTTATGTTAAAACAATTGTGAAAGGAATAAGATAATATTTGGTATTTATTTAGTAAATTATTTTAAAACCTTAATATATGGCCAAGGTTTTAATACCTTTTAAATCTTATGATGATGATGATTATTTTTGTAATAGCAAATAACATTCATATGGACTTGTGAATCATAGACTTGTATAGTGTTTAACAATACGTTCACACAGGAAGAAACAAGGCTCATATAAATGAAGAGAGCAGCTGAAGAGATGTGTTTGTAAATTGCTGCTGTATGTTTCAACATCCTCGCTATCACACCTTCTGTCTAGAAACACCAGAAACAGAAGCACCATGTAAAAATGACAAAAAGCAACAATGCAAAAGTAAACAAAGCAAGTATAATAGCAAAAGTACAACATAACTAACAAAAGTTAATTGTGACTCAAAAGAGCGGATTGAAATCAGACCACAGGCTTGAGCTAAACTGTGATCTCATCTGACACTCCTCCAACAAACCGGTTTCTGTTTAAAATACTGCCACTTACCGCTGTGGGTGGAGCCTTGTATACTATAATTAACCTCCCATAAGCATTTGTGTTTAGTAACTTTAAAATGTGACAGGCCCATTTTTTGTATTTTGTATTTGTGATGCTGCCTCTTGTACACATAATTGATGTGGTCTTCTTAATCTCAATTAAGGTATAAGCTAAAGGAGGTATGAGATGTAATTTCAGTTCAAGGAACAAGTCATTCTAGTCCTATTTGTTGTATTAACATTGGAGCAAACACTTTCGTTCTCACTGACCTGGTAGATCACATGATCTGCTGTCTTTTGCCCTGGCCTAATGTAACCATGTAATCCTTGTTTGTGCATGCAAACAAGTCTTTTTTATTTTTTGTACTGGTTGTTCTGGCAACTCACTGCATCGGAAAAATAAAATGGTGACTCTACAGTTCTATGAAGAACAAACTGAAATCTTTTAAGTTTCATTCTTTGTACTTCAGCTGTCTTGTATCAGGTGATAAGATCTAAGAAATGAAAGGAAGGAACTGCAGTGTTGTAATTGTGCAGTTAGAGTAGAGCACTAGCATCAAACATACATGTCCCACACAAACCGGTGCAGAAAACAAAACAAAACAAAACAAAAGCCTGCTGTTCAAAGTAGCAAGGAAGGAATTTCCTGCCAATAGTGACCTCTTGCCTGGCCAGTAATTTGCGTCCTGAGACAGATAAGATACAGTGGGGTCCCAAAGTCTGAGACCACTTTAAAAATGATTTTTTTTCCCATTTAAACCTGGAAATGCACAGAAAGCTTTAAGTTTGGGAACATTTCCTCTTAAACAAAGTAAATGAATGATGTAAAATGAAGAAGAAATGAAAATGCTTTTTTAGATAACCTAAATGTGATTCATGTTGCAACATCTATACGACCTGTTTTTATGTTTTTCAGAAATGTTTAATCTAATTAAATAAACCTGACAAATTAAGTTACAACAACAAAAGTTTGTATGAGTTAAATCAGTGGTCGTCAACAAGGGGACTATATGTCCACAAGGGCACCTTAGAAAGCGTTCAAGGATTATTTAAATTAAAGATTAAAATTATAGTTACATTAAAATAATCTACATTCTTAAAAATCTTATTATTTTTCTAAATGCTTATTCAATTCTCATTCTAATTCTTTAAATCTTAAAATAATAAAAGAAAAAATGTAAAATCATAAACACTTTTTTAATTATTCCCCTCAACAACTGTTGAACTGTTTTTGTTTTTAATTTAATATACATTTCTTGTAACTTCTGCAGTCAGAATAATAAATGTGCTTAATGAATTCCCCATTTCTGTTAATACAAAATCTCAAGATCAAAGTGGCTTTGTCATATCCACAGCAGAACATACCAGAAAAATTATTATAGTTTATATGAGAGGCTTTTGAATATTGCTTTGCACAATCAAATGAAAAAGATTGAGAATCCCTGAATTAGATAAAGTAGAAATAGATCCTTGAGGTATCATAAAATAAAAATAGAAACATTTTGGACCCTAAAATATCAGATATCAGTCTGATAGTAAAAAACGAATCCATTCAGGCATATCGCATGGTGTGAAGTCAAACATAAGAGGTTTCAGGATTTCCCCGTCTAAATCTGGCTGAATGCAGTTGTACAGTGAACTCCTCCATCACTTGATTATTATCCAAATGCAGTGAAAGTGAAAACAAAGTGCCTGTCAGTCTCTGATGTTTGCTGGATTAACCATGACAACTCTTGAGAGGGCTTGTTTTAAGAACAATGCTTCCTGCAGAGATCACCTATTAAACCGCAAGTACAGACCATGTTAACCTCAACATGTTTTTACAGTCAAGAATCCAACCAGCTTGCATATACAAACACAAATAGGCTCTCTCGAGTATGCAAATACTGACAGACACACTCACTCACAAACACCTGTGTGTAGCTGCAAGAAATGTCCAGACTTGCCTGCATTGGATGTCTCTCCAGGCTTCTTCACATCTGTGGTGATTGTGGGGATGTGTGCGGGTTGGGACACTTGTCCGTTGTCCCCCTTTGACTGGGAGCTTGACAGCTGTATCCTGAAAGTGGACACATAACGTGTCTTCCCATCAGCAATACTCATTTCTCCTATCAGTACAAACCAGTTTCATAAAATCCAAGTCATTTCCCAGCTTCTTATCAGGTGGCTCGTATTTTCCTGTGTCTCTGAGTCTCTGCTATGCACACATGTCCTCTGTCCTGAGCTGTTCTCTGCATCTCTTTAGTTTCTGGCTCCTCCCCGTGACTGAAGCCTCATTCACTCGGTCTGCAGAACACTGTCCTCTAGCTGGGTTCGACTCAGCGCCTTGTCACAAACCCCACCCACAACTATCATAACATTTCACCGTATATCTTTAACACGGTTTATTTTCACACATATTGTGACTGTGGTAAGAGAGAGAGAGAAGTGGTGATAAGAGAGAGCGAGTGTATGTTATATTTACTAGTGATTCTGAAAAGTAAACTATTGTGTGTCATGTCAGTGATGTTTATTTGAATGTTCGTGTGAAAAGGGAGACAAAGATACACAAGTAACAGATTTGAAACTGAATCAAAGGTCAAAGGCATTCCCCATGCCTTTTCCCTCTGTAATTGCTGTCATGTTATCAGTTGAACTTTGGTTGTCTGTTTATTTCCAATAAAATCCATGAATAATTTCCAATTGGACCCCTTCCAGTTTGCATATCGGTCCAACCGCTCGACCGATGGTATGTTATATTTACTAGTGATTCTGAAAAGTAAACTATTGTGTGTCATGTCAGTGATGTTTATTTGAATGTTCGTGTGAAAAGGGAGACAAAGATACACAAGTAACAGATTTGAAACTGAATCAAAGGTCAAAGGCATTCCCCATGCCTTTTCCCTCTGTAATTGCTGTCATGTTATCAGTTGAACTTTGGTTGTCTGTTTATTTCCAATAAAAGAAAAAAAAGTCTCACTGGACTCAGTGAGCATGTACTTTAAAGTACATTTAAAGATGAAAACGGTTCAAAAGTTTGGGGTCCGTAATTTTTCAAATGTTTTTGACATACATTGCATTGTTGCATTGATTTGATTAAAAATGCCGTAAAAATGGTAACACTGTAAAATATTATTACACTTTCATATAATTGTTTTCTATTTTGATATATTTTCAAATGTATTTTATTCCTGTGATAGCAAAGCTGAATTTTCAGCAGCCATTACTCTAGTCTTCAATGTCCTTCAGAAAGTATTCTAATATGCTGATTTGCCGCTCAAGAAACACTTCATATCAATGTTAAAAACAGTTGTGCTGCTTAAAAATAAATTTTTTGAAAAGAAAGTTCAAAAGAACTTAATTTATTTGAAATAAAAATTGTTTTTTTGAATTGTTAATGTCTTTACTGTCACTTGGTCAAATTAATTTCTTTAAAAAAAATTGTACTGACCCCAAACTTTTGAACAGTAGTGTGGTTATTTGACTGCTCTGGAGGTAGTTTCATTGATCAGTTATGTACATTTCTATCATGACAACTCTCTGAAGATTTTAGCATGGTAATGGATATGACAATGTATTTGGTCTTGGCGGAATAGATCTGCTACTATGCTGCTGTTGGTTATTGTTGTTATTGTAGATTATTGCTGCTACTACAAAGCAAGTACAGGAACTTGCTACTGCCAATACATACGCCGATACAGTGCTGTGAGTATTTAAGACATACTGCTGCTGCAAAAATAGCATACAAAACCCGTAGCAGATCTATACAGGTGGAGCTGGGGAGGTGGAGGGTTTCAGAGGAACTCTAAAAGTGCGCTGTGAGCTGCTGTACTGAATGCTAACTAGTCATTTATATGTAAAGCAGCAAGCTCCTTGGCTGTGTATTCAACATGAACCAATCAGCTTTTGTGAAGTAGTTTAACGCTGGGAATATAACACATCAGTTTGTGTTAACGACTCATCAGCCTGCGCCATCTAGAGTTTCATGACAGAAATTGGCATTTGTATCAGTGATGGCATATAAATGCGAGTTCATTCTAAGAAACATTCCAGTGGTCACTGGGTTTTATTGAGTCAGTGTGAAAATGACAGTTATGTTTCCAAACAGGCAACTTAAGACAGTTTGAACTATTGATGTTTGTTGGGTCGATGTGAACCAGCCATTAGGCCAGAGAATCAAAAGATCCTAAAGAGTAACTTGTATATAAACAGCATTTGAACTACACACCAAACATTTTTAAGGAGTGTAATGAACAAAAATTAGTGTGAAAATCAGATAGGTAAACTGAACAAAACTCCCTTTCTCATCTTTGTGTGTGTGCAGTGGTGTGTGATGAGGAGCTGTTTGCTTTGGACATGCCAGTCCACAGAGAAACCCAAACATCCCACTAAAGACCTTGAACATGTGAACAGACTCAGACTCATTCGGAATCAATAATGCGGAATAACAGTTTAACTGTATGTGTAATTGAGACAAAAATAAAATAAATGTCTGCTAAAATTACAGTAAAATTACTGAAATATTTCCTAGCCAAATATTTGCTTTTTTTTTTTTTTTGTAGCAAGTGAAGTGATCCGTTAACTGTTTAAGGAGGTAGTGCACAATCAACCCATCAGAGGTCTTATGGCTGGAATGTAGACAGGAAGATCCTGGAAAACAATCCATGAATAACTGGAAACAAAAAACAAAGCATCTGACAAATAAATATTTGACTCATAAGTCACACATGGAGGATTTCCTTTACGTTTCCAAAATGTAGTAAAGTGACAGCACTTTATGCTTAAAAAGTAAATGGATGAACAAGTACAATTATTAATTAATTAATAATAATAATAATAATTATTATTATTATTATTTATAATACTACTACCAATAATAATAATCTCAACATTTAAAAAAATAAAGCATGGAAACAATGTTAGTGCTTATAGACATACACTGAACAAAATTATAAACGCAACACTTTTGTTTTTGCCCCCATTTTTCATGAGCTGAACTCAAAGATATAAGACTTCTTCTATGTACACAAAAGGCCTATTTCTCTCAAATATTGTTCACAAATCTGTCTAAATCTGTGTTAAGCCCTATTCGCACGGGATTAGTATTATCTGGAGACCTTGTGTGATTTTGAAATTACCTCC
>NW_015549597.1:620288-627510 GCF_001515605.1 Sinocyclocheilus anshuiensis | reverse complement strand
TCTCCCGGATACCCGGATGTCAAGGCTTTGAGAGTCCCGTTCTATGGTCCAGATGGATTTAAAAAAAAGAAATTAAGATATTTTCGTGCGCTTTGTCATTTACATTTCACCAGGTTAAAATAATATCTCAAGCAGTGTGCCTTAGGCTGGCCACAATAAAAGGCCACTCTAAAATGTGCAGTAATAATTTATTATTGGACCAAAAATAACTATTAAACTGAGTGTTTTGTGAAATAAATATTAAATATGTACTAATAAAGATAGTGGGCTTCAGTAGTTGCCATAAACAAATGATATAACATTGTAAAAACCTTGAAATATTGCTGCTGTTTTCCTGAATTTAAAAAAGACTGAGATTTTTGCACACTCTAGTGGAAAGAATGAGGAAGTGTGAAAACATCTGACAGTGTGTGTGCACTGACAGTATTTTTTTCAAAGACCTGTGACCTAAATTAAAGTTGATGTAACTCTGATGTGGCTCTTCAGTAGAGTTATCTGACACACACCTGTGCGCTCCCATATTGTCATGAGCAGCATTGTCTCTCCTGTAGCTTTTATTGACTTTCCAGGTATATATGGGCTGAAAACCGGCTCCTGCTTGGATAGGTAGGTATAGCCAGTGTAAATACATAAGGATGAATGAAACAAATGTCAGAATCCATCTATGACCGAACAACACAATACTTTTGATGATTAATGATTCTGAAGGCCGTATAAAAATGGTGACGTGACATGCAGTCATTATATTGAAGCAGATCTGTGTAACTAGTCAGTGATTTATTGTGGTTTATTTCATTTGTGCATTTAGTTGTATTTTCATATGTTTCCTCAGAGTCTGTCTAAAATACAAAGCGCTGTAATTCTCTGCAGCTGTCGGCATGTGCTGAAAATGCTCCAATTGAAGTTTCTCTTATTCTTTCAAAGTTTCAACACTTCAGTGACATATTCAACACAAAGCAATGTTGTATATTTACTTGTACAGTTTCCTATGGCATATGGAATCCAGTACACAAAGATTTCCTGTTTGATCATTTTGATGTTGCTTTGATTTTCTTTAGATGGGTGGTTAAGACATGAAACACTTCTGGGAAATTGACATGACCTGATAAACTCCATCTAAGACTATTTCAAACAGCATTTTGATATTTTCCTAGTTATTTGGAGGTCTTATCATATTTGAAAGAAAAATATAGAATTACATTTTTTTCCATACTACAGGATCATCAAACTAATAAAGGAAAACATATTTCAGTTTAATTCTGTTTTTTTTGTTTTTTTTAATCTGATTAATAGCAAATGATGAATATGAACTTGCTGAGACATAATGAAAGGTTTGCAGTCTTATTTTAGTAATATTTATAGTTTTATTTTATTAATATTTTTAAATGTTCATTTACATTTTGTTAAGGAATTTCTTTGTGCTTTTGTCATTTATTGTTATTTTTTACATTACCTTTTAGGTTTAATGTATTTTTATTTCAGTTTAATTTTTAATTTACCATTATTAATTTAGTTGCCAAGGCAACATTTCTAATTTCATTAAATTATCATTAAGCCTTTCGTCTTATGTTTATATTTTAAATTTTATTTCAGGTTTATTTAATTTAACAAACTTTTTTAAATAGTTTTGTATGAATTTTGAGTTAAAGATAATAGCCATTTTTGGGTATGGTGCCTCTTTGGATTTTAAGAGACTTCAGAAAGAGATAGAAATAATAACAGTGGCCAGCAGATGGCGGAGTTTCTGTTAACTCTACTGTAAGTACAGTAAGAGGGACCTTCATATCATTTTACATGTTTGCTACAGTTGTTTCATGGATGTCTTCAGGCGGTTGCATGGATATTTTCCCCCCTGTGCTCACTTCCTGTTACACAAACTTGCTTTATCTTGATCTTTCTCCCTCTTCTACTTGTAACTTCACGCTTTTCCTATAACTAAAGCAAGAGCTCCCATTTAATCAAGCAGTCTGACTGAATTAGTTTTCAGAGACCTGAGAGTAGAGACTCATAATGTAATGCTGTGTGTAAGACTAACTCTTACCTCCAATCTGGGGCCTCTTTCTGGGCAGGTCCCAGATGGAAGTGATTACTCTGGGAGGGAGAAATTACAGAGCAAATGTACAGCCCATCAACTTTACACACACACATACAGACGACAAAGGCAAAAACTGCAAAACTCCCCCTCACTCTCTCTTTCTCTGAGTCGAACTCGCACACGGCTCTCGCTGCCGTCATTTTGCCTCCAGCGGTACATTTCCTCTCGGCTCTCTGGCGGGACAACGCGACTATACGCTAGCCACCTTGTCTCTCCTCCACTCCTCTCAGCGAGTGTGTGTGGGTGGGAATGGGATTGTAAATTCCTAAGAATGAGCCATTTTAAAGGCCTCTATTAAAGCCCTGACGCAAAGCGACTCGCCTGTCAGGAGCCAGAGCCGTAACTCATTACCTGAGGAGAGGGAGATAGGATTCACATTACAGCTCCACCCTGAGCCCAAACCTCCGCATATCCACAATGCAACACAGTCACGAAGAAGCAGTTCATACAAATACAGGCACTTCACACCAAACTGCCATCCAGCTTTCACAGCTAACTATCACTGTTTGTGCAAAAGAGCATGATTACCGCAACTTGACCAATGAAACAACAAACATTTCTAGAGGCACCATCCTGAAAACTGCATTTGTGCATGTAAGCTTCGTATGCTAACATGTAAAGCTATTTTAAATTCTCTATTTTTGAAGCGATAGTTCATCCATATGAAAATTCTGTCATCATTTACTCATCCTCATTCCAAACCTGTATGACTTTCTTTCTTTTGCAGAACACAAAAGAAGATTATTTAATGAATGGTTTGACTGTTTTTGTCTTTGCAAAACCACATTGGCCCTATTGACTATCATTGTATGGACAAAAAGAACAACGAGACATTTATAATGGTAACCTCTTTTGTGATTTGCAGAAGCAAGAAGTCATGCAGGTTTGGAATGACATGAGGGTGAGTGTATGATGACAGAATTGTCATTTTTGGATGGACAATCCCTTTAGCAAGTAAAATAAGGTTATTTGGTCTTTCATATCTATTTTTAGATTAATGCATTGGGCAAAACTCACTTAAAATTAACCACTTGTTTGACTGTTTTTGTCTTTGCAAAACCACATTGGCCCTATTGACTATCATTGTATGGACAAAAAGAACAACGAGACATTTATAATGGTAACCTCTTTTGTGATTTGCAGAAGCAAGAAGTCATGCAGGTTTGGAATGACATGAGGGTGAGTGTATGATGACAGAATTGTCATTTTTGGATGGACAATCCCTTTAGCAAGTAAAATAAGGTTATTTTGGTCTTTCATATCTATTTTTAGATTAATGCATTGGGCAAAACTCACTTAAAATTAACCACTTAAAAATGTTTCTGTCAGTTCTAAAACAATTTTGACAAAAAAGAAAAAAAAAAAGTCAACCCCGTTTTTTTTTTCATTACTTCAACTCATCAAAATAATTAAATCAATTTGCACCTTTTTTAAACATGAGATTCAACTTTGTTTTAATTGAACTGAGAAAAAAAGTAAAAATGACTTGTATAACAAATTTGATTACACTTAAAAAAAAATTAAGGTGTCAACTGAAGTTTTTAAGTTGAAATAGGTGATTTTTTTAGTGTAAATGTAAATGATTTACTTGGGTTATGAAGTTGACATGGGATGCAATAATAATTACAGTCATGCAATTTTTGTAACCAACGGTCGTTTCTACACATTTGGCATCCGGCACTGAATCATCCACTGTAATCTCTCAATCTCCGTTCCGGTCCATCTCAATTTGTTGCCAGTGCCGATCTTTAGCTCTCAAACATGCAAGCTCACACAGAAGGCCATCATTATCCTCTCTGGGTGTCCTGCTCTGCAAATAGCCATCACACACAGGCACACAGTCATAACACAGCTGTCGTCACTTTTCAGAAAAGCAGCTGGTAGCAGAAGTTGTTGTTACCACACACACACACACACACACACACACACACACACACAGACACTCTTCAATTCTTCCCTTTGGCAAATCCACACACAGACCCAGGCTTACTTTAAGAAAAAGATAAATATGCATGCATAGATGCAAGCTAGCACACATGCACTAGACACATACAGATATTATTTCTATGATTTGATATATATATACACATATATATATATATATATATATATATATATATATACACACACACCCCCACACCCACACACACACACACCCACACACACACACACACACACACACACACACACACACAGACACTCTTCAATTCTTCCCTTTGGCAAATCCACACACAGACCCAGGCTTACTTTAAGAAAAAGATAAATATGCATGCATAGATGCAAGCTAGCACACATGCACTAGACACATACAGATATTATTTCTATGATTTGTGAAAAGTGGAAATACTGCATTTCTACTGCATTTAATGTATCATAATTACCATTTAGAAGTATGCTAATATTATATATATTATAAAATATTGTAATATATTACAATATATTCAATTATATATATATAATTTTTTTTGTGGAAACTGATTCATTTTTGAGGATTCTTTGATGATAGTTCAAATAACATCATTAATTTGAAAAATAAATATTTTGAAACAATATAATTATCTTTACTGTCACTTTTAATCAGTTTAATGCATCATTGATGTAAAAAAGTATTAACTTCTTTTAATGCGTCTTTCTTTTTTTTTCTTAGGACTTTCACAACAAAAGAAGACTTTTTGTGGTCACACTGAAATACTAAACAGTGATGTCAGTTTCTCTGTCACAGACATCTCAACAATTCCATTTCTGCACAGGAAGTAATTCTCACAGAGGAAGGTGGAAACAGGAAAACAAACTTCTTCCTGTTTGTGGAAAGATGGAGGGATGCTGATAGAAGGTCGGTAAAGTGGTCAGTGGCTGGGAAGCAATACTGTACTTCCTCAACATGCCTTCATACACTGACATATTTAAAGAAATAAAGATTCTTGAACAGACAACATAGTTTTTAAAAATGTCTTGTAAAATCTAAACTTCCTATGTGTCCACACACGTGTGTGTGTGTGTGTGTGTGTGTGTGTATGTGTGTGTGTGTGTGATATAATCAGTATGTGATCTGATGGTTAGCATTCCTCTGCCCACTATTTAGCTTGTCCCTTCATGTCCCAGTGGAGGAGATAAAGGCTATTTAATTCAACAAGCATAAAAAAGAGTGAACACACACACACCCACACCCACACCCACCCACACACACACACACACACACACAAGCACACACCCCCACCCACCCATGCACCCATCAGAAGATCTAAACCCAACATAGTTTTTTCTCTCTATTAAGCTGATAAATGTTAGTTTTGTCTAGTTTCTCCTTTATGTCTGCTCTCACATTTAACGTGCATCATAGCATAACATGTTTAAAAACATCTGCATTCTCAACCCTGTTAGAGAGAAGAAGTTCTGAGAAAATGCTTTGATCTGCATGTGTCTCTTACAGAAGCTGTGAGTGAAGACAGTGGATGTCTGGGAAGAGTGAAGATCAGTATTAACACTAAGCTAAAGCTTCTACTTTGGCAAACCATCAACATTTGTAACACATGCCAACAGCATGGAGCCAATCCACTCACTATTCCTCCACTTCTGTTACAACAGGAAGAACTAAAGTACACAAATCAAATATCACTTCGATGAGATTTCAGCTTTAAAGTCCATGTCTTTTTTGCTTTGATGTCATTTATATGCTAGAATACTCCTAAAGTTTTAGATACGCCTGTAAAATTTGAAGTATTTTTTTTTAATCTGGTATCATTTTGAACTCATAATGTGTACAAGTTAACCAACTGGTAAAGTTAAAAATAAATTTTGGTAACACATTAAAATAAGACACCAGTTGTTAACATTAACACGAACTAACAATGAAAAATACATGAAAGCATTTATTAATTTTAGTCAATGTAAATTTCAGCATTTATTAATACATAAATACATTATATTTGTTAATGTTATTTAATTGACCTGAGCTAACATGCACTAACATAAAAAATACTTATAAAGTTAATGACATTTTCATCATTTATTAAGCCATTATTAATTTAAAGTTGTATCTGTTCATATTTAATAGACTCGAGCTAACATGAAGAATGAACAGTTGTATTTCTATCAACCAATGTTAACAAAGAAAGTGTTGATCGGCTGCTGTTTTTATTATTGGCCTGAAGGTTAAAGGCTATATGTTCTGTTCAACATTCTTTTGTTCTCCACATGATTTTGCTTCTTGTTTATCCTGGACAAAATATATAGTGGGAAAAGAGCTCATTCCAGTATTGCTGAATTTTCCACATTGTCAGCTCAACCGATCGCACAAACCCATCATGGAAAGCGCACTTTACCCTCCACTCCAGCAGCCATATCCAACTTTTTATTACGCCATTGTTTCGTTGTTGCATTTATGCCTTCCTCCACCTCCTTCGTTGGTAGGAAAGGCAAACAGGGATTGTCATCAACTTGAACCATACTCAAAAATCAAGCCCCTAGGCAAGTCAGCCATCTCACACACACACACACACACACACACACACACACACACACACAGAGGATATAAGCTGTCACGGAGCCAGCCAAATTCATAGAGTGCAGTCTGAGCAATGCTCTATACTTGGCCACTGGCTCACTGCATTCCCTACTTTCATCTGAGCAAGAGAGAGAGTGAGAGAGAATTGGGAGTGTATTGCAATTTGAAGGAAGCACAGAAAGCCATATAATAATACAATCAAAAAGACACACAGGGATTCATTATTTTCTATCCACACCAACACATGACCATTTATATCATCTGTGTCCAATGTCATAAGACACACTTATATCACCTGTAACTAATCTGGTACATCTGCTCTATCTAACCTACATCTCTCTCGTCTCCCCTGAGGGATCAAGGCATCTGCCACAAGAAGAATGAAAGTGATGACAGACTCTGCAGGAGTATCTTTAGAGAGACATGAATAACTTCTGCACAGATTTGAGAGCACGGTTGAGCTGTCAACAGTATAACAACTATCTCAGATTTTCTGAAAAGTCAGCAAAAAAAAAAACAACAACTATGATTTAGAGGAGGCTAAAAGTTTTATTGAGGTGAGTTTTCAGTATTGCATGCTCTTACTCATAGAGACTTCAATGAAAGATAAATATATATATATA
>NW_015549597.1:615766-619714 GCF_001515605.1 Sinocyclocheilus anshuiensis | reverse complement strand
ATATATATGTGTATAATTATTAATACTGATTATCAAATTTAAGAGGAAAAGCATTCACATTACATTTTGTCTCTAATGTATTTTTAGTGTAAGACTATAAATGGTACCTTTTATTATTTTTTATTCAGTGGCAAGCTGTTTTTTCCCTGTTAAGCAAAATTCTAACAAAAGTTTATGCTTCCAAACAACATGCTACACTAAAAAAAGTTAACCTACAAAAAAGGTAACGTCTAAATTATTCAAATCAAAGAAATATTTAACATCACTAAATCAACCTAAATACATCAATTTATACCAACAAAATAAGTTATGTAAAAATGGCTATTTAAAGGGACAGTTCACCCAAACATGAAAATCCTGTCATCATTTACTCACCCTCAAGTTGTTTCAAACCCTGTATAAGTTTATTTCTTCTGTTGTACACAAAAGAAGATATTTTGAAAAAAGAAAGCAAGAAAGAAAAAAGTTGATGGTCTCCACTGATTTCCATAGCATTTCCCCCCCCTACTATGGAAGTCAATGTGGACCATCAAATGTTTGGTTATTCATATTCTTCAAAATATCTTCTTTTGTGTTCAACAGAAAAAAGAAACTCATACAGGTTTGGAATAACCTGAGGGTGAATAAATGATGACAACATTTTCATTTTTGGGTAACTATTAAGGCAAGAATTGCACATTACTTTTTAAAATGCAGTGGGCTAAAGAATATAAACTTCATTTAAAATATATTCTTTCACCATATAAATGAAGTTAAAACAATCAGTAAGTAAATTTAAATTTTTCCTATCTTTGATATTTTACTGGTAAACAAACAAACAAAAAAATGATGGGACAGTTTCTGTACTTGTTGAGATTTTAGGGTGGATCTACTTTCCTTTCCCTTCATCTGTGTCATGACATCATCTCCAGGGGAGTTGAATTACTGGTCTATATCTTTCGGGGGATTCCAGCGTTGCGAGTGTGTGTGCTCCGTATGAGCATTTGCGCTTGACTACATGTTTGGAGAGATTATTCTGAAGGAGAGGACATATCATTTTACTGTGAACACTCATAAACACACATACCTACGCAACATTTTCCATTAACACACAGGCTTTTTAGTTCGCCATCGTACTATTTGAGGTATCTGTATCCTCCATCAGCTCGGCTATACAGGATTATGTGTGTGTGTTTATCAGATGTAATGGAGAGCGTGTATGTGCAAAGCAGCGGTTCTCAGCTGGTGGGCTGTGACTAAATATGGTTTATGCGGACTGCATTGTGTTTTGTGTGGTGAATTGTTAGCTGCATTTCAGGGGTGATATAAATAAATGTCAGTTTGATTTTTAGGACACTTTTGTTACTCTTATACAACCTACAAAAAAGGTAACGTCTAAATTATTCAAATCAAAGAAATATTTAACATCACTAAATCAACCTAAATACATCAATTTATACCAACAAAATAAGTTATGTAAAAATGGCTATTTAAAGGGACAGTTCACCCAAACATGAAAATCCTGTCATCATTTACTCACCCTCAAGTTGTTTCAAACCCTGTATAAGTTTATTTCTTCTGTTGTACACAAAAGAAGATATTTTGAAAAAAGAAAGCAAGAAAGAAAAAAGTTGATGGTCTCCACTGATTTCCATAGCATTTCCCCCCCATACTATGGAAGTCAATGTGGACCATCAAATGTTTGGTTATTCATATTCTTCAAAATATCTTCTTTTGTGTTCAACAGAAAAAAGAAACTCATACAGGTTTGGAATAACCTGAGGGTGAATAAATGATGACAACATTTTCATTTTTGGGTAACTATTAAGGCAAGAATTGCACATTACTTTTTAAAATGCAGTGGGCTAAAGAATATAAACTTCATTTAAAATATATTCTTTCACCATATAAATGAAGTTAAAACAATCAGTAAGTAAATTTAAATTTTTCCTATCTTTGATATTTTACTGGTAAACAAACAAACAAAAAAATGATGGGACAGTTTCTGTACTTGTTGAGATTTTAGGGTGGATCTACTTTCCTTTCCCTTCATCTGTGTCATGACATCATCTCCAGGGGAGTTGAATTACTGGTCTATATCTTTCGGGGGATTCCAGCGTTGCGAGTGTGTGTGCTCCGTATGAGCATTTGCGCTTGACTACATGTTTGGAGAGATTATTCTGAAGGAGAGGACATATCATTTTACTGTGAACACTCATAAACACACATACCTACGCAACATTTTCCATTAACACACAGGCTTTTTAGTTCGCCATCGTACTATTTGAGGTATCTGTATCCTCCATCAGCTCGGCTATACAGGATTATGTGTGTGTGTTTATCAGATGTAATGGAGAGCGTGTATGTGCAAAGCAGCGGTTCTCAGCTGGTGGGCTGTGACTAAATATGGTTTATGCGGACTGCATTGTGTTTTGTGTGGTGAATTGTTAGCTGCATTTCAGGGGTGATATAAATAAATGTCAGTTTGATTTTTAGGACACTTTTGTTACTCTTATACATTAAACAATTTTGGTTTGGTTGCCATTTGATGTCCATTGTAAAGTCTGGGTTCTGATGCAAAACCAGCTGAGAATCACTGATGTAAAGTAGATTTTGTTGCAGACACCAAAGGATTGTGAAACAAGCCAGCTAAATGCTTGTTTGAATACACAAAAATATAAAAAAAAAACAGAAAAGGAAAAATCACCTTCGCTGGTGGATTATAAATGTCCTGAGCGTGGACTGTATGTACAGTACAGTATCATAATGGCTATTTATTCATTCAGAACACAGATGATTAGAAGATCATGTAGAAAGAGGAAAATGTATTTGCAGTTATTTTGGGATTCTTATTGGATTTTTAGGCTTAAGCATAGCATTACTTGTGCCTTCTCAGCCGATGTGATTTACAAGTTATACTTAGCTGCTTTAGTAAGCAAGCATCTGCTGAGAACATGACTATAGCTTGTTGATGTGAAACTGCATTTAAAATAATTTGAAACTTTGAAAATAAATTAATACTTTTATTCAGCTAGGTGTAGGATGTATTCAATTAATCTAAAGTAGTAAAGACATTTATAATGTTACAAAAGATTTTGAAATGCTGTTCTTTTGAACATTCGGTTCATTAAAGAATCCAGAAAATTACACAAAAATATTAAGGAGCATGACTATTATAAGAAATGTTTCTTGAGCACCAGTTAGCATATTATTTTCTGAAGGATCACGTGACACTGAAGACTGGAGTAATGGCTGCTGAAAATTTTAAACCTTTGACATTACAGGAATACATTGTAAAATATTTTCAAATAGAAAACAGATATTTTAAATTATATTTCACAATATTAATTATTATACTGTACTTTTTGATCAAATAAATTCAGCTTTGGTGAGCATAACAAACCTCTCTAATGAGCATTACACATTTTAGTAAAATGTTATATACACTTTCCCCAATACGTTGACTTAAATTTTAAACACAAAGTGGTGAAAATAAAAACACGGTATGAAGTAGTACACACACGGAAAGTGGTGCATGTTAAATGAGCAAGATTTGGCGTAAAGGGAGAAGGCAAACATTGTGTGAGGGGCAGAGCATGAAATTGGCTGCCCAGGGGCATGCATTAGATTAGAAACCTTAGCTCACAAACATACACTCACAGGCCAAAGCAAAGCAGACATGAAAATCAATCAGCCTTACATGGATTCAGACAAAGTTAGTGGAGTAAAAACCTGCACCTTAGAAAAGTTTTGTACTGATCACTAACAGACTATACACTCCACCATTTCAGTAAAGCAGGCTGGTTTGTGACGTGCACACACACACACACACACACAAAATCATGTGCTTTCCATTTTTTCCCTGCATGCCTCAGCTCTCAGGACCATGCGAGAACCATTTGCTCCTCAACGGCTGCCTGTTTCACACTACAATCAAAAAAAAAAAAAAAAAAAAAAAAAACCAAAACA
>NW_015549597.1:609348-615744 GCF_001515605.1 Sinocyclocheilus anshuiensis | reverse complement strand
TGTGCGCCAAAAAAAAAAAAAAAAAAAAAAAAAAAAAACGCAGCACACTCTCTCTGACTCACATACAACCATTCCAAACTCTGAGTTTAGGGTAGTGTTTGTGGAAAAAGAGTCTTAAGACCTGGTAGAAGTATGAAGAACAGTCAATTACAGACATATGTATTACATATTTGAATAACAGTGAATTATTGCAGTTGCTTTTATGCTAAAACAATTAATCCAAAATTGAAAATTGTGTCATCATTTACTCTCCCTCGTGTTGATCCACACCTATGACTTTCATTCTGTGGAACACACACAAAAAGAGACATTTTGAAGAACATTTTTTTAGTCCTTGCAATGAATATCAAAAACGACATTGGACTTCACTGGCTTTCATTTTAAGGACAAAACAATTTGTTTTTGTTTTTTTTACAAAATATTCTTTTATCTTCCACATAAGAAAAAACGTACTGGTTTGAAACAACATGAGGGTGAGCAAATGACAGAATATTTATTTTTAGGTGAACTACTCCTTTAAATCCACAACAAATATGAAAACTGTTCTCCTTTCACTTCTGAACGGAATAAAGTTTAAAAAGAATAGGAGTATTATTTACAACAACTTTAATTTGAAACAGAGCAAACATGAGTATAGAATATATGAAAGAGAGACTAGTGGCTACAAATTCTAGATACTACGGAGTACCAAATTTTGAAACACAAAAAAATGTAGACTTGCTTAAATACAAATATATAATAATGTTGAAATACAGATTTTTACAAATGTTATGTACAATGTTTTAATTACATTTAACACAACTGCCTGCCGTATATTAGATAGCAAGCTTTTGAGCTCTCCTCCCGCCATGGCTCTCATTGCTCTGTCGTTTGTTGAATTCCCAGCTGGTATCTCACTTTCCATGTTGAGTTTTTATGGCCAGCAGCTTATGAGAAAAAACGGGGGCAACAGAATGGGGGAGGAAAACATTTCTGCACTTGGTATCAAATTGGCCATGTTTGTTTGGGGAAGTCAAGTGGTTTACGTCCCATTTCTCTTACCACTTGAAAGTCTCTGACAGTCTAAAAATAAGTGTAACTGCTTTCAAAATACTGACAATAAAAGGCACTTTATTATGTTTTTGTAGTTCTAAAATCATTATTGGCTGAAAATGTGGACCCCGATTTCCCGTTTCAAACGGTGGTCTCCCCTTGTCCGCCACTGGTCAATCGTGTGTAGAACTTCCTCCAAGAGTGCAGCGTCTTCCCCGACCAGATCCAGAATCCCGAAGTGATTCCTACAATGAGAGTCATTAGGTACTTGATCATGAAGACAGTGAAGTCGGGGGTCATGTGAGGAGCGGGTTGCATGGGGCACGGGATGGCCAGGCTCTTACAGTTCGTACTGATCCAGCTCTTCTCCCAGTGCTGCCTGAAGGCCTGCTCGTAAAAAAAGCAAGCAATGACGATGGTGGCCGGGACGGTGTAGAGAACCGAAAACACACCTATGCGGACCATCAATCGCTCCAGCTTCTCGGTCTTGGTGCCGTCGTGCTTCATGATGGTGCGGATACGAAACAGGGACACGAAGCCGGCGAGCAGGAACGAGGTGCCAATGAAGAGGTAGATGAAGAGAGGGGCCAACACGAAGCCCCTCAAGGGATCCAGATTGTTCAGGCCCACAAAGCAGACGCCACTTAACATGTCTCCATCGATTTGCCCCATGGCCAGGATGCTAATAGTCTTTACAGCCGGAACGGCCCAGGCGGCCAGGTGAAAGTACTGTGAATTGGCTTCAATAGCCTCATGGCCCCATTTCATACCAGCCGCCAAGAACCAAGTGAGAGACAGGATGACCCACCAAATTGAAGACGCCATACTGAAGAAATACAGCATCATGAATAAAATCGTACACCCTTCTTTCTTCGTACCTTGAACGATGGTTTTATAGCTGTCGGGAAAAAAGCTCTCGTTGCACACGACTTTGTCCCCAAGAAAGTAACCAGCGATATACGCAATGGAAACCATGGTATAGCAGCCGGACATGAAAATAATAGGACGTTCTGGGTATTTAAAACGCTGCATGTCCACTAAATACGTGGTAACTGTGAATAACGTGGATGCACAGCAGAGAGAGGACCAGATGAGGATCCAAATCCGGGCAAATTCAATCTCCTGGTCCGTGAAGAACATATAAGCCCCATGTGTTCTGGAGGACTCACATGGAGCACCGCAATCCAGCTCGCCCAGGAACTTATAACTGAGGTAGGAAGGCACTTTGAGCACTGACGGGCAGCGGAAGGGCTTGTCCAGCGAGGAGTACAGCTGAATGCCGGGCGTTCCTGGAATGGGCATGTGAACGGGCGACACTGTAGCCGCGGAGTCGTTCTGGCCCACACAGATGTGTCCGTCTCCCAGCACTGGGAAATGTTCACATCTCAGCCGCTCTGGCCACTGGAAGCCAAACTTGTTCATGAGGGCCTCGCAGCCGTGCTTTGCCCTCTCGCAAATGGAGCGGCATGGCGGGATGGCTTTCTCCAAAACCGTGCACACTGGCGCATACATGGAGCACAGGAAGAACTTGAGTTCAGGAGAGCACTGTACCTTGACCAGCGGGTAAAACTGGTGGACCTCCAGCCCGGCATCCTCTTGGTTGTAGTGTCCGACCAGATTTGGCATTATGGTTTGGTTGTAAGCGATGTCCGTGCACAGGGGGATGGTTATGGGCTGACAGAAACCATGGTCGGGAACGGCTATCCCACTATCTCCGTGATACTGTCCAGAAGCCACGAAACAGCACGGCAACATCAGTGCCAAAAACAGACACAAAATTCCACTCGCCTGCATTGTCCCAGAAAGTTCCGCCTAACTTTCACTGAACACAACGGGAGTCCGCAAACTACGCTTTTGGCGACATGTTATTTGCTAATCGAAAACAAAAAGTTTAGCGAGCTAGTGTAAATCGCACACTTTGTGAGGAATATCTGTTGCGCGCAGGAGCGACTGCGTGACTTTTCCCCCTTTGTCCGTCAGACTGTTTCAAGTTCCCCCTGGGCTGCCTCTCGCTGACTTTGAAGGGAGCATGAGAAGGAGGAGGGATTTCGGGGGTCTTGAAACAGATTTCTCTACCCTAAACCATAAACCCCCATCACAAGGTCTTCAGACCAATTGAATCGCTCAAGACCCTATCAGTAATTTGAAAACAAAAGAGCATTAAAAAAACAAATAAAAAAAAAGTTTTTATTTGGGTGAGAAGTTATGATATGGAAGAATGAGGGAACGTGAATTTGGAAATTCTCTTTTCTGAAAAACAAAACAAAACACGTCTTATACAAAATAACATATCTATCTATCTATCTATCTATCTATCTATCTATAAATCCATAAAACATTTATAATAATTCTTATACCGCATATTCATATTAATATTATATAACAATTATATTTGTAGATTTTTTGATTATATTTTATTATGTAAAATTTTTAAAGAACAACATGAAAAGGAGGAAGAAAATGTTTGCTGTTTTGTTGTCGCTGATTTAGGCTACCACTCGTGTAGACATGCATTCATTTGTAAATTAAAGAATAAATTGAAAAACATGCACTACAAAAATGACTCGCATCGTTGTTTTTCTTAATATTCCAAAAAAACCTGAGCCTCAGCAATATTATTATTATTATTATTGTTGTTGTTATTATTATTATTATTACAGATCAAATAACACTTAACTTTTCCACAATAGCCCATTGGGGAAATGACGTTCATTCAAGTACTATGTACTAATAATATTTCGCTAATTTTATAACTAAGTTTAAAGAAGAACTCATCTAAGTCACGCAAATGTAATATAGGGGAAACTAGGCTTTTCCCTGTTGTGAGTCGTTTAATAATGCCCTGAAATATGTATCAATAAAAGACAACTGGCGAAAAAGTTATTTAGTAACATGGGCTATATTAAATACATGCACAAATATAAAAGTGCAAAAGTAAAAAGTTGCTATATCTGAAGATTATTTCTAAGTGACCGGACCCCTTAAACCCCCTTAAAACGTTAGCCTGGTAGTCAGGTTGATTAAGAGTTATAAATCATAGCCTAGTCATGAATTGATATAAAAAAATTGAATTATGATATTGAATAAAAAAAAAACTAATTTGAAAGTTACCGTAAAGCGCATGTTCGTTTTCCTGACAAAACTATTTCGCATGTTTGTATACTTTGCGTATGAGGTTAAGATGATCTTAGCGTGTGCTGAAAAAGTATTTGTATAGGGCTGTTTTAAGCCTCCGATTTAACAAAGTCATCCTGATTACTTTTATGAATTTTTATGAAGTATTCGTGACTGTATTGGTAGGCCACTTTTGGCGCAACTGACCGCTTACTAATTGCTTCTTTGTACTGTGACCTGGTTGCTAGTGCATTGTGTGTGTGTGTGTGTGTGTGTGTGTGTGTGTGTGTGAGATTGCATTACAATATGAATATACAATATATATGCACTACTGTATATACTGTATATACCCTATTTTTATCAATAATGAATTGAAGAACACATAGTGTTTGGCACAAACAAACATCTCACTTACATGCACTGTTCTGAAACGATGCAAACACAAGCTTAGCCATACAAGCATCCCAGGACTGTTATACTCAATATAAGCACTTCTGGAACATCACCCAGCAAATAAATTGCCTGATTTCTTTGATCTGGTTTGGTCATAGGCTAGCCACCATGTGACCTGTTTTGGGAAGCGTTGGTTTAACAGTCAGTGGATGAGTCACACTTCTTTGTTGTTCTTCTCTCTTTCTGTTGTCTGATGTGCCCCTCACAGATCAGCTCATGCAGGCGGAGGAAAAGGGGAGCGGGGCTGTGGCCTGGCCCGTGTACACTGCTTACATCAAGGCTGCCGGAGGGCCCCTGGCCTTCATCGTGAACATCCTCCTCTTCCTCTTCACCACCGGCAGCATCGCCTTCAGCAACTGGTGGCTCAGTCACTGGATCAGGCAGGGCAGCGGGGTAAGACAAAGTGATTATTCAGCTAACAATAGCAACTCGGTCATCTTCTCTTAACACTTTTTCTTCTGAGGAAAAGAAAAGGAGACGTTCTAATCAGTATGAACGAATCTTTGAATGAATCATTCCGATCATCCTATTCATTGGCATGATCTGACTCAAAAGAATCATTTGTTTCCCCGCTACTTGCTCATGATCTTTCATCAATGTACTAAAGAGAATTAGGGTGGATTTCAATTATTTTTGTGAATAATAGCTTAAATGGTTAGTTCACCCCAAAATTAAAATGGTCATCATTGATCACATTGCTAACAATGTTTACAGCATTCAAATTTTCAAAAACATCAAGTATGCATGTTTACTATATTTAATGTGCGTAATATTAAAAAAAATGCAAAAAGGTAACTTAATCTTACGCACATTAAATATAGTAAATGAAAGCTTAAACATGCATGCTTGATGTGCGAGAACAAATTGGTTTCACGCATCAAACTTCAGCTTTATCAGGCCGTAAATTTCTTACTTGGTTTGTTCATTAATTAGTTGCAAATAATTACATATCATTATTTGCTGAGAAAATAAAACCACATGCCCCAAATAAGCAATTAATAGATTAATTATTGTTGCAGACAAGGGTGATGAATAGACAACACAAAAAGTCAGTACTGTATGTTTTATATTACTCATCATTAACTCAGCAGAAGTTCTTGTATTCTGTCTGGATGTCTCTGCATCACATCTTTCTCTTTAAAGTGATACTCCACCCCAAAATCAAATTCTGTCATCGTTTACTCACCCTCACCCTCAAAAACCATTAAAAAGATAATAAAATTAACTTTTTTTTCTTTTACTCATGTATGTTTTTGGCCAGTTAATTTTAAAATTCTTCACTTAGTATCTGTACTTTCACTTAAGTATAATTTTTGAGTACTTTTTACACCCCTGCGAGCAAAAAACAATGAAATTTGTTCTCGTGCATCAAGCCATTAGTATGATGTTTACGTACGTAATTATAAGTCAGACATTGAAGTGAGTTGCTGTTTGTCACTCTTCTGAGGAAGATGCTATTGTGGCAGTATTATAAGTGACCTTTCTTTCTGTTTTAAAGATATTTTCTTTGGATTGTTCGACTGCTCAAAAGAGAATATAGGACAATATAACTTAATTAATTTGCATTTCCTGCTAGCTAAATTTCACATACATAAACAACAATTTACTGGCTCTAAGCCGAAGTCCTGATCTGAATAATGATTTGCGAACCATTATTAAGATCTGAATCAAAAGATTCATGAACCTGCTTCGAAGCGTTGATCTAAATCAAATGATTCGCGAACCCGCCCCGAAGTTCCGATCTAAATCAAATGATTTGCGAACCCGCTCCGAAGTTCCGATCTAAATCAAATGATT
>NW_015549597.1:601945-607538 GCF_001515605.1 Sinocyclocheilus anshuiensis | reverse complement strand
CTATCTGTCTATCTGTCTGTCTGTCTGTCTGTCTATCTATCTATCTATCTATCTAGCTATCTGTCTATCTGTCTGTCTGTCTATCTATCTATCTAGCTATCTGTCTATCTATCTGTCTGTCTGTCTGTCTATCTATGTGGCTATCTGTCTGTCTGTCTGTCTGTCTGTCTATCTATCTGTCTATCTATCTAGCTATCTGTCTATCTATATACTGTATACATATACAGTAATCTGTCTGTCTTTCTATCTATCTGTCTGTCTGTCTGTCTGTCTATCTATCTATCTAGCTATCTGTCTATCTGTCTGTCTGTCTATCTGTCTGTTTTTCTATCTATCTATCTATCTAGAGATGGATATTGGTGACATCTTGTGGCAATGGGTTGTTAGTAACATTCATCCTATGTAATCGTTTTTCTTATTTTTTGCGTGATTTAAATTAAAATATATCACATTAAAAAAAAAGTATTTTAAAATCTAGTTGGTTGGTAATACTGATGATAGGGATATATTAAGGATAAGAATATACAAACAAATGCATGTAGCTTTTATTTATAGGTTCAGAGATCTGAACTTATTGTTTCGGGAAAAAAAAGTTTCATTCGAGAATTGAGCCAAAGCAATTGAGAAAAACTGTAAGAAAGATAATGTTTAGAAGCAGAGCGAGAGAGAAATTAAAAACTATTGTGAAATTAATTACCGTTTTAACAGCTTACACACAAAATCTTTACTTGTCACACACTTTCTGAAACCTGACCCTCAAACAGCAGAACCACACAACAAATCTGCAAAACCATACACTAATTCTCGATTTTGCAAGAGATGTGAGGCATTTTGCATTTCGTGTGTGCAATTCTTGGATTTGTGTGTAAAGTTTTGAAAAAAAGAGGCAAAGTTTTGAAGATGTGTGTAAGCAACTGAAAAAAACCTGTAATTGACTCAATTAATAGAAATAAATCCCCGCGGCTAAAATACATGTGATATAATTTCTTCTGGAAATGTTATTTTTTTAAATTATTTGAAGGAAAATGTATTCTTCCGTTACTAAGCCTGACTACATCACCACTCGCGACCATTAGATGGATTCTGATTGGCTAATTGAAACGGTTTAGCCAATAGGAATGTGAGAGACAGTTGTCGGCTCGAGACGTCAAACTCTTCGTCTTCGCTTCGCGGTCACAGTCGTGAAGAGACACAGGCGAGGTCGAGAGCTTATACATTTAAGTGAAAGACATTTGTCTTCTTTAATTTATTTTCACAGTAAATCAGTTGACTAGTTAGAACAATCGTGAATATTATATATTTATAATTTATATCGCTAATAATTTATAGTGAGAGCGGCCCTCTGCCTGCAAAGTTCATTGTAAATGGAGGTAAGAGCTAATTCTGAGGAAAAACTTCTGACTAGTTCAGTTTTTCTGTCTGCTTGCTAAGTTTACTGAGTTACCGACATGATACAGTTTACCAGGTGTACACGTAACTAATTAAAATATTAATTAGCATAGTAAGAAAAGTAAAGTGCAGTGATATCGACTCATGTTTAACTATAAAGTTGAAGTCAGTATGTCGTATCACCAGGCAAAAGAAAATCCCCACAAGGCCTCATTTGACTGGATGTAAAACCTGTGTTTTTTTGTCATGTCATTATTGCCCATGGTCATATAGTATAATTTTTACTCTTGTACTTTAAGGTTAATAATGCAGCGAAAAGCAAAATCAATGTGGATACAAATGGAGCAAGAACAGGCTTTGATCGATTTCATAATTCAGGACCAGACAACTTCTTTTCCACAAACAAGCCTCAGGTGAGAAAGGCCTCTTCAAATTGTGGCTTTTCTGCATAGAGAAATTTAAAAAGACAGTTATGATTTTAGTGTATAGATTAGCCAATTTAATTTCCTCGTATGTTTGAATGTGTAAGTAGTAATTGGAACTAACGTTACTATCTACTATTTAGAGGAAATGTCAGATGTCTATGGGGTTTTTCCAAATGTAAAAGATGTGAAGTGTGGTCTGTTGTGCGTTGCTAAGGTTTGCAAAATTAAATAATTCATTTTATATGAATTGCAATAGATATTTCAATAGATATGTGAACTGGGCAGCATTTGTAATAACAGACTAATTAAATTGCATATTTTAAGGGCGTTCTTAGTTTTGCTTATTTTTACACCCGCAATTGTTTTTTTTTGTTGTTTTTTTTAAATGTATATATTTTATCCAATTAACAACTTCTTTATATGCCTTTTATGAACAAATGCTGTGTTCTTCAATTGCAGAATAGCTTCAGAGACAGCGGATTGATGTCATACAACCCATTCTTGGACTGCCCGGTGCAAGACTCTGCACCACTCCCTTACACAGTTTGGCCAACTCAGGAAGAAGACTGTAAATCAGTGTACTGGCCTCAAGTCATACCTAATAACAGGTTAGTTTTATTTTGACACATAGGCTATTAATAATACTGTAAAAAATGGATGTTATATATTAACATGCTACTGTGAGTCAAAAGGGATTTGTTATTAAATAGAAAAATACTGTTGATCTTGCATAGAAATCTGGTAGATGCCAATAATTGTGGGAGTGAGGCTGATCTTTATGGATTAGTGTCAGACATCTTGGAAGAACCAGATTCAATGGACCCATACTCCTCATATGTCTCAGAGAAGTAAGTCCCTCTTGATTTATGTTACAGAAATTAACCTATATAATTATTACTAATTAAATAGGTTACTGATTATGTAGGGTACTAATTATTACTAATTAGTGTAAAAATAGCTAATTTCAAATTCAAATGAATTTAATAGTATTAATTGTAATTTTAGGGCTGTCAATGCAATTTAAAAAATGCATACTTTTATGTAAATGTTAATTGCATGATTTTGTTGTTGATATCTCTTATGTAAAACTAAATAATAGGCACATGTGTAATTGTGAGGATTGCAATTTTTCTCTTACAGTATATTTATGCAACATTGCTCTACTGAAAATCTCAGAAAACATCAGATGTTACAGATTCTAAAACTGCATCCAAACTAGATACATCAATCATGGGAAATGCAAATACAGTTTAACAATATAATTGCAGTAACAAAAGGATTTAAAAACAAATTTGCATGCCTCAATATATAGTCCTTTGCCTTTAAACGACTTTACATTTGTTGTGCATCCTGTTTGTGTTTGATTTATAAATAATTAACCTGTAAAGATAAATTTTTAAAAGGGTGCTCCACTATAGAGACTTTTGTATGTATCAAATTATATAAATGTATAATTAAGCATATGTTAAAGGGTTAGTTCACCCAAAAATGAAAATTAGCCCATGTAAATACTAAAGCAATTGTATTTTTTTTACCTTAAAATATCAGTTTAAAAATCATTCTGATGGTACACTGACTTCTAAGTCAAACATTTTCTGTTTCTTTCCCACATTTCCCTCCGAACGTCTGTTCTGGGAGTAATAATGAGCAAGTACGAAATCCGCGAAGAGGGCGGATTGCTTTACGGCACAGCAACAAATGCACGTGTACAGAGATCCGCTGTAATTACGACAGTGAATCCCACTCACTTAACTGTAGGGGGCTACAAAGTCGCAAAAATATACACAAACTACATACAGTTGCTTCAAGTCTGTCTATTCAGTTCACGCACCCACAACAGAGAACAGTTTTTATAGAATGATAAACAAGAGCAGCAAAAACTATATTAATCAGTAATGGGCAGTGTGATAGTCTTGAGGTAGGCCTATTTTGTCAGGAAACAGAAAAGATGCCATAAATATTACAAAAATGCTTTATTGCATAAACTCTATGCATTTGTCCTGTACATATTTGAATATGTATATTAAAATCATCTATGGGCAGCTTGCAAGAAGCTAGTCTCAACTACATAGCTAAATATTATGCATGCAAAGTATACAGATATATCATTGTGAATAACTGTAAATATGTTAAATTTTTTTTTACAATTTAATGTAGCCAACTGCACCACCACATCACCTGTGTTTGCCAAACCCTAAAGTCTTTTTTTGAAATACAACCCACTTTAAAGGGTTAGTTCACCCAAAAATGAAAATTAGCCCATGTTTTATTCACCCTCAAAGCATCCTAGGTGTTTATGACTTTCTTCTTTCAGACCAGGGGTGTCAAACTTATTTTCACTGAGGGCCACTTCAACATTATGGCTGCCATCAAAGGGCCGGTTGTAACTATAAGACTGTACAAATGTTACTACTCCTTAATATATTGTTAAATAACTGTCTCTTTATTTTATTATTACTTATTTAAGTTACAAATATTGCATGTATTTGCACAGATGTAAAAATATATGTAATTGCGCTGTTATTTTAACATAAATCCTTTTAATTTATCAGGTTAAGAAATCCAAATTATTCTATAAATCAAAGTAAATAATAAAGAAAAGTATCATCAAACAAACGTCATTACATTAACTTTGTTAAAAACTTTTTTTTGTTACATTTATGGCACAACAAATAATTGTGAGCTGCTAAGAATGTGTGACAGATATGGCATGAGCCCAGTCTCATGAAAATGCATATCAATAGCACGATTTTCTGTTTCTATTTGTCATGCGATTTATATGCAGAAATTTGCTTTGGCATGCATATGATACGCAATCAATGCTTGTAGTAGAAAAAAAGAAGTGGTGTACTCAACCCCACTCCCCCACCCAAAAATAAACAAATACAAACTAAAGTACTAAAAAAGTACTTTTTAATTTTCGTAATTTGCAATGAACGTATATAGTGCCACAGTAAATAAATAAATTCATTAATAATTGTTTGCAATTCAATTCACATTTATTTGTATAGCACTTCTCATGATACACTGTTGCGAAGCAGCTTCACAGAAAATGAACATTTCTGCATTACATTTAGTAGTTTACAGCACTTTTAATAAAAAATCAAGTCAATCTGCGATACCAAACAGGAACACAGGGTAACACCAAAAGACCACTAAACGAGCTACCTTGACCTGACTGATCCAGATTTACTAAACCACTGACTACTGCATAAACTAAAATACCAGTATAAAACACTCGTGCTTTTAAGCCAAATAGCTTGCTGATTTTTTTTTTTTACTGACATCTGTACGTGAGAACTATTTCTCTGCATTAGTGCTGTTTTGAACTTACTGTTTGAATGCATTCACTTACTGGATCCTTAGACTTTCCTGAACTTTACCGGTTGATCTGATCGCAAAAAACCTGCTTTTTAAATTTTTATAATGTATTGTTTTCGTTAAAATTTACTGATTTAAATGAGTAATTATTATTTTATTACTCTACGCTAGGGTGACCACCTGGCTATAGGTTTGGGTACCGAAACCCGGTACTAATATGGCACCGGTACCTATGTAACCGGTATGTACTAGAACCGAATCAGAACGCAGATTTCAGGTGCCATGCCTGAGCGATCAATTGAAATATTTGTCCTCTTACTTACCAGTTATGAAAGTTTATGAACATCAGGTGCAGCGGTCACATCAATTCTGCTGAGTTTTTGAATGGTTGTAGCCTATACGACAAGACGATAATTCTTCCATTGTGCAAATTATGGTCATTTTCGTCAGTTAAGGCT
>NW_015549597.1:598458-598981 GCF_001515605.1 Sinocyclocheilus anshuiensis | reverse complement strand
GCCGCTTGCTTTCTGCTTAACAGATGAAAGGCTATTTAATCAGTGATATTCTGTACAGTGTGTTGTAACGTAAGTGGTTTCTCACCTGCAATTTTCATTTTAACAGTATCAGTTTTTGTAAGATGTAATTAAACTTTCTATGCACTCTGCATTTCCAAATGTTTTATCCTCAGATACATTCAAGAGTGTGAAGATATCAAGTGGATTATGCAGCAGTAATGCAACGCAGTAATAACTTGTGCATTATTTTAATTTAGACAGGTCTTTATTCTATAATTAAGTATTTTAAGTTAATTACCTTTCTTGAGTATAAAATCCCCATGGCTTGATATATTATATATACACTATAAACACTATCATGTTTATTTCAAAATTATATATATATATATATATATATATATATATATAAAAATATAAATTTATACATAAATTATATAGATAATTAATATTAATTATATATATATCAACATGGCGTCCAGTATGAATGAAACAGACACCGTGTTTATAGTGCTAATGGCCAATC
>NW_015549597.1:587535-597772 GCF_001515605.1 Sinocyclocheilus anshuiensis | reverse complement strand
GAGAGAGAGAGAGAGAGAGAGAGAGAGAGAGATGAAAGTTGCGTGTGTGAACCTGTGTCTGTGCATCTCTCTCTACAAGCAATGAGGCTGTTACTTCAAAAACAGAGATTTTACCCCCTCATTGCAGAGAAATATAACGTGACAGTATATATATAATATGACAGTAGCCTGTCGAAGCTATTTTACTAATAAAAGTTACCGTGCTGTGTTGTCGTGTGCAATAATGTGTGTGCGTGCGTCTATGAAAGCAGTGTAGCCTGCATATAGTTTTAGTTTATTAATTAGCTATTCATTAAACATTAACCCGAACCCAACCCGAAAGTATTTCAGGACCCGTCGGGCCCAGTATGAATGAAACAGACACCGTGTTTATAGTGCTAATGGCCAATCCATCATTTTTTGGGGAATTTTTATTTAATAATTTTTTTATCAGTATCAGTTCAGGCACCGTTTAGGCACCGGAACCGTTTTAAAAATATCGATTTGGCACCGGTATCGGAAAAACCCCAAATGATAACCAACCCTACCTGGCCATAGATCTGTTGCAGGACAGTAAATGGGATTTTACGGGACAATGCGGGACATGTGTGAAACAGATACATTTATTACTGTTATTCAATTCAATTTAATTCAAGTTTATTTGTATAGCGCTTTTTACGATACAAATCGTTGCAAAGCAACTTTACAGAAAATTAAGTTTCTACAATATTTAGTAGTAGCTTATCAGTGGTGACTGTCAGTTTATGTACATATGGCAGAAATGTACGGAAAAATCAATTAAAGATGTAATCAAACGCACTATAATTAGCTATTCATTAAACATTAACCCGAACCCAACCCGAAAGTATTTCAGGACCCGTCGGGCTCGGGTCGGGTAGCAGACCTCTAATACTACATCGCCGATCTGGAGCCATCTCCATTCATGTCACCCATCCGCGTTTGTACAAGTGTCTTCAAGTTCCCATGATCGCAAACGCCTGGCTGGTCAGGTTTGGTGAGGCTTTCTCGAGACTGGCCAAATACAAACGAAACGGCGATAAATGGTAGATGTTAAGAAATGTGGGAACGATTCCTATTTCAAAGAGAGCGCGTGCAGACGAGGAGTTAATGCGCCTGCTTGCTTGGACGCGACACCGCCGCGTTGCAACAGGTTTAGTCTGTCTAGTGTCTACACAGGACATTTGAACTCTGTGTCAGTACCTCATAAAGAGGACGAGGCAGTTTACTGTCGGGGATTTGTCATGTGTCGTGCCGCATCCAGTGTAGCATCACTGATTATGAGTTCTATAGTATTTTGTTGTGTCGCGCCACTCGCTTCTGTTAGACGGTGTATTTAACTTTCTTATTTAGGCTACTTTCTTGTTTATCTGTATTATTTCTTTGATATTTATTTTAGTGTTTTGCAGGCTGCGTATTCACTGACGAAAGTGTTAAAATAAACACACGTTTGTTAGGCTAATAGATGATTGAGCCTCATTTACTGCTGGTAGGTTATCATTGCACAAATTAACACACTCTCTACGATTAAAAAATAAAAATAAAAATTAGAATAGTTCTAAACTAATGCGCTGTCTTCACTGTATCTCACACACACACACGCTCAGTCACTCACGCAGATCACGCTGCGGCCGCACTCAGACATTCAGGAACAAACTTTCAAGTGCTACCCCGCAATTTTATCAACTAAATATCTTACTCGCTCAAGAGGTACATTATCTTTCTCAACAAGGAGCTGGTAACATCATTGTTTCTAAAGGAATTAAAGCCACAGCTTCACTGTTAATAGAGGAACGTGGAAAACGGTGGTAATTCATATATACACAGCCTCTCTCTCTCGCTCTCATAAATGAACACTTGATGAATTACACTTTTCTGATAATAGAATATTGAAGTGGAGATCTCTAAACTGCAAGCTAACCGGTACTTTCAGAAAGCACTGCGGCCAGATTAAACCTTGTTGTAGCCTATATATTATGCTCTTTGTTTATTATTTTTTAGAAACCTCTGACTTTTCTGCTCAATTTTAAACGGTGTTCTTGTATTCAAATTAAGCGCGGTCCACTGCTGCACACGTGCCACAATATCGATACAGGGCCAGCTGCATCGATACTTGTATCGTCAAATCTTTGTGACGATACATCGTCGTATCGATGTATCAAACACATCACTACTATTAACAGCAATTATTATATGATGCAATCAAACTTATAGCAAAATTTGGTAGTTATGTATGTTGTTTTGTTGGCATCCTCTGAGGGGTTGGCATCATCTCTTCTCAGGTGTTCTGGATCCAGACTGAAGCTTGTGTAATCCCGTGGCAAAAACAGAGAAACAAATAGAGACATAATTAGCGTAGCTGCTGTTCCAACCAAGCAAAATTGATTTGTTTAACCCAAGCTAAAGAATAATAATGTGCATTTCAGGGGTTGAATTGGGATTTGTTATGTGGGGGGGCTCTATGGTATCGAGCTTATATATATATACAATATCATGTTTTTCCGTGTGTGCAGCTCGACCATTTCAGCCGTTGGTGCTCGAGCATTGATGAGGTCCTCACTTATTCCTTTGAGCCGTCCACGCAGTCATCATCAACGGGAAAAACCCCACACCCCTAATCCTAACCATTGCGTATCATATATAATGCACTCCAAAGTAAATTTCTGCGTATAAATAGAACACCAAATAAAAACAGAAACTTGTGGTATTGATACACACTTTCATAATTTACGATATAAAGCAGCATAGATTTTTATTTTAAGACAATCATATACTTTCGTGGGCCAAATAAAATAATGTGGCGGGCTGGAATTGGCCCGCAGGCCTTGAGTTTGACACGTGTTTCAGACGAATCCAATCAGAGTTATATTAAAAATTTTCCTTGACTACTTTTGGACTGTTGAACAAAAACACCCGCCTACTAGTGATGCGCGGATGATCTAAAACGTCACCCGAATCCGCAGCTTCAAATAAATTATCCACCCGCCAACCGCCCGCACCTTTATTTTTGTCTGATTTAGATAACCACACCCGATCATCACATTAGGGTTCGTACAGTCATGAAAAACCTGGTAAAGTCATTGAACAGCAATTTCCAGGCCTGGAAAGTTTTGTAAAAATAAATAAACCCAGTAAGTTTTTGAAAAGTCATGAAAATCTATTTCACAATTCTCTTATGTTTAATCAGGTCCTGAATTTCGTTTGCGGGATTGCGCATACATCGCATTACTCATTCCCGCAGCTTTCGACATTTCGACAATGAGGGAAATTGCTGCAAAACATTTATTCAATATAGCGTGTAGGTTAGATGAGTAAATAAATCCACACAAACCATCAGATGAAAACAGCGTGAGTGATTCAGCTGTACCGCATCTTCTCTCTTTGACTTTCTCTTCACATCGACGCATCTAGAGCTGCTGCACGCTGCAATATAAGACTTTAGCTCGCGTTTCGGGACAGTTGACAGAATTGTCAATTGCCTAATCGGTCATTGTTGCATTGTCACAAAAATGTATTATTTTCACATCTTTTTAAGCCATTCGGTTGAGAAAGCACTGTCGGTTTTGTCTTAAGTTAATGTAAACAGCTGCGAAATAACCGCCTACTGCCATTCTAACACTTGGAAGAGCAAGGAAAATTTTTAATATAACTCCGATTGGATTTGTCTGAAAGAAGAAAGTCACATACACCTAGGATGCCTTGAGGGTGAGTAAAACATGGGCTAATTTTAATTTTTAGGTGAACTAACCCTTTAAGCATTTATTTTGTTTTAACAAGTAATTTCATAATTTAAGACAAAAATCCACCAGCTTTTTTAAAACTTGATGTGGTGTTTTTAGTAGGCTACCCTCTAGTCTGAAAGGTGTCTGGTCTCCAAAGTTGACAAGAGAAGACAGGATGCAGTACTTCAACAATGAGGCACAGATGCCGCCCATTTCCGGATTCCCAACAAAACAGATTTGTCCTAAACCAGTCAGCAATATTTCTCCTCAGCCTGCTGGTAGAGAATCTCATCAGTGGGCCGAACTTCAGAATTGTAATGGTTTTGATTCTTTTGCACTTCCCTGCAATTTCTCCACCTGTAATGGAGTGGCCAACACGTATTCTCCTCAAGATCTCCCTCACCCCCCAGGCCTGAGCGCACCCCCAGTGTTAAGCTCTAGCCTCTACCAGACCAGGCCTGGTAAACCTGAGTATATTACACCCGAGAAGGAGGAAGGATACCGCAGCACAACTAACTGCCTGTCTGATTATATAAACTCAGTCAACAACTCCTGCTGCCCTCCACAAACAATGGATGACTCCTATTTCAGTTCATCTCATGAATTTTCATCTGTGAGCAAAGATAAACTGAAAAACACCCAATCATTCTCTGTGCAGGATGTCAGTAAACTGGCCTTTCTCTTGGCAGAGCAGGATATGAACTATTGCAGAGAATCTACCCAGAATGGTCTTTTAGGACAGAGGAATCTTGAGGAAATCATGGCAGAGCAGAAGAGTCATGCTTTTCAAAGGATGTCGGAGCTTATTACTCAAACAACAGATTTTAAGAGAGAGGTGACACGCAACCATATGGAGCAAAGAGGAGCTAAAGTAGTGGATAAAAAACAAAGTCATTATACTACGAATGAATTTTCAAGGTTTGGGCCACCAAAGACTTTTTCTCCTACCATCGTGCCTCCAGCCCTCCACCCAAACAGAGAAGCCAGCCTGATAGGAAGCAGCACCGCCCAAAACAGTGTAAAGCAGTACCAGCCTATCCATTCAAACCATTACCAAAAACAAGCTAAGATTTCAGCAAAGACCAACAGCAACAATGAATCCCAGGGTTTTGCAAAGCTCACAAACACATCAGGGGCTGTTCCATTGCTTCCTTCTCAGCAGTTGTTCCGGCCTGCAGCGAGAGTCTCGGTTGATTTGAGTCAGGGCAACACAGTAAATCTACATGGTGCGATAGGCCAGGTCAGTCTTGAGGATTTAAGGACGGGAGCGGGAAATGTGGATATTTCAGATTTTGACCTCCAGCTAGAGAACAACAGGTTGTCCGCGGGCCTCATGGCCGATGGGCGTTTTTCTCCGCGCTTTAGCATGAAACCCAAACTTCCTGGTTTCCTTAAAGAGGCAGACAAGAAAACAGGACTCCTGCAGAATCCATATCAGGGACTGGGCAGTTTGTACGGAGGACAAATGAGACACAACGGAGCGAGTTCAAACTCAGCCAAAGCTATACCATCACAACTTTTCCCATTCCTATACCAGATGGGTGATCCCAGAAAAAGCACATGCCACCTGATTCAGTCGCAGTCACAGTTGCCCTACTGCTCTGTGCCTCTCATCGACATGAATGAACGTCTGCCAGAGGGAGATGTTTCGCCCTTCAGCCCTTATCTACAAGAATGCATTGGGCTAAGCCAAACATCAGGAGATGGGTCATTCTCCAGGTTTCTGTCGGCCATGACTTTACCTAAGTTTGGCAAGGCACTCGGAAGCCCCAACAGTCAGCTACACTTTTACTTGGAGGAATGTTACGAGCAGTGGAAGATGCTGGAAAAAGAGAGAAAGCAAGTAAGCGGGATGTTTCTGAGACATAAGCGTATTCATGTAGTTCATGTATGAATTTTCAGGCATGTGCTGCTGTATTGACGTATTTTTTGTCGTAGAATAAAACCTGAAAATATCTTAAAGCTGCAGTCCATAACTTTTGGCCCTCTAGCAGTTAATAAACAGAACTGCATGCGTCTTGCGGAAGAACATTGTAGCCATTTTGAAAATTTTGAACCCAAAAAAGTTACGGACTGCAGCTTTAAGCTTGTGTTCAGGTTATTTCAGGCATTTAAGCAAAAATCCATTCAAGAAACTCATTAATTTCAGGATGACGGAATGGGAAGTGCTAAAATGCTAACTTGTTTCTGGGTTTTGGCATACAAAAATACATTATCCCTTCAGCACTCTATTATAGACAAAACAGTGATTTATTTTAGGAATATAATTTATGGACAAATAAGTTACTTAAATGATTTTCTTGTACAGATTCTGTCATGCTACTGAATTACCATGTAGGCTGGCCTGTTTTCATTTCACAATCATGATAAGGTGAGAAACTAATGTAATGTGTTCTTTCTGACAGGCAGAAGCTGTTCTTACAAAGACTTACCCAGGAAAGCGCGTGTCTGTAGTAACCAGTAGTATTTTACCCAAAATGCCTCCAAACCCCTCCAGACTGGACCGCCTCATTGTAGACCAGCTGTGCGAACAGGCCAGGGTCAGTCCAGTATTTCTCATAAAAGTCTTGCCAAGGGGTTTCAAACGGGGCCACAAGAGAGTGCTAGTGAGCCTGCCTAAAAGTTCAAACAAATACAGTGTAAAAATGTAAAGGAAAATAAATTATTATGAATAGTATTATGTAATCATGAGAGAATAATCAAAATGATTTTATTCTATTGACATCCATAGTGTTATGTTGTCTTCAGGTTTTACATCTAATAGTAAGTAATAGTAATCTAATAGTGGTGGGTGGAAAAAAGAAACTAACAACTTCATAGAAAGTGAATATTTTACACATATGTATCATTTCTATTTTTGCCGTCTGTGATCTTATATTCTAGAATTAAATTGTAAGTGTTTTAAACTGTAGCAAAAATGAATGAATTTTCTATATTATAATGTAGAATTGCATTGTTTGTAGGTGGCAGGTTTGCTAGGCAAGATGGAGCAGTTGCGCAGTTTTCCGCTTCATGCTAATGTTGGCTCAGCATTGGACAGGCATCTTGAGGTCATCTACATCACTCAGGCACGCCGCAAGGACGAATTCATCAATGCCAGCAGCAGACAGAGGCAGCCAGCGGCCTTCTTTAGAGAGGACAGGGGTTAGTGAGTCATACACTATAACAAAACCAGGAAATACACATACAAAAATACAAAATCTTATATAAACTAGCGTGAAGCTACAATCCTAGAAAAGTGGAAGATGACAGGGCTTGGTAAAGTCCCACTCAGCCTTAGTTTTACTGCTTAAGGCTGGAATACACTACACGACTTTTAAAATCTGAACAGATTTTAAAATACTGGGCATCATACACTTACCAAATTTAAAAACTGTCCATCATACATGAAACAACGTGTTCTAAAATCTGCTGAAAATATCAAACATGTTTGATATCCTCCGACTGGATGGAATCAAAGTCTGCAGCTAAAATATTGGAGTCTGTGACCATAATGTGATTTTCTATGAAATCTGTCATCTCAAATCCTCAGACTGGCTCTGAGTTTAGCCAAATAGCGTCAACTTATCCAGATAGTAAATTGGCGGAAAATCGTGGCAAAAATTGTGTAGTGTATTCCAGCCTTTAGTAACAGAACATTTGCTTAGTTCTTGCATCTTGTGTGTTAAAAGGTGAAAAAAAAAAAAAAAAAAAATATATATATATATATTTTTCACATCTCACAGAGATCCTTCTGTTGGCGTCTGCAGTGAAGGACCTGTGCAGCAGCACCAGAAAGGCCCGGACCGCTCTTTGGTGTGCATTGCAAATGACTTTGCCCAAAACAAACAGTTACCCAGAGGAGAGAGACGAGCTGGGTACCTGCTCCCCTTTAGGCCAAGACAGTCCTGAGCAAAGCAGCTTGGAGAGAGCACTGACTGCCCTGTGATCAATTTCTGGCAGGTATACAGTTTTTTGTGTGTGTTTTTTGACACAAAGTAACATCGATCTAACCCGTCCAAAAAAGTGCAAGAGGTGATGGAATTGCATTTTAAGAAGAATGAATGAGTTATTTAAGTTATTCCACTAAAGTGATACGTTAGGCTCAGTTGTGGGCAGCAGATGGAATTCTTAGTTCATTAATATTTATCAGTCTTCTGTAAAAACCACAAATCAGATTATAATCAAATTCTCCAAAAGACATGGAATTATGGCAGTAAGATCAGTACTGAGCTATTTTGTCCAAGGACCCCAGAAGAACTGCCAGTATAAACAAGACGTTTTGAGAGAGTATGAAAGAATGATTTAACAGTGACGGAAAGAGAGATGAAATTAGAAGAGGGACCTTTTAACTGGCTAATGGTGATAATGGAACAGAATGTATGGCAAGAGCAAGATCTGTGGCTTTGGAGGATAATGGGATATTTTTGCCCAGTTGACCTAGAAATTTATAAATAGTTGCACAGGAGGAAAAAAATTATTTGTGTTGAAGTTTTTTATTTTGACAGTTTAATTAGTGTCTCCTACAACCCATTCAAAATCCTCAGATAATTTTAGTTCCAGTGACACTCATTCAGGCAAAAACAGTATTTATGATCAACAGGACGTGTTCAAGTTGTCCTTTTATTACTTTACTTATTTATGTGCATGATTCTTTGGCGTCAGCACTTGGTTTTTAGTGGTCTCACTGGATAAGCAATGACAATCACATCTTTCCTAAATCTGTTTTGTTTTTGGAAACTTTGAAAGTGAATTTATTTATTTGCAGTTTATCTCAATTCTGAATTCATCTCAGTATTCTCTATATTTCAGTGTATGTATGTGGTCAATCTGTCTGTGATGTAACTCATTTGAGGTTATATCGAGTAGCTGAGAGTAACATCATTCATGGACTGAAATAAATGATGTCAACAACGTTACTAGAAAATGCTACAGACTGACATAGTTCATATGACGTGTACTCATATTGCCTTTGTTTTTTTTGCTTATGCTTTTGTTCAAGTTTAACAATTAAACTAACACAACACAAAATCCCAGAACTCACAGAGTGGTGCGTAAAACTAATGTTTATTTAATTAAACATTGATTCAAAATACAATGTTAATCAATGCTCTAATTAAAAAAAAAATGCAGATCCTAGTCTGTATGCAATGAAACTAAAATCATTCAGTAAAGCTGCAGTGAATTTGACTGTTCACTTACAATAATGTGTTTTAAAAAGAACAGTGTTATGATCAACTTGCCAAAAACGGTTGGTTGGCTGAGTTATGAAAGCCATTTGTAAACAAGTTCCTCCCCCTCATTCAGGTCTGAAAATCCTAGACATTTACCCAGCAAATATCATATTGAAAATCCTTAAATGCCTTAAATGAGTTGAGGCTTAACAGAATAAACCATACTGAAGAGTGTACCTTGCAAGATGATTTCCATTATTAAATCATATGGACACTTTTCAAGTTTGACACCTTACAACATTTAAGTTGTGTTAATGTAAAGAAAAACATCAGAGGTAAGCAAAGCAGTGTTTGGATAGTCAACAATGTTGAAGAGTCAGAGCTCTTATTGCATAAATAGAAGATTCATTAAAAAATTATAATATCTTCTGCAATCAGCAGTGACACCCAGAGTTTACAAGCAAAGTGAAGCTTCTGATGATCCCTCTGAATCAAACTGAGTCTGTAGGATAAAAAAAGCATCTAAAGCATCCATACATCAATTTTAAAAACTGCAACTTGTGGCTGTGGTAGAAAACCTACACATGACACCAAGGCAGAACTATATTCTCTGATTCAAGTTATATTAGTCGAGAGTGAACACATTCATTTACACAACTCAATTTATTGTACCAACTTCAAGTACAAAATGTTAAATACTGTGGCTTTGATAAAAGAATGCCTCAATCACCTGATCTTACAAGCTAACAGACACTAAAGGTTTCTCATTGTAGCATATGAGAAGGCAGTCTACAAGGTATTAGCACAATATGTAGCAGCTTCAAATGAACAGTTGTCAATTGATATATATGTGCACACACACATACCCTGTTCACTTTAGGATAATCACTGTCCTACAATAAAAATAAACCACAACTGAAACAGAAACAGCCACTAGGAGCAAAAAAAAACTACATATGTCGGCCCCCGCCTCCTCTCCCATTGATTAGCAGTTTTGTTTCTCTGTCTTTGGGTTGTCTCTGAGCCCTCTCCATATATTGCAACATGATGAGAAGGCTTCCATTGGTTCCTGAAAAAGCTTGTGAGCTGTGAGCTTTTGTATCTTGAGCTGTGTGTTAAAAATCAATGTTGTGCTACTGAGGAGCAACCTATGGAAAACATAAAAAATGGTTCACAGGTTATTTGAAAGTCCCTCAAGGCAATAAGATGGGGATTTATGCTGTTTTTAGACACAAGAATGTTGGTTATCCGCTGGTAAATGTTAAAGAGTGAATTTCACAGAAACATGTTAAAAGAGTGAATCTCATGGAAACATGTCCAGGTCACTTTTCAACTGCCTTATATATATATATATATATATACACA
>NW_015549597.1:566371-587471 GCF_001515605.1 Sinocyclocheilus anshuiensis | reverse complement strand
ACCTTATATATATATATATATATATATATATATACACACACACACACACACACACAGAGTATTGTCAAAAGTATTGGGACACCCCCTACTAATGAACAGGTTTGTCTACTTTAGTAATTTCCGTGAGTACAAATCTTAATGTTTTAGCATATAATGGATATTCAAGGGAATTGTGTGCTTCTAATTTTATAGCAACAGATTGGACAGGACCCTTTTCTAACATGACAATGCCTCTGTGTATAAGACAAGGTTCAAAAAGAAATGATTGATTCAGTCGGTGTGGAAGAACTTGAGTGGTCTGCAGAAACCCAGCTGAACACCTCTGGTGTGACTTTAAATGCTGACCTTGAGCCAAAAACTCATCACCAAACACCAATGAGTACATATGAGTAAAGTCATTTTAGACACTTCCAAAACGGTTGCAAAAGTTCTGGAATTTTTTTTTTTAAATACATGAATTATGTTTCCATCTTTTTTGCCACAGTTTTGGAAGTGCCTTTTTCTGCTCTAAAGAAGGGGGTGTCCCAATACTTGATTTATAAAAAGTAGAGAGAGAGAGTGAGAGAGAGTTCAGATGCAAAAGCCTGTAAGTGCCATTTGAAATTTTCTTCTAAAATGAGCATTTTTATCAGCCTCCTATGTGTTGGTTTAGTAATGTCACTTGAATGGCAATGAATAGGTTATTTTCTTTGCTATTAAAGTAAAATAACAATTATGAAGAAAAATTACAATTTTAGAAGAAAATTTTAGATGGCACTTAGAGGCTTTTGCATCTGAACTCTTCATATATATTTATATACACAAACCAAAACGCAAATAAAACTTATTTTAGGATTATGGAAATATTTTGCATAACCACATTATACTTTACAATTTAAATATTCATGTAACAGTAATGACAATAAGGGGAAGACCATTTTAACCAAATTATGAATTATGATTTTTGGGTTGAAATGCAACCTGAACATGTTTTTGACAGGGTGTGAGAGATTTACCCTTAAATAAGTAGCACAACAGTCAGCACCTGTAAAAATGAATGGGTCATGATACAATTCTCACTCAGTTTGCTGGTTTGCCATTTGTTTTTTTACAAGCCAAGAAAACAGCTAAATCGGCCCAACATTATCATTCCATAAGCACTATCGGACCCAAAACAGGATATGGATGCATACATTGTTAGTTGGGGCATTGTTTGCTGAGGTCTCATTGTATTTTTCTCTTGTAGATAAATGACCTTGGTATCGTATAGTCCACAAAAGTTTTCTTGCTCTGTATTTTCTCTCTATCTCTTGCGTTCTCCCTTCTGTGTGCGTTTCTTTTCTTTGTCCTTGCGCTCCTGCTTGGCTAGTTTGTCTTTCTCGCGTTGCATCTTGTCCTGCTCTTTCTTCTTCTCTGCGTCCTCTCTGGCCTGGTCACGCTGCTGTTTGCGGTGGTCCAAAACATCCTCGACATTGGTGTTTTTGAACAGGGCTGGGGCTGGAAGTGAAGGGAACAGTTCATGTCTAATCATTGCAGATCATACTACAGCTGCTCCTACAACAGTACTGCACACTATATACAGTGGGTACGGAAAGTATTCAGACCCCCTTCAATTTTTCACTCTTTGTTATATTGCAGCCATTTGCTAAAATCATTTAAGTTAATTTTTTTTCCTCATTAATGTACACACAGCACCCCATATTGACAGAAAAACACAGAATCGTTGACATTTTTGCAGATTTATTAAAAAAGAAAAACTGAAATATCACATGGTCCTAAGTATTCAGACCCTTTGCTCAGTATTTAGTAGAAGCACCCTTTTGATCTAATACAGCCATGAGTCTTTTTGGGAAAGATGCAACAAGTTTTTCACACCTGGATTTGGGGATCCTCTGCCATTCCTCCTTGCAGATCCTCTCCAGTTCTGTCAGGTTGGATGGTAAACGTTGGTGGACAGCCATTTTTAGGTCTCTCCAGAGATTAAATGATTTTAGCAAATGGCTGCAATATAACAAAGAGTGAAAAATTGAAGGGGGTCTGAATACTTTCCGTACCCACTGTATACTGTGTATAACCAGAGCAGACATCAGCTCCTGAAGTGATCGTGGTTATTACATAGTAGAGTGATGGTGTCAAAAAGGATACATTTTTCACTGGGTATACCCACTGCAGCTGGTTCTTCCTCATCATCTTCAGTACAAATGTTAAAGAAACTGCTTCACACTGGATCACCTGATCCCTGACCTTGAGAGAGACTCGGTGATGCTTTGTTCTTAACAAAGTGCCATAAAAAATACAACATTACAAACAAGTGTGTTAAAAGGATATTCCTCCTCATCGGTGACATGAGCATACTGTGCCAGTAGAGCCTCTTTCCTCTTCTTGGCTTCCTCCGACACCTCCTTCTGTTTGACCACAATCTGTGCCTGCTTCTCTATCAAACTGGCAATAGCCTGAACCTCAGCTGAAAATAGAAAACAAAAAACAAAGACAGTTTCCCAAATACAGTAGCTGAAAAACATGTTTATATCACTGTTACTGTACTGTGAGGTAATACAGAAGAAAATAATGAGAACAATTAAAAATCTTGGTTATACTAAAATTATGGAATTGTTACACAAAAAAAGTGAGAAATAAAAATATTAACGTACAACCCTGTTCAACAGTTTTGTCAAATTGTTAAATTTTTTTTTTTTTTTAAGATGCCTCTTATGCTCACCAAGGCTTGGTTTACTTGATCAAAAACCAGTAAAATTGTGAAGCATTATTACAAAATTTACTGAATTCGCTTAATATATTTTAATACATAATTTATTAGTATTCAGTAAAGCTGATTTTTCAGCAGCCATTACTAATATGATGATTTGCTCAAGAAACATTCTTCTTATCAATGTTGAAAACAGTTTAGTGGTTTAGAAACTGATACCTTTTTTAGGGTTTTTTAATAGTTTTTTTGTAACATTATAAATGTCTCTAGTCGCGTTTGATCAGTTGAATGCTTCCTTGCTAAATAAAAGTATTAATTTCTTTAAAAAATATCTTACCACACACTTTTGAACAGTAGTGCATAGTACAATGTTGATCACTCACAGTAGCGTGAGACTGGTAAATGGGGTCGCTGTGATACACCTTTTCTAATTTCAGCTCTCCACTTACCATCTCCCTGAGTACCCTTCACTGCAGATCTGCTGCACTCAGTCCACTGTTTTAAGATCTGCTGGCAAACCTCCTCAAGCGTGTCTTCTTCCTACGACAATAAAGTGACCTCTGTTTACTAACACAAGCCTAAAACGGTCAGGCAAACGACTGTATATGGATGTTTACAGTGACTTCACACCAATCTCTCTGCACACACCTTTCGTAAACCTACATTGAAAATAAGCTGCTCGTGTCCGATTATTTTTGAGTAAATGATGATAGTAATAAACATAATACCAGTGAATGGCAACAGGCGTTTGATCACGTTTCGCACTTTAACTGCTCAAATGAAGGGCCAAAAAAGCAATTCAGTTTATAACATAGAAGTGTTTTTCGGGTTTATGATGAGGTTTTCAGAACAATCGTTAAATATTACAAGTTTCTAACAGTGTGAAATGTCTTGACAGCTGAGTTGAGCGTGCACGGACCAGAAAAGCGGACAGGATGCCCTGAAGAGCGTCCTTTTGCTCTTCACCGTTTTCCTCTTCCTGAAGCACTCCGAGTATATATGCTCCGTAAACTTCTCTGTCTACTTCGAGGGAGTCCAACCGCTCGTTCAGCCAGTTTTCAAACTCCCTGACGATTTGGGTGGGCGCCGCCATTTTCCCTGGCTGGGGTCCTGATAGTGAGGCGGGATGTCCGCGCAGAAGGCCAGACACAAATGCGCTACACTAACGTTCAAAAGAAAATCCATACTTTACGCATCCTTTTCATTGCGATAGAATTTGCGAACTTAGTTATTTCATTATTTACACGGGGAGATTACATTTAGCTTGGTATTCATATAAGCGAGTGCCGTCTAGTACGTGCGAAAAGCTTATTTAATTGCTCATAATTTAAGCGCATCATGTTTGAAGCAGGCATTGTTTTTATAATGCAAGCGTCCTGTGCAGCAAAGTGGTATCAGAACAGTTGATTTTAAACCAAAGCTCACCACTAGAGGGTATTAGCTGCCAATTTACCCAAGAAGGCCGAATTCTCAGGTGCACATCCGGATCCAGGTAAAGAACTGTTGGATGCTGCTGTATTAAAAAAGCATATGCAGGTACTGTGATTTTTGTTGTTTTTGTTTGTTTTTTTAGCAATACATGATTAACACGTTTGCATCTGGTGGGGGCATTAATATTTTTTGCATAACCTCATTTCACTTAGGAATCATAATCAGGTTTAAAACAGTGGTCAATAAAATTAATATGCATCATTTCAATATGCTGAGAGGGCTACAAAAATATTCTATAGAATGCTTGTGTTTATGTTTCATAAATTGTGTATGTACATAGGTCTGCGTAAAAGTCTGCTCATGCTTAAGATTAAGCCTGTATCATATTTGATGCATGAATTTCTCAGGTCTTTAATATATCAACATGATCAAAACTTTGCTGAAACACCTGTTGCGCACAATCTATGAGTATAATTCTAAAAATGTCCACCCAAAAGGTCATGGTACACACGTCCTTTTGCAGTGAATGTAAGGTAAAGTAAATGTAAGGAGAACTTCACCGTGAAAAATCATGTTAAAATGTACGATACAGCAGTTTTGCTAAAAAATGTTTATCTCTCAATCACTGTATTGCATTGCATTATATGTTTTGCCCCCCAAGATTAAAACTAGAGTATAATGAAGCTTTTGATGATCTTTTTAAAGGGGTCATATGATGCTGCTAAAAATAACATTATTTTGTGTATTTGGTGTAATGAAATGTGTTTATGCGGTTTAAAGTAAAAAAAAACACATTATTTTCCACATACTGTACGTTATTGTTTCTCCTCTATGCCCCGCCTTTCTGAAACGCGTCGATTTTTACAAAGCTCATCGGTCTGAAAAAGCGAGGTGTGCTGTGATTGGCCAGCTATCCAGAGCGTTGTGATTGGCCGAATACCTCAAGCGTGAGACGGAAATGTTAAGCCTCTCACATACTGTTGATGCCGTGGCCCCGGCTTAGCGTGAGCTGAGGCCGGGCTAGAGTGAGCTGAGGCGACGGGGTCGAGAACGGTGTGCCCGGCAGATCCGACGAATGAGCGGCAACCACATGTGATGACCCCGGGCTGAGAAAATTTAAATCGCATCATATGACCCCTTTAAGACATACTGTTAGGAAATATATAAATTGCATATAAATATCAGTTTTCACTCTGTAAGTAATCTTCTATAGGCTACTGTTATAAAAAAATATGACTGATTTACATTACAAACTATCAGATTTTATCTGTTTTTTTGGCCATATAAATATCAATATCTGCACAAAATTATTAATATTATTATTTTGCAGTTTGAGCCTCTGACTAAAATGTAGGTGTTTTTTTTTCTTCCTCGAATGTAAGCTCCATATTCTCGCTATATCACATGAGCTATAAAAGCCGGATTTATGATACAAAACATAACACGCATATCAACTTACTTTAGATTTTGTGTGAAGGTTCAACAAATATTTAATTTTTGTTAAAAAATTGCTTTATTAGGTTTAAATCCAGGAGACTGCATCTGAAGTGTCCATTGGTGTTTACAAGTCCCTTGTGTATCAGTGTTTGTTCTGTTGTGAGTAAAATTCATCAGGCTTCAACAGTATTACTGTAAGGCACAAGTTCATCCAGTGAAAACAAATGAACAAATAGGTTGCACACATAAAGGAACAATGTAGTGAATCTGGCCTCTGTATTTTGATCTTAGACTAAGAAATTCTGTGCTCGTGTTTTTTCCGTTTGATTATGTTTATGGTCTGGTTGTGACATCTGAAGCTTTTTCATGTCATCTCTGTGAGAGTAAAAAAGACATTTTAAATTGGAAGACAAAGTTTGAGGCTCTTTGAACATATAAGATTTTAGTTTATATGACTGATACAGAGAAAACATGAAAGTGGAAAGGTAAAATGTAAAGATGGAAAAAGAGACTGTTTGATAAGGCCATTCCCAGGCATAAGGGTCCAGGGTCGTTGTTGCTTGTTGCTGTGGGCCACTATTTTAAGCACTATTTTTATCAAGAGGATGCAGATTGATACAAAGCGACAAGAGCCAGGGGCTGTGGCAGAGCGTGCGGGTGGGCATCTACACGCTCGGGTCCAAAGGCAAACACTCACGCTCTCTCTGTCTCTCTTTCAAAGATCTCTCTCTATCTCTGGTCCCCCTCCAGGACCAATACTGTGTCCTCTCTGTCAGTATCCCGGCTGTACACATCTGCATGTGACACAAACCTCCGGCCCGCTTCGTGATCAGCGTGTGTGTTCTCGTGTGGTCGTGACTGTTTTCAGGGTGTCCCTAAAAAGCATTCAAATGTATTACAGTCTTGTTTTATAATTTAAGGTGACAAAAGGTTAAGTTTGTGGAAGTTTTTAAATTGGAAATGAAAAGAAAGGAAGCGCTTCTTATAAATGATTATGATTAGCTATTACCTTCATGAATTCATTAACTAGATCTTTACTGTATTTTAGCCGTTACATCAGTTTTTCATCTTGATTTAAATATTAGTTAAATTAAAGTGCAAATAAATACAAATATATATATATTTTTTAATTCCTTCAACTTCCTTCCATACTTCCTGTAGCTCAAACTGTAGAGCAGGTCATTGGTTTGGTTCCCATGGAAAGCAACCACTGATCAAATGTGTACTTTATATAAAAGATTTAAAGGATAAAAGCGCTTGCCAAATGTGTACATGTAAATTTACATTGTATTATTTTTTCAGCCCTAATCAAGATTCATGTAGTTCAACTGACTACATTGATGATATATATATTGGTTTTAATGGTATTAAATTATTATTATTTTTTTTTATTAGCATTATAACGTCTTAAAAAGGCCTTACATTGTATTAATTTAAACATGCAGAAGATATTATACAGTCGAACCAAAAACTATTTAGACACCAAATATAATTTTTGATATATTTTTTTTTTACTAGTGGGTGCATGACACTATAGTTCATTTATGTAAGTGAGGATAGCAAAATCATATTATGCCCAAACATTCTTCATACAGTGGACTACCAGTAAAACTGATTAAAATTTGGGACCAAAAATTATTCTATTATTATTATTAGACACTTTGACCTGACCATATTTTGCTTAAGTGTTTTTTCTTTAATTGCTAATGCGACCTTTTTACACCACAGACTGAACAAAATTAAGCATTGCTTGGTAATTGTTTGACCTAAATTGGTATTTTATAATTGTGTACTTAAATTTAACAGCTGACTGCTGACAGCTATTCAACCGAATTCATTTGTGAGACAGTCTAACAGAAGAATGGCATTATCAAGATGAATTTGTTCTGACACAGTTTAACTCTTGAGTTCTTGTCATATTTTATTATCGTTTTCTAAACTGTCTGAATAAATGTTGGTTTGACTGTATTTGCTTGTAGTTGTTTGTTTGTGCACGTTAGCCCTGGTTTCCACCAACAACAGAAGCATCTTAATATTTAACAAAAAGTTTTTAGATTTATACCTTTGTATTTGTACTTGCATGTGTGCGTTTTCTTGCAGTTGTGTCTGTTAGCTGTGCAAGTTCTGGCTATATGAAGGACAGTCAGCAGTACAATAGAGAGGCAGAAGGTCACATATGTAGCCATTTTCTGGCGTATGGAGTGGACGGCAGAGCAGAGGTTATCACTTTTCTTCCTTCACTGTCTTTCTCAGTGTGACAGCTCTGGCCTACACTAGCTCTGTCCTCTTCAGACGCATGCGTCTTATCTTCAGTTTCACTCCATTCTCCAGGGCTGTCTTCCCTCAGCAAGGCAAGCGGATCCCATTGTTGGACCATCTTGTCTTATCGCTGCGCCGACCCTCCTTTGGCTGTTTTCAGTTGTGTTTTGCTCGTCACTTGGTTCTCGGCAAAACGGCAAACTGAAACACTGACAGCAAGAGGAGCCTGTCTAATGGAGCCTCACTCTGAGGAGAAAATAGCAAACAAACAATAGAGGAAGCAGAGAGGATGATTGTGTAATTCAGGAAGAGAGGATGGGGAGTGAATTTGCATACTATGCGTCCCAAATAGTGTCAGATATTAGAATTAGTGCATCCCCAGTTATAGTACATTTTCCGGTGGGTTTTTGCAGTTTGCATCAGTGCATGCTTTTTCAGCTAATGTTGCCCACAAATGCTTGTAGAAGAACAGAAGTGAAGGATTTTGTGAATTCACTTTTGGCTTTCTTATGGTTCCCAATGAAGACTTGGAAATACCATGACATTTTTAAATTGTGATTTTTAGGACTTGAAACGTAATGGAAATTAATATAATTAAATCCATGTAATCTTATCAAGATAATTATTATTAAGTTATTAACTTAATTTTTAATTATTTTAATTATTCATTTTTTCCTGTGATGGCAAAGCTGAATTTTCAGCAGTCATTACGCTTCAGTGTCACATGATCCTTCAGAAATTAGTCTAATATGCTGATCTGCTGCTCATGAAACATGTCTTATTACTATTACCTAAAACACTTGTGCTGTTTAATATTTTTTGTAATATTAAAACAAACAAAAGACTTACTGACCCCAAAAACAATATTTAAAAATCATCCTTTAATGCCCCCAGTGATTGTATTGCAATAAACTTCGTAAGATGTTTAGGTGAAGAGGGAGATGCCAAATATGATCTAGTTATAGTATGTGCAATACCAGTCATAATGGAACGTAAATAAATAAATAAATAATTCACAGCAATTTCCTTGTTTGCAAATCTTTATACCATAATCAAGCTGCAACTTTTTAAAATCTATGGTTGTAAAAAGATTAAAAAAGATAATTTAGTTTATGAAAGTAAGGAGTTTAGCTAGATTATAAATTCATCGTTTACATACAAAAAAGCCTTTGACTCACTCGCTAGGGGCTTAAAGATTTTGAAGCACATTTCCTAGAAAGCTGCTCCCTAGGGCCTAAAGACACAGAGATACACAACTTCTCCATCACCAGCAAAAAGTGTGTAGTTTAAGTATTCAAATTGAGACAGGCAGCGTCTATGCTGAGAGCAAACGTCGCAACAAAACTAGAATGTCCCCGTTATAAATAACAAAGCTGCCACATTGCATACTTATAGTGTAGACTGTAGACAGCTCTGTTGATTATAATTGGAGCACTTTAGTTTTGTCGTGCCACATTGTAGAATATGAGAAGCAAAAAGGGTTGGACGGAAGAAGAAAGAGATAGAGAGGAGGTAGGAAGTAATGAGGACCTAATTAGCTTAGATTATAGAAACGATGATGACAGAAGTGCCTGTGAGAGACACAGACAGGAGCACACACACATAACCGCGTACAGAGATGATGGCTGGGGTCAAGTGACTGGGAGGATTAGTTCGAGTGTGTGGCAGGCAAATCTCAACTGGCCCTCAGAGGCGAAAAAGTTCACTGCAACTTTGGCTCCCTGTGATCGTGGCACCGTGTCATTAATCTGGATGCGCTGGTGCGTGTAAATACACACTTGTCCTTCCCTGTAGGCGTACGCTTGCACCTCCCTCAATCCAGCCATCAGGCCCTCCTGAAATGTTTAATGGAATTAAGGCAATGAAAATGCAAGATGAATAAGGGACTAGAGAGAAAAGAAAAAAGGGTAATGAATCTGATGAATATTCAGGTGGCTTCTGGTCCGACGAGAGCTGTCTGTCAGCTCTGATCCGGCGCCTCTCTTTCTCCACAGCAGCAACACAAAAACACATAGGCTGCTTGACAGGTCTTTTTTCTCATAAATGCTCAGTTGTATGAGCGTGTGAATTTCTATGAGGGTGGACCAGGGAAGTTAATAAGAGAATATAATTAAGATAATTAGTAAATCATAGTCATGGAAATTATATTGAAAATATAGTTCTAATTATTCTTCAATGTCAAGATTTCGTATAGTGCGTTCCATATATATTTGTTTAAAAACAGTTTTTGTTTTTAGTTCAGTTTTTGTTAAATTTTCGTTTTATTTCAGAATTTTCTTTCAGTGTATGCTTTTTTCTTTCCATGTTTGGTTTAGTGTTTTAGTTTGCTAAAATTAATGTATAAACTAGTGCATTTCTTTTTAAATATTTGTTATTAAAATTGATTTTAGTTTCATTTTCCTAGTTATGTTTATTTTTTATTACAATTAATTAAATATTTATTTAGTTTTTAATGTTTTAGAATTGGCAAATTTAATGTTTTTACTCAGTGGTACTCAAAGCCCCCCCATTTTCCACAACAACATTCAAAGCTCACATTCATTATAAAAATGTTCGTGCTGTTTTAAGATGAAAATGAGAATTCATGTATTTTAAACACATTATAGCCATTATGAAAAATTCATTCGTGCAGTTCTTTCTTTTTCTTTCTTTCTTTCTTTCTTTCTTTCTTTCTTTCTTTTGTTTGTTTGTTTGTTTCTTTCTTTCTTTCTTTCTTTTACCACCTAAAATGTTGAGTCCAAATGTCATAACCTTGGTGAACTTGACTGACTTCACTCCGGTGACGTATGCAGGACTTCTCCAATTATTTAGTCCGCTTAAACCCTGCCCCTGCAAGCTCATATTCATCTGCCTTCATATTTGATGAATATAACATCACCCTGCATTTTTTTTTTCTATTTAAAAAATCCATTACACTCAGATGAACGTCACAACACTGAATAAAAAAATTGGTTAACTTTTAATTAACTCACGCCTAAATTAACTTTTAATTGTTTTAAATAATTTTGAGTCCCTCTTGGAAGTTTGCTGAGGCCCCCTAGTGGACCCTGGGCCCCTGGTTGAGAATCACTACTTTAACTAATATCACTTTAAATGTCAAAGATTTTTTCATCATAAACTAAAAATGTAAAAGATTGGATGACCAATAATTTTCTCCTATAACTTATAAAGAACAACATTTGCTCCTCCATCCCTGATACTTTAGACCCACTTCAGTTTGCCTATCGTCCCAACAGATCTACTGAAGATGCCATCTCTCACGTCCTGCACTCTTCCGTCATGCACATTGACAGCAGCAATGCGAACTATGTAAGGCTGCTATTCATCGACTATAGAGTTAAAAGCGCTATATAAATAAAGGTGACTTGACTTGACTTAAAACCAAAATCAATTCTTGGCCATTTTAGTTTAGTGCTGGTGATTTTTCCGGCCTTTCCCAGTTGTTAGTTTTTGACTCTGTTCCACTTAATCAAAATGTTTTCATTTAGTCTGCATTGGTAGTTTTTGTTATTGATAACATTAGGGCTGATGCTTCCACACATGTGAGAGTATTGCCCAGGCCTACATGCATGTGTGAGCCATCTCTTTCTGGGTCATTGAACTCTCTTGGCCTCTTTTGAGCTGAGTGCTCAAACTTTTCCTATCCTCTGCTCCGACCGGCTGTCGTTATGCCAGCTCTCATGGTTTCTGTAGAGACGGGGTGGAGCTGGTGTCGCGGGGGGCAGATGATGATGGCAGTCACTTAGCAAGAGAGGACATGTCCAGACGGCGAAGAGTCCGAGGGCAAATATTTAGCCCTGCCACTTCAGGAGGGGATCCTGGAAGGTAGGGAGGCAGCAGCGTCTTTGCCAAGTCCAGAGATGTGACTTCAACCTGGGACGGAAACCCCAGCCGCCCTGCCCCCCCTCGCTGAATCTTCTACCCCCGTATTCAGGGTCACAGATCTCATCTCTGGACTAATATCTCAAGCAGTCCACAGATGGGGAATTAAATTGGAGAGCTGGCTCGGTATCAGCCGAAGGATGAATGGATGGACGGATGGATGGAGCGCAGGGTGGCAGAGGGAGGGAAGGTTAGAGAGAGGGAAAGGAGATAGATAGATAAGAGGGGCCTTTGCTGGTGATGGATGAGGAAAGCAGACAGTAACAGTGGAGGAGAAACTGTTGGCAGGAGGAGAGCGAAGAGAAGCACGCCTCTTTTTATTCACCTCAAACCTGACTGCAGGAAGCATATGCCGTATCTGTTCATGAGAACATGTAGGTCTCACACTTACACATGCGCTTCCTGTCGCCCTTATTGCATAACAACAGCACTGTAGCTGAACATGATGTGGCAAGCAGACAACAAAGCAACGAGCCAATTAGTGGCACATTGATAAAAACGGTAGACAAAAGCACTGCCGTGTGGAGGTCTCTTGCTGTAGACATATCAAGACAGAATATTTGGTTACAGTTAATATAAACCTTAGTCAGGGTAGTGCCATTTAAATTTTGATGGTAATGAAAGCAAGGCTGTGACGGATAAAAATACAGTGTGTTCAATGGATTGTTCTGCTGTTTATCAACATGCCAGTTGTTCAGTTGACAAAACACCTTTTCAAAAAACTTTCACTAGACAAAAACTCCAAAACTCACTTTAAAAATTGTTTTATGAAAATGACGTGATCTGGGGCATGCTACTGTAAAGACTTTTGGTATATCTCTCGCTGCCTCGTTTTTATCTACATAAAATTCAGTATGGCTTGTATTCAGTAAAGTCTATACTGTAACACTGCAACACTCCATTATAATCAACGGTACCTCAATTGCAGCTTCTTAGTTGTTTATAATGACAGTGTTGTAGTTTTACTGCATCACGTTGCTTGTGTGTGTAAATGTAAATGGGATTTTGTTTTGTGTCATAACCCAGGACAAGGGATTAAAGCAAGTGCTTTTTTTTATCCAACTGCAATGAGTGACACTAGATTTTGTTGGCCGCTTGGTTTGTATTGTAGCCCTGCTTATGCTGAAATCTCATTAGACGGAATGAGGCACTCCTCATATTAAACATGGAGAGACTGATTGTATTTAGAATCAGATAATATACAATAATTCTACAAAGAAAACCATGCACGTACATATAGTTTAGTGAAGCATAATACAAGGTATATGTTTCATGCTTTTTGCAGTGTGACAGAGTGTGTGAATACAGAGTGAATTGTTATATTTGGCTGCTTTGTGATTGATTGTGTCTTTTTCACGTTTGGTTGGAATGGACAAATTGTTTGTTGACAGAATCTTGTCATGTTGCATCCGGCTGTAATTTCTTTTTTCAATGATAAAAACTCAAACTCCCGTCCCTGCTTAAAGTGCAGAACTATCAATATGAGCCATTCATGGGTTGATTTCCTCAATAGGTTAATATGGAGCTCTATGATGTTCTGTTTGTTTGACTGGTCATGGCAATTTCTGGCTCAACCAGTGGCATGAGTTGGGGGCAGGACTGCTTATTGGTTGTGTTCTAAATTCCCTATGTATGTTTAGCGAGGCCGATTGCACACTGACAGCCTCAACCCATATAACCTGCATGACCTTGCTGACTGGTTGAAGGTGAAGGCGGAAGCGCAACGTTTATCGTTCAAGATGGTGCAGCGCTACCAGACCGAGAGAGTACAGGTCACATATAGGGATCGGCAATCTGTTCCTAAGCCCCAGACTTGATCCACTGCAGTCTATCATGGCAGTAGCACGTAGAGGAACCCCGTCCGAGATCCTCTCAGATCAGGGAACCAACTTTCGGGGAGCCGAGACCGAACTGAGAGAAGCTTTCAAGGAGATGGAGCCCAGACTGCAGGAGCAGCTGGCTAGCTACCAGATCACTTTTAGGATGAATCCTCCCGCTGCACCCCACTTCGGAGGCATATGGGAAAGGGAGATCCGATCGGTAAAGTCTGCACTACGAGTAGTCATCGGGAGCCAGTCTGTGCCTGAGGATGTCCTGCAGACTGTACTGATTGAAGTTGAGGGTATCCTGAACAGCAAGCCCTTAGGATACGTCTCATCAGACGTGGCAGTCTTGGATCCGGTTACCCCCAATACACTTCTCATGGGGCGGCGAGACGCCTCACTTCCCCAGGTGATTTACACCCCTGAGCCCTTGTCCAAGCGTCGTTGGCGTCATTCCCAGACTATCGTTGATCACTTCTGGTCTTACTTCACACGACATTACCTCCCGGGTCTCCAGACTCGCCAGAAGTGGCAGCGGGTAACTCAAGATCTAGCTGAGAACAAGGTGGTCATGATAATCGACCCGCAGCTTCCCAGAGCCAAATGGCCAGTTGGTCGGGTTATCAAACTGATACCCAGTGCTGATGGACACATCAGGTCAGCTCAAGTACAGGTCAATGATCGCCTATACCTACGACCTGTGGCCAAACTTGTCAGACTTCCCGCACTTCCGGATGGAGGTGAAACGGACTCTAACGACTAGGGAATTTATCTTTAGACATATTAGCTATGCTAATCTGGGGGCGGCTGTTCTAAATTCCCTATGTATGTTTATAGGGGAAGGACTTTTATTATGAATGTGTGCCGCTAGTTGACGTGAGTTTCCGCTATTCCGATTTACTTTCACTTTCACTAGCCGCTTGATCCGCCATTTCTTCAGGTGTTAATGTGCGTGATTGAATAAAGACCACATTTAACACTTTGTGGCCTTAAGTTGTACAATATCCAATCCAATTGGAGCAATGTTGTGCCATCTGCTGTGAACAGTTAAATACTTCAGATAAAGAGTTGAACAGTGCCCTGTCTCCTGTCGCACTTCTTACCTGAGTCCCGTGGTGGATTAGCATCAACACCCCTACCGATCTATTAGTCCCGTTCAGGTTGTATGTCGTAGTTATTGTTTTTGCGATTTCATAGTGCCACTAGTTGTGCAGAATTACACAGTCTGAAAACAGTTCATGCATTTTTCAGCTAGTCTGGTCCCACTGAGCTGTTGTTCTGTCCTTAGAAATTGTTATGAACGCATTTTCCTTGGCATTTGAGAATTTAAAAAAAGATATATTCATCTTTTATTTTCATTAATAGTTCATAAATGCTTTAAAAGGTTTTTATGATGAGATGTTATTAGAGAGTATTGGAGTTATAGCAGGTGTAATGTGTTTATTGTTGCGTGTGGCAGACAGGGCCATGATCACATACTCTCCTTCTCTTTTTATCTATCTCTCTTTACGTCATCATCTCTCAGTCGCCCTTACACACAGATACCCGTGCATTGCCAGCTGTTTGCATTCGGTGCCTCAAATATTTGCTCAGCCTGTTGACTTTGTCTGTTCCAAACACTCCAGCTGCACATTGCACATGGCCGTCTCTCTTCCCTTTCACACATATTCTGTCTGTGTCTCCAATTTCTCTTTTTTGCACATGCATCCTTTTTCTCTCTTATTCCGTTCCGTTATTCCGAGTTTTGATTGTTTACAGAAACCATAAATTTGGGTGCCACTCAGGGGCATGATGTATCAGTTTCTCAACATTTTGTTCAAGGGGCACAAAATATAATACGGTGTGAAGGATAATACTTAATGTAAACATTTTTTATTTCTTTAGAAAGTGTATTGGTGCTGCTGTGTTCAGCAAACAGCAAACAGAGAGATTCAGTAATCTCTTTATAGAGGGCTTATATGGTGGTTTATGGAGGGACTAAGATAAAAGATAGGAGTCTGAAGACCCACTAAACAGGGACTAGCAGTGTCTGTATGCACCTTCCATAAGAGAGATTTCTGATAGTGTATTTGCAGTAAAATCAGAGGGATTGCAGCCCTTAGCATTTACGCAGTTTTACATTGATTCAGGACTGTCGCTTCAATTCACAAGACATGGGTCAGTATTTTTTTTCAACGAGTAGTCCATAGTCCAACGAGTAGTCCAAAGCAGACTTGACTTGACTTGACTTGACTTGATAGGACCTTAACATCAAGAGAGTCCCAGGATTTGTGAAAACCATAGATGAGGGTGAGCGGTCTTCTCCGTTACTCTGAAACACCTCTGTAAAGTCTTATTAGCAATGTTAAAACCGCTTTGAGAGGCCCGTGTGTGAGAGAGACAGATAGAGAGTCACGTTTGTTTGACCCACACACCTGTCTGCTCTGAACACCTCTCTGGGCACCCGTCATTCACCACTGCGGGCAACCTGTCCCGTAACACCTGTGTGCCAACCTGCCAGTTCAACTTGCCCAATAGGAGGCGGGCACTCTGTCAGAGGGCGGGTGTTAACTCCCCTGTCATTCTGTGATTGGACAGTTTGACAGTCACCCTGACCCTAGTAGTGGCTCAGAACACTGCGCATACAAATCAGTCTAACAAGCCCAATAGACAGAGGATTCACTTTCAATATATCAACATCTAAAGCACAGTTTTCCTAAAACTTCCAGGGCTTTAGTAGAATGACTGTGAACAAGAGGATGAATGTTCTTGAGGCAACACCCTTAAGTATTTTTTTCCTGTCAGTCCCTACAGTAGAAATATGTTTACCTACTACACAGTATGTGACTACCTATAGTTTGCCTATACCTAGAAACAGCCCTGCTCTAAATACTTGGTACACTCTATATAGTATAATCTGCATAGTATACGTTTTATACTCGGAGCAGTGGTCGCCATGATTTTGCCAAGTAAGACATGTTCCTGGATCAACATCTTTTGTTGATCCTGGATCAACATTACTGTCCAAAAATACAGACTTAACACAACCCCCACCCCTAAACCTAACCTTACCCATAATTTATTCCTAAAATCAGAGGGAAATGATAGCTGATTAACAAGGGTGTAGTAGAAGCACCTAATCCTGATTGTAAGCCTAAAACTGACATTTCCTGAATTGGAATAACCTGAAGTTATCTCTCAATTCTGATTGGTTGATTGGAATGATGTGCCAGGATCAACAAGGATGTTGATCCAGGAACATGTTGTACTTGGTCAAATCACGCTCACCTCAGAGCAATAGTTGCTCTTTTTTGTCTACTTTTTGTTTTAGGTTTATTTTTATTTTTTTGGTCTGTTGTAGTTTTTGCTTTTTATTTGTTTTATTTTTTGCTTTTTGTTTTGTTTTGTTTTGATTTGTTTGTTCTGTTTAGTTTTTTCTTTTCTTTTGTTTTGTTTTTTATTTGTTTTATTTTTCACGGTTTGGTTTGGTTTGCTTTGCTTGTTCTGTTCTATGCTGTGATGTTTTGTTTTTGGTTTGGTTCAGTCTGTTTTAGACTGTATTATTTTAATCTATGTAATTTTGATAAATATGTTTGTATAGTGCTAGAAAATGTTTTGAAATCCCACAAATAAAAACATTTTATGTTTTACATTTTTAAACTTTAAAGCCATCTTCAAGAACCGACTAAAAACACATCTCTTCCATCTTTATTTGACCCTCTAACTCTAGTAATCTCTATTCTAATTCGATTCTTTAAAAAAATGCCCCGTTTAGACTTGCACTCTATTCATTTACTAATTGCTTGTATTCTTTAAAAAAACACTAAAACTAGCTTCTCTATTCTTTTTGTATTCTTTCTGTTTGTTTTCTTTTTATTTATTATACAATTAACAAAAAGCAAAAAAGGCCTCTAACACTAGCTTGCTCTATTCTTTTTCTCTTCTATCTGTTTTCTTTTTATTTATTATATAATTAAAAAAAACCCTTGCTACGTGTACTGAGTTAGGCTAACTGAGACTTGTCATAACACTTGCATATTGCTCTTTTGTTAGTTTTGACTGCTTTTATTGTCCTCATTTGTAAGTCACTTTGGATAAAAGCGTCTGCTAAATGACTAAATGTAAATGTAAATACTGTATTTATATTTGGTTTAAAGCTCAATGCCAACATTGCAGATTTAGTATGTTCAGGAATGTAGGCGTGCACACTGTACCAACAGAAGATACTTCATTAAAGTCAGTGTGAACCAGAAGTTGCTGCCGACTTTATTTCAATATAATGACATATTTCCAACTGAAACAGAATATAGAATAGAGGGTGGGTTTTATTTTTGCGCTCCTCTTCTCCATCTCTCACTAGCAGCAAACTAACGGTTGGAGGAGCGTGGTTACGCATCTTCTGCCCAAGCTGTCAAACTGGCGTCATCAGAGAAGAACTGCCATTCCAGTGTGGAAGCAAATGATCAGATTTTGATTAAAGATAGATTACCAAGACAAGTCAGTGGATTAACTTGCATAGATTCATTGTTCACCTCAAGACTAGCAATGTGCACTACCAAAGTAAATAAAGTCAATTTTGATTTCATGAGGACTTTAAGTTCCTCATTGAATTTAGTACCTACTATCAAACTACAGCAATTTGGATTTAGCCAGTGTCTATCTTCCAGTGTGAGTTTAACAGGTGTGATCATATCCAGCTCTCGCATATTCAGTAATTGCACACCTGCATGCCGCCAGCTCTCATTCTCTTGTGTGATGTGCTCTGCCTTAGGGCTCATGTCAGAGGGCATCTGCTCTGACATCTAAATCACAGGCACTTAGTTCCACACTAACACTGCCGGGAACCAGAACCAGAGAGACCGGGAGAAAAGTTTCTCGCTCCTCAGGTTCTAATTGTTCCCCTGAGGGAAGACAGTGGCGTTCGTGCAGTGAGGGTATTGATGTTCCGACACTCATTAGAACCTCACACTCCAGCACTCAGCCGTCAGGCCAGGGGAACATGTCCGATTTGGATTGGTTAATTTGATCTGAAATGCGAGACGCAGCCGTGGAGGGAAAGCCTTATTTATAGATTTCGCCGAGTGGTCTTAGGGGCTGGGAGGGAAGGCTGGGATGGCAGGGGAGCGGGGGGATCGTGAAGATGAAAGAGAGATGGGAAGGGTGATATGTAGACATGCTCTGATAATACAGCTGGTAGTTAGGGAAGACAGTTTGAGTGGTGATCTCAGACAGTGTTTGTATGCGAACCCCTTGTCCTTCGCTCTCACTTGTTTTTCTTTCCTCCATCCTTCTTTCTTGACAGCATGTTTTTCCATCAAAGTTTTAATAGCCATGCGATAAAAGTTATTTACTACTACTATTTCAGCTTATTTAGCACTTTACATGAATGCGGTACACCTTGGTCTCCCAATAGAGGCACAAATTCCATATTTGGCTGTTGTTGTGACATATGTAAGATAAATTAACGAGTTTAAAATAAATCTAGCATGAAATTTAACTAGGCATTTGTTTTTTTGGCCTGTCCCACCTTAAAGGTCTTGACATTTTTTTTTTTTTTACATTTGACTGCATTTTTGTCAGTGTTTACAAATATTATGGTGTTGACTACATTTGTGAAGGTTAACCATTTATTTAAATGTTTTCATTAATTTATGGGAATAAATTAACTCATATTACGTTTATCAGTATTTACAAAACAACATTTGGTCCCTAGTTAGCTAGCCCCTAAAGAATGAATTTATGACGCATTTGCAATTTTATTTTATTTTATTTTATTTTTATTATATTTTAAATTAAATTAAATTAAATTAAATTAAATTAAATTTAAATTATTTAATTTATTAAATTCCATTCCATTTCATTTCATTTCATTTCATTTCATTATTTATTTTCCTCCTAAGGTTGACGATCAACATTTGCTTAAAGTGAAGCACCTCCATTCGCTGACCATTTTTTCAGACACACCGAGGAACCAAGGACAAAAACATAGTATATTTCATATTTAAGGAGCTTCAGGCCCATATTGTACCCTGTTCAAGGAAAGTGCCTTTTTTGTGTAAAGAGGAATGGTCAGCTCGATGTGTGTGTGTGTGTTTGTCTGAGTGGAGTGAGATTGAATTTAATGGCATGTGGGTTATTGCTACCCTGCCATCTCGGTGTCACTTCCTCTGAAAGCCTGGAGACATCTAGAGAGACAGATAGAGATCTGAGACAATCATACACACAGACGGCGCTATAAAGGTCTTTCCAGCCAGCTCATGTCTCTGCGCTTCTTGCGTGACTTGCTGAGGCAGTTGTGGTGTGGCAGGGCCCATCATCCACACAGCACTCTTTTGGCAGTGGCCTGCACCTTGAGCTTTTATCACTGCCCTTCCCAAATTTTCCAGCCTGGTCAGCACAGCCCAACATCTCATCCAGCCACTCTATGATGCTGTATGTGAGATGTGAGATGCTGTGTGTTCCCTTCTTCCTCACCTTCTGTATCTTTATTACCTGCTTTATTGCTCTGTAAGATTATTTTACCCTCAAACCTGGGTAATAAAGAGAGACAAATGTTCTATATCTGAACTATCTACAATAGTAGTTTATGCAATGTTATTGTTTCTGTCTAATGATACAGAACTTCGCCGTCTCTTTCCATTCAGGTGAGTTGGAGTGATAACAATTTTTTTTGGCATTACACTGTATTTTATTTTATTTTTTTGTAGTTGTAAATAATTAAAAGATTATGCTTTACAAGAAAATACTATTTCAGTCTTTCTACCTTAAAATGTCATATTTAATTCAATATATTACCATTTTGTAATTAATTCTGAAATTTACTAGTAATCTCTGAGTTAAAATGGTTTCTACACTGATTTATTTATTTTTTTAGTGGGTTGCCTGATTCACTGATGTACAGTAAGAAACTTCTAGCATCTCATCTAAAAGCAAACAACTTTCTTGTCAGGAAAAGTAACCAGAACATGCCATACCATTGTGGACTTAAAAGAAAATATCAAGAATGATGTTTAGTACTACTCTACACTGCTCAAAACTCGCATTTGAATCGTCAGTGGCAAATTCTTTAAATATAAAAAACGTACTTACAGTCTGTGAGTCAGAACAGCCGGCATTGTAGTCTACTCTACCAGGATCAGGAAACAGTATATTTGTAAATATTTGTATTTGTTTGTAAATATTTGGGTTGAACTGTTCTCGAACAGTGTTGTAAATACTAGAAACAGACACCGGCATTGTAGGCTACTCTCACAGGAAACAGTCCTCATCCTCCGCAAAATGCGCTGCACACATTTGAATATTTGCGTTGAACTGTTCCGGAACAGTGTTGAACCACTGATTTCTAGTTGTGTCCTCTTTTGGAAGGCCAAACAAATTAGTTTTGCTTTCACAACGAAACACACAGCGTCACACACGGCGGGCTTGAGTGAGCGGCGGCCGGAGGCCTAGAGTGAGGAACGGGCGGCGGGTTAGAGTGAGCGGAGGTCGGCGGGCTTGAATGAGGAACGGCGGGCGGGCTTGAGAATGGCGCGGCCGGCGGATTCGACGAAGGAGCGGACGGTGGGCTTGCGGCAACCACATGTGATGACCTCCGCTTCGCCCA
>NW_015549597.1:564416-565350 GCF_001515605.1 Sinocyclocheilus anshuiensis | reverse complement strand
TTTATGCACCAAGAGCTTGTAACACTCCAAAGAGAAAGGAAAAATTGAAATCGCATCATATGACCCCTTTAATGATGGTAAGACATGCAAACAATTTCTGAAATGACATTTTATATGCATTTTATATAATATTTCTAAATTAATTCAAAATATTTGTTATTTTAGATGAATTAATTAGAAAATAGTAAACACTGTAACCAATGGTGCACTCAGTAATCTGCTCTGAACTGTCAAAATAAAAGTCACGCTTCTGACTCTTATCAGTCAAACAGGAAAACTTCATCAGCCAATGCCGATTTAAAAAGAAAAAACACTATTTAGCACCAGTTAGATGGAAACACCCAAAACAGATGTTAATACTAGGTGTAAATGCGGCCGTAGAGGAATTTTCCCATATTGTCCACCCCCAAGACTACGTCTTTGATGCTATTAATCCAAAGCAGTTTACACTAATTGCTGGGATAGTACCATGTGGATCAACCTCAGGCTATGCATTTTGCTCAAGGGTAGAAAGGTGAGAGTGGACTTCATTAACGGCCTGATCTGTATTGTGTCCACCAGTGATTAAAATACATCTTTTGTTTTACCAAACCAGGTCTTAAACCACTACACCAACAGCGCTTCAGTGTAAACAAGAAGCTTATTTTTATCATCCACTTCCTTTCACACAACACACTCACACTCGCCGCCTTTGAGCTTCTGTCCTAATTAGTCGGAATTAAGATGAATGTCTGGCCTTCCCACCATTGATTGCCATTGATTGAATCCTCATCCCAATGCCCCCACCTGCCCAGGGCTGCACCACACCCAACACATCATTTATATCAATCCTTACTGTTTTCCCCTTTCTATCACTTTCTCTTAGTCTTTACTCTCCCTCTATAAATGCAGTGCTGTAAAGTGGACTGTATTTGCTCAGTATGCATAGTGATGG
>NW_015549597.1:552497-564269 GCF_001515605.1 Sinocyclocheilus anshuiensis | reverse complement strand
CAGTTCAATTTGTTTCTAAAATTGTGTAGAGGGAAACAAGCTGAATGTGTGTGTCTTTGGGGGATTTGTATATGTATGCCTGTGTGTCTGTGTGCTTGTGGTGCGGTTTACCTCCATAAAGATAAGGTGAACCCTCAAATAATTTTGTCGCCATGCAGTTTATGTTATTCTGTGAATGTCTGGCAGGAGTAAAGGCGGGAGGAAGGATGATGAAATATTAAAGCTCATCTCCTCCTGTTGACATTCAGAGTTAGTGGACTGGGGCTCCCTAAAGTAACATAGCAGACACACAGAGCCAAAGGCCAGCTATGGATATACTTAGAAAGAAATGTGTGTGTGGGTGTGTGTGGTTGCTTGAGTGGGTGGATAAATGCAGAACGACTGTGTGTAAAATGAAAAAGAGGTCGCTTGGTGGAGAAAGAGATATCATAAACTGATTTAGTGACACATGAGTTGAACATATGAAAGAAGGCTCAGTGAGAGAGAAGAGGTACAGAATATAAAGTAAAGAATTCGAGGTATAGAATAACTAACTAACCAACTAACTAATCTTAAAGAACCCTTGTAATAACCAATTATTGTAAATGACCCATAAAGTTAGATAGCTCCAACTAACGACCTAATTTAACTACTTAACTAACTAACTAACTAAAGAACACATGAAGTCTAATGTTAGGGGGTGTTTACACAACACCGTTTTCACCTAAAAGCAAAAAAAAACATAAAATTGTTTTGGGGGCTTGAAAACGCAAACTTTTTTTTATTTGTGAAAACGGTGACATGCATATTGCATGTTCAGTCTATAGGTATGTGACATCACCAAAGTTACATGGTCAACTACTGGCCTGACGTGCATGATACAGCTTTTTTAACAATGAGCGTGGAACCATGTGAACAGGGATCATTTTGACAACATTGTTATCTGTACGCAAAACTTTTCAAAAACGCAAAGGAAAATCTGATGTTTTTAGTACATTATTGTCATGTAAATGTACCTTTAGTTAGCTCCAAGTTTCTTTACTGTTAGGTAGTTTTTAGTTCCAAGTTAGATTTTATGGGTTTTTAAATGTTAGTTAGTTAGTTAGCTCCAAGTTAGATTTCTAGTTAGACTAACAAAAAAACCTAATGTTAAAAAACCAATAAAATCCAACATTTGTTAGATTGAATGGTTTCTTTAACGTAGATGGTTAGTTAGCTAGCTTTTAGTTAGTTTTCCAGTGAGACTAATGAACCAACTAATGTTAAAGAACCTCTAAAATCTTATGCTGCTAGCTCCAAGGTTCTTTAATGTTAGCTTGTTATTTCCATTTTATAGGTTCTTTAAAGCTGGTTAGCTAGCTCCAAGTTAGATTTAGACTACCAAACCAGCTAATCTTAAAGAACCCATGAACTCTAACATTTATTAATTACATTTGTCCAAGTTAGAATTTGTGGGTTCTTTAATGTTAGTTAGCTCCAAGTTAGACTCAGTAACATGTTAAAGAACCCATGAAATCTAACACTCCCCTATTTTTTAAAGCTAGTTTGTTAGTTCCAAGTTAGATTTTGTGGGTTCTTTAACTTGCCTAACTAAGGAACATTAAAGAACTCATAAAACCAGATATGGATTTTGTCTGGAAGTTGCTGGTGTGCTCCTAAACATTGGCAAAGTCTCATTGGATGAAACACCTCATAGGTCACTCTGGGAACAAAACAATGAAAGTTCTGTGTCCTTTCACACTTTATTTCACCCTCACTTGTCTCTATCCTTTGATAAGGCATTGACACATCCTCAGGGTATTACAGCCTCTCCAGTGTGAGGTTATGCTGAGCTTTTGTGTTGGATATGCAAGAGCAGTGCTTAATTTGAGCCGGATCCTGCCTTCAGCATTAACAAGTGCATTAGATCATGACAGTGCGTGCGCGTGCATACGAGACAGAGCGATTGCGGGTTTATGTAGATGTATTTGGAGCATGATTTGTAGATCATGTATTGGTCCTCAACATATTATTGACCAATCAGCTTTCTTAAGTTCAAAATCGCTCTCGTTGATTGGTGCTACTGCTTAACCCACTCTCTCCACTCTTTTGTGAGCAGCGGAACATTTGGAGAGTATAATAGCCTACCAGAAATACCAGAAATAATACCAAATAAAGTGAAATATTATAATGTATAAACATTATAAACACTATAGTCATAGCCTAGTTCCCCTCACTCCAAAACAAATCCTTTAAATGTAACGGTATGCAGAACAGAACAAGAATGAAAATAAAAATATAAAGCTAGAAACCAAAACAAAACGAAACTGAAAGTACCGTTTGGCTCTCGTACCTCTCTCAGTCGGCACAAATCCAAATGTGTCCAATGTATTTCAATGTTAAACTATTATTTATAATGTAGACTAGACTTCATGCGCGTTCGCATATCGACAGAAAAAAAAATCATCCCCTTCACATGCGCAAAAATGCGCTTGGCATAACAGCAGCTGTAGACCGGTTATATACCGACTCTTTAAATGGATATGTTTGGCTGACTGTATTTTATTTTTATAATGAACAGACTGCGATGGCAAGTTTGAATTGCTAGAATGTGTGTGTGTGTGTGTGTGTGTGTGTGCGCGCGCGCGCGCGCGATCAAACAGCTGACACATTAAATAGTAGACTACTCCATTTTTGGTCATACAGATAAGAGAAAGACAACCCGCAAAGTGTTAAAAAAAATGAATAATAATAAAAAAAACGAACACTAGCTTCTCTATTCTTTTTGTATTCTATCTATTTATTTTCTTTTTTTATTTATTATACAATTAACAAAAACATTTTCCCGTGTTTTTTCCGTACATTTCTGCCATATGTACATAAACTGACAGTCACCACTGATAAGCTACCACTAAATATTGTAGAAACTTAATTTGCTGTTAATTTGCTTTGCATCGATTTGTATCGTGAAAAGCGCTATACAAATAAACTTGAATTGAATTGAATTAACAAAAACAATTAACAAAAGCAATTGTAGGCCTCTAACACTAGCATGCTCTATTCTTTTTCTATTCTATCTGTTTTCTTTTTATTTATTTATAAAAGCGTCTGCTAAATGTAAATGCAAATGTTTACTTTTATTTTTGCACACTTGCAATAAAAAGAACGTTTGTGTTTTTGTAATAAAACAAACAAACAGGATGCGCGTTCTGTCATCTCGGTTCTCGGTTTCCTTTCCGTCAACTTGTTTGCGGATCGCCGCGCCTCACATCTGTTTTATGTCTGTTAATTATTTATGTCAGATATATTTCGCATATTTATACCTTTTCTATATAGATTGTATTTTATTTTTATGGAAACAAATTTTGTTATTTGTAATGTAACACATATATTTGCCTTAAATCATCCTGACGACCCATTTTTGACCCAGGGTTTGAAAACCTAGGCTATGGTTAGGTCCATGCAGAAACTTGAGAACGATGCTCATAGTTGTGTCATCATCGTTTAGTGGCGTCATTGAATGTTCTGGGAAAACTGAAGTTGTATTGTCAGTGTCGGTCACGGCGCCTTTTAGCTGCTGATTTGGATCCGGCAATGTTTCATTTACAAGTTAAGCACTGTGCAAGAGGAAGATGCTATGCTATGCTACGCTGCATTATGTGGGCCTTTGTTAATCAGTCACAGACAGTTCACAAATTCATGCGGTATACTATCTTCCTCAGTCAGTTTATGCTAAGCTGCACCTTGGCTTTGTTTTGTCTCATTTCACCGTGAGCCTGGTGGCCTGACGTGAACTGGGGATAAACTTTTTTTTCCCAGGCCTTGGAGCTCCTGTCAAATTTCAGACCGCTTGAGTGTGTCTTTGCGTGTGTGCATAGCCCAGAGGAGCTAGAAGTTGTGGCTAGGTTACATTCTCTCTCTCTCTCTGTCTCCTCAACACCCACTCTCCCCTCTACCTCTCATTTTACCTCCCCCTCTCTCACTTTCTGTTTGACTTCCTCTCCGTCTATGCCACCTGCTCTCTGGTCCCGAGACCCTGTTGGCGACAGATTTGTCTTCCACTGGCCTCATGTAACTGCTGTGAGAAGAGAACCAGTGAGAGATCACTTAAACAAAGTGGGACTAAAGAAAATGATAGACAGACATCAATGAGACAGATGCTGTAGATAGAAACTGTGCATCATGACTATGCTTTTACCATTTTAATGATGGACTTTTTCAGCCATTATTTATAATTTGGGGTCATACAACCTGGAGAAAAATGCATTGTCTGAAATAGCATGCCCTCTAAGTAGGTACTTCTTTTGAATAAGTAATGACTTATTAATTAAATAGTAATTACTAGAGCTGCGGACCTCAGCGTCTCCCAATAATAAGACCGTCTCTGGTTGTGTTGCTTCACTACCATTTATAAATCCGCTGCAGTGGCCTTAATGGGATAGTAAAATGCCCACTGGATGCATACTTCATATATCAGGGGTGGCGAACATCGGTCCTGGAGAGCTGCAGCCCTGCAGAGTTTTGCTTCAACCCTTCTCAAACACACCTGAACAAGCTAATCAAGGTCTGAAGGGTTACTAGGAAGCTACAGGCAGGTGAGTTTTTATTAGGGTTGGAGCTGAATTCTGCAGGGCTGTGGCTCTCCAGGACCGGAGTTCGCCACCCCTGGATTATATCAATGGAAATAGTAGGTTTTTGCCTCTTTTTGCACTTTGTTTTTTTTTGCCTACTATATAGTTGGGAAGTATGCTATTTTAAATGCAGCCAATCTGCCAATTTATCTCGCTTTTGTAGTCTATGTCCTGTTCCGCTCAGTGGAAGTATGTGATTTGAAATGTTAAATGAAATGAATTGCTAATTTTTGAATGGGTGTGAATAGAGAAAGTTACTGCATTGGTTCTTAACAGGGGCCTTCAGCAAACTTCCAAGGGGGCGAAAGTATGAATTAAAATGATTCAAATTAATATATTATGATGAATACAATGAATATTACATTGTCATTAATACATTTAAATAATATAATTTAATTAAAATGCTAAAAATGCATAAACCCATTGTACTCACCTCAATAACTATTTCTTCTATTTGTTTCCCAGTTTCTGGGCGCTTTTGTTCGACAATTGGTGCCTTTGATTCAAACAGTTTAGTTAAAACCATTTAGTTAAAAGGGCCATGTTAACCACCCAAACCTTGACCTCTTGGGATATGACATAAGTCCCATGAGCCCTAATGTCGCAGCTCTCAAAAAACAGTGTTACTACAAAAGCAACACTTTTGTGTTTCTACAATATTACTATTTCTAAAATGGTTGATGGATGTAAATCTTAAATTCCGCTGTAATTATTCCCTCCTCCCCTGTCCTGTGATTTGCTCCACGTTTTCATCCGGTAGAGCGGAGGATGACTCCAGATGCCTTGTAAATATTACCCAGGGTATCGTGCTGTGATTGTGCCAGTTCACCGTTATTTTTCTGCTGATGACTCTTTCTCTAATGAGTCTCCGGAGACAGACGGTGATCTGAACCGCCCCACCGATACCACAGACCGATAAGAAGAATAGTGCTTAAAACGACTCTTTGTTCGCTCTAATGGTATGAGTGCACGCACCTGCGTTTGTGTATGTGGGCGGTTGAGACTAATTGCAGGTACTTAAAGATTGGTTCAGATGCTAATTAGACCTTACAGACCTTTTCAAAATAATATGTGACATTATTAACTTTTGTTAATGTGTTCATTACATATACAACATGATGTTTAGAAAATGGATCGGGTCATAATTATTTTAAAGGAATTATGAAAATGAATATTGTGTCATTTACTGACCCTCATGTTGTTCCAAACCAATATGACCTTCGCACATCACTGGAAAGTAAAAGGTTTAGCAGAATGTTCATGCTGATTTTTTGCCTTTAGTAAAACTAAAAAGAGCTACAAATTCAACCTTGGCACATCACGTTCAGTTGCAAGAAACACCAAATCAAATGCAACGTGCCACTGTCAGGCAGCAATACTGATCATTTTGAGTGGTCACATGACTTTGATGTCTTTATATAAAAGTTGTCGTTGTGCTTGAATGAATCAGTGCTGTGTAAAGATGAAAAATCCTGTTGGCAAACCTGTGGATTTGAGAAAGACATCGCGTTAGTATGATGACCGTCCTGCCTAACATCTCATTTTGTTTACCAGAAAAGAAAGAATATGGGATTGGAAAGACATGAGGTCAAGTAAATGATGACAGAATTTTCATTTTGGGGTGAACTATCCTTTTAAATATAAGAAAAGATGGTAAAATGGTTGCAAAACTATTGGAGGCTGCATTGTAAGATACTTTTTTTTCCTCGCTTTGCTGCATGTGAAAAACACTGTAAAGATATGTAACACTTCATTGCACACATATACATCTTTAAGAAAAAAACATGCATGACAACACATTCGGTGTGAAAGAATACAAATGTTAATGCACAGAGCAATCAGAAAGATCACAAGATCACAGCTTGAGCTGTTGACTATAAATTGTTAATAATACTATAAATTGATTTGTCTTACACCGAAGTACAGATCTTAGGGTGTCCGTGTCGTTATATTTTGCCAGTTCAGTGATTTGGCCAGAGAGGTGATGTCATTTCCTGAATGATGCTACAGTTCATTTGCTTCCTGCCTGTAGCCCAGAGTGGGAGCTGTGATAATTATATTTCTCAATATCAGGCCAACACAAGCTGAAGTGAGACTTGTTGACACTGTCAGGATGTGACAGTGTTTTGCACTGCGTAGGCTGAGAGATGGAGGGAGGGTCTTCGAAAGGGTTCTTTAAAGGAATATTCCAGGTTTTGTACAAGTTATGTTCAATCGACAGCATTTGTGTGGCATTATTGTTGATCACCACCGAAAATAATTATGACTTTTCTCCTGTTCTTTAAATGGAAAAAAAAAAAGTTTGTTGTGAGGCACAATTTTTGGAGGATTTGAAAGCAGAAATGTGATGCTATTCATTTTATAACGGCACTTAAATTAATTTGTCTGTGTCATTTGTGCTGTAAAGCTGTTTAAATCATAGTTTATATCTTTGTTTTAGGGTATTTAGCGATGAGTTGTCATGGCAACAAAATTGTAAAATTAGAAATAACCTTACACCGAAACCGTTAGTAAGCAATTTTATCACATTAAATTCACGTTAACATGCTCACTGTTTAGGTTTTGTGGCTACACTGTTGAAACAGTAAGTATTTTAATGTGTACAGATTAGCTTCATTCATTTCCAATCCAAGTGCCTCACACTGATATTAGCTTTTTAAAAAGAAAAGGAGGGACAAGGGGAAATTGATTTTTAGTGGTAATGAACATGCCACAAGGGGTGTCGATTGAGCTTAAACGTAAAGTTCAGCTGAAAATGAAATGCTGTCATTATTTACTGACCATCAAGTAGTTCCAAACCTGTGGATTTCTTGATTTCTTTCCTCTGTGGAACACAAAATAAGACAAAACGTGTAAGTGGAAGGCAATGGTCACCAAAACAGTTTGCTTACCAACATGTTTCATTCCTAAAAATATTATTTTGTGTTCCACAGAAGACAGAAAGTCACACAGGTATGGAACGACATGAGAGGGTGAGTAAATGATGACAGAACGGATCCTCCCCAAACCTTTTATGTAATATGTTTACATCTGTAGACATACACATCTCATATTTAAAGGCCAGATGTTCCGGGCAGCGAATACCCACTGAATTCTGAATAATCATTTGTTGTCGTCTGGCAGTCGCGGCTTTGTATAAATAGAGTTGGAGATGTGTCCCTCCAGGGGGGTCAAGAGGGGCGCTCTCTTGCGATCTGCCAGTGAAAATCCCTGTGACTGTAGTGTAAGGAAAATCTTGCTTACACTGAAAGCTTTCCATGCGTGTGGATTTGAGGGGGAAAAACGTAACACTCCAAAGAGAAAGGAAAAATTTAAATGGCATCATATGACCCCTTTAAAAGAACCATTTTTTTTGGTTCACAACTTTTTTTCACCATGAAGTTCATGGAACCATCAATGCCAATATTTTTTAAGTGAGCTGTTATTTGCTGTAGATAGTTGGGTCAGTGAGTTGAACTTGAGAACTGGATCAGTCTGAATCATGAACAAATCATTCAGTTTTGTGGATTAGCTGACTCACTGACAGATCCAAGTTCCGAGTTCAAAAGAGTGATTCATTCATGAATACCACATATCTGCTCTCTCAAAGACAGCTTAGGATGATGTCAGTTGTCTGTGAATAACACACAATTAATGTTAATTCACGCTTTTCAGACAGATGCAGACAATCATCAGATGACAGTACGTCAAACCTGATGGATGTGTCTGTTGTTGGTCAGTGCGGTGTGAATGAGCTTTTAGTCACACAAAATTATCACTTTTGAAGCTCTAAAGCTTCAGTCTTCATTCATTTTTCAAATGTTCTCTTTTGTGTGTACTATTCCTTTAAGAAAAACTGATTAATTAAAGAGAAAAAGACATAATGCAGGTTCAGAGGATAATGTCAAGAGCTCATATGGTGGTCTTTTTTCATGTTTTAAATAGTATACTTCACCTGAATGAAGCAGTGTTGTATATAAACATTGTGTGGCCAAGATGGTGAGCCTGCAGATTTGAGAAAAACATCTGTTACCGGTAATTAATTGTGTAAAAAAAGTCATTTTGAGTAATCAGTTAATGTTCTTGTGGATTTGTTTAAATGTATATAAATGAAGTTGTAGCAGCTCAAGACCAAGGCAGCAGCGTAGCACACCTGTGTCCTTCGCCCGCTATGTCCCGGTGGGACATGAACAGAAAATGTCAAGCAAACTAAACACATTCCACCTGCACTGTCTCCATTGCATTTCGCCGACGGGAAGACAAGTCCCTAAGTCCCCCATCAACCACTTTCTCGGCACTAAAACAACGCAAGCTTCGATGAATCGGCTCGAGATGGGTGGTTACTCTCCTGTGAACTTGCCAAAACAACTGCTGGCCACCCACAGCTGTTTTATAAGGATGTCTGCAGGCATGACATGATCGCTCTGGACATTAACATGTAGCGCTGGGAGGTGTTGTGGTTGACTGATCTAGATGGAGCGGTATCCTCACACAACAGCTAAAGAGGGTTGAAGAGACGCCCAATAGCCAGAATGAGTACAAACAGAGCTGGTGCAGGGATCACCACCAACAAACAAAACAGATTCTGCAGCATCGATGTTGCAATAACCCCTAGTAAATCTGGCATCATTCTGCAACCTTCAGTGTTATCACAGAATTTCATTTGTACATGGGTCAGTGATGTAAGGTAGTTTTTTTTTGTACAAATCTATTACTTTATTCTAGAATATATATATATATATATAAATGCTTATAGTATTACTTGAATACACCTCTTTTGTAATGAAAATGTTTTTAGCTTTTGAATACAAATTCGTTTTTATATTTTTTGGGGTATATAGTCAAACATGTTAAGGTAAAACAACTCTCCTAGAAATAAAACAAAACTAATTAAAAAATAAATACTTCAAAAATAAATTTTTAAAAATGAATAAATGTTAACTTTTCTTAAAAATGGTATAAAAATACAGTATAAAAACACTGTAATTTAAAAAAATATTTTTGTAAAGGTAAAAATAAAGAATGTAATTAAATGTAAATTTAAAAAAATTAAAAAATACAGTATAAAAATACTGTACTTTTTATTTAGATAATTGAAAAGGTAAAAGTACTTTTTTTAACCTTAATCTTTTTTTATTTTAGAGTAAATTACTTATTTTATAAAAATGCTATAAAAAATTTCAAAGCCATATAAAAACCAACATGAACACAAACTTAGCACGTTAAACTAGATTTTTAAAATATTTATCCTTTTCATTATTGTTTTCATTGACCCACATACGTATGTTGAGAACTGATTATACTTTTGTCCCTATTTGAAAGATATCACACGTTTTCCTTTAATCAACTCCACCTCACAAACCGGCAATCTGGTTTTGTTCTTTAAACCCCGAGCTGACAATACCAATAGCCCGCACCGATCAAATCAACCTGTGACCTGCCACTCTAACTCTCCGCTCTCTCTAAACTTGCTTGTCGGGTTTCATTGGATTTGTCCCAGTCTGTTTTTATTGTAAATGGCTTCGGTCGAACGGCGGAGCGCCGTTGTGCATGGGGAGGGGAACCGTGTGAGCAGACAATGAAGCAATCTTGCTCAAATTCAGCGCTTGTGCCACGTCCCCAGTCAGTCACATACCGGTTTGTTTGTGTTTGATTGAGCGAAGGAGGATTTGCGCGATGCAGAGCTTGGAGAGAAAGAGAAGCACTTGAAGGAACAATAAAGCTATATATATAAATGAGAAATCATTTGTGCATTGTGTATTATGGATATAAACGTAACCTATCTGGGTCTGTTCTGGTGTGTGTGTGTGTGTGCATGCGCATTTATGCTTTCCTTTAGTTTGTCCGCTATATTGGTGAGCCCAGCACATCGCATTGATTTCCTATTGGTCGATGCGAGCCAGAGTTAAATAGCAATAGGAAGGAGTTCAGAACAAACACATTCTTTTTCCTCCTCGTTTGTCTATTTTCTCTCTTTCTTCCCTCTAGTAATCAGTTTCATAAACATGAAGGATGACCTTTTGGAGTCTAAGAACCAACAAGCTGAAATTATGGTGAGCAGCACAAGATGGACCAGCCTCTAGCGAATGAATAAGGCAAGAAGAATGTATGAGGAGAGAGGGGTGGAAGGAACAGTGCTTGATTATTCATGATGAAGTAACTTGCCAAGACAGAGGGAAGGAGAGAGATTAGGAGTTAGGGCATACAGGAGACCAGCGCATGCAGAGTGCTCCAGTGTCTTGTGGGATAGCTCCACGTCTCCCTCGTAGGCCATTTTTCTCCTATGTCACATTCTCAGATGTGACAACAGCCTCCTGGCCATCATGTCCCACCAATCCTCTCCTGACAGTTAACGAGACACACATGCACGGCACACACATACTCATACATGTTAACAGTTTAAGCTTAATTTCTTCTTGTCTTTTCTCACCTTGTTTATTAAAGAGATAGTTCAACGGAAAATTTAAATTACAATGTACACCTTATGTCATTTAATCTTGTATGACTTATTTTCCTCTGTGGACCAATATTTTATTATATTTTATTTATTTATTAATTTTTTGTCTTATTTTGTGTTTTGTTTTGTTTTGGTTTGGTTTAGTTTGTTTTGGTTTTAGAAAATGTTTTTAAAATTAAAATGGCTGAGGACTGACAGAAAAAAGCACCATAAACTGTGCTTTTTGTGACCGTCCAAGTCTTTTAAAACATGAAAGCTTTGGAACAAACTGAAATTCTGGAATCTGCCATAGCTCTTCTCTCTTGTTCATTAGAAAAGTTATTGTTCATTCCCTCATGTTGTTTTAAATAATGGAATTTAGCTCAATTAAAACAAGGTAACAGTACAATGCAGCCACAATTTAACTAAATTAAGAGATCATGGAAACACGTTCTTAATTTGTGGCCACAGTTTCTTTTTCACCCCACATATCAGATCTGGAACTCCGTAAATATCTGATTCATGAATGAATTATTCTTTTTGAGTCAGACCTGGGGAAGTCGTGGCCTAATGGTTAGAGAGTTGGACTCGTAACCTAAAGGTTGCGGGATCGAGTCTCGTACCGGCAGGGATTGTAGGTGGGTGGAGTGAATGTACAGCGCTCTCTCCCACCTTCAATACCACGACTGAGGTGCCCTTGAGCAAGGCACCAAACCCCCAACTGCTCCCCGGGCGCCACAGCATAAATGGCTGCCCACTGCTCCTGCT
>NW_015549597.1:533697-552459 GCF_001515605.1 Sinocyclocheilus anshuiensis | reverse complement strand
TGTGTGTGTGTGTGTGCACTTTGGATGGGATAAATGCAGAGCACTAATTCCGAGTATGGGTCACCATACTTGGCCACATGTCACGTCACTTTCACTTTTCAATAAATCAGTTGATTCAGTTTGATTCTGAATGATCTGTACTGATCCGTTTCTCAAGTTCATCATTTTTTGAAGCTTGAAAGCTGCAGTACCTGTGATAATTATTGGTATATTCTTCAAAATGTCTTCGTCGCACGAGTTTGGAATGATATGACTGTTTGTAAATAACAACAGAACAGTAATTTTTGTGGCTGAACTAATCTTTAACGTCCTGCTTTATCTGTGTACAGATAATGCTAATGTATTTCCTTTCTAATCCACTGTATTTTCTCCCTCATATCCTTTTCTTCCTCTCTCCATTTCCCTCTTTTCTTTTTCTCCCATGGCTCCTATTTCTATTTTTTCTTCCCTTCCTGCTGTCTGTCCACTTGGGGGCCTCCTGCTTATATCATATCTGAGCGTATGAGTGTAAATCAGTGTGTGTGTGCGTTTGAGAGATCTGGGGTGTGTGTTAATATAATAAGAGGTAAAGTGTGTTTTAGGGAGGAGAAAAGAGAATGCTGAAATAAGGATGTGTTATTCAGTGCATTTGATTGTAATTTTACTCTGTGATCAATACAAATGAGAGCTGAGACTGCTTCAGGCCACAGATCAGAAACAGTCATCATTTCAGGATATGAAATCATCTTTCACCCAACTGAAAACTACAGATAGATGGATGGATAGATGGATGGATGTCGGGGGAGAGGCAGATGTGTGTGTGTGTGTGTTACCGTTCTCTACAAACTGTTCAAGAGGTCTCTTTTGTCTTTGTCAGATCAGAGTGATTAATTTGTCTCTCTTTCTCTTTTCCCATCTCTCCCTCACGTTTTGACGCTTCTGTCAGTCTGCCCCACTCGACCCCACCATCATTCATTCGTCCCAATCCCCACTCCTGTTGACCTTTGACCTCACCCTCAAACCTCTTCATCAGTCACACACCTGATAGCACGGCTAGACTCCCTCTGACATAAACCTGACTCCTTTTCAATATTTATTTCCTTTTCCCCTCTTTTATATTTCATATTACTCTGAATTCTAACTATTGTCGTGTGTGCTGACAGGTCAGAGAGGCTATTTCTATACCCTGTCCTACTTTGCAGGGTATGCACTACCCTTCAAAATTTGGGGGTTTTAATGTTTTTTTTTAAGTCACTTAGATACAGTATAAACAGTAATATTGTGAAAAACGATTACAATTTAAAATAACAGTTGTCTATTTTAATATATTTTAAAATGTTGTTTATTCCTGTATATGCAATGCCGAATTTTCAGCAGCCATTCATTACTTTAGCCTTCCATGATCCTTCAGAAAAGAGTCTAATGTGCTGATTTGCTGCTTTACATTTTTGTGTGACATAAGAAACATTTCTTATTATTATGAATGTTGAAAACAGCCATGCTGCTTAATATTTTTGTGCAAATTTCTATAAATTTTAAATAAATAAATGTTTTTTTTCCATGAATTGAAACTTTCTAGTCTATGAATAAATTTGTAACCTTTAGAAATATATTATTATTATTATTATTGCTAATTATTGCACGTTATTATTTTTCATTAATCATTTGTAATTTCTATTGAAATAGTAAAAAGGACAGTATTTAAAATTTTATCATTATGTCGGACTAGTTATACAGCACATTTTGGTGAGTTAGAGTTGATTTTTCCTCCTTTTTTATACAAACTGCTGCTATGTCACTCATTTTTTGTGAGTCTTTAGCTCAGTCATGTGGTTTATATGTATTTGTCGGCAAGAAGTCCCCAGGTTTTGGTTTTGTTCACTCATGTGCATTAATGTGAATGTTTTAAAAATAATGTTTCTTTTAGACAAAGCAGTTCTTCAGGCTCTCAATGATGGCTGGATCAGAGTTTTGAATGTAGACGGGGTCGAGTGTGCAGGTCAGGTTACCCAGAACCTCCACGTGATCCTTGCTTAGCCTTTGACCCGAAATACCCTGCAACACACACGCAACATACACACGTTAGAGTTGGGGGTAGGAAGAGAAATGCTGTGTGTGTGTGTGTGTATCAATGTGTGTGTGTGTGTGTGTGTGTGTGTGTGTGTGTGTGTCCCTTACCGGTCACCATTAATGTGAAACTCCGCCAACAGGCAGCAGATTTCATATAGCCATTTGAGCCCTGTGCCCGAGAGAAATCTGTGCCTGACAGAGCCGTATCACTGAACAAAGGATGCAAGATAGAGGAATGATAACCCCCCTCTGATGAGTGTAACGGACTGGGAGATTCATGGAAGCCTCCGACTTTATTTATTTAACTGTGTTCGTCTGCTTATCTCCATATTTCATTCCTCTGTCCTCTGTTCACAATTCACACAACACTTTATCATGAGTATGAATTCAATGTTATATTCAACTCAACGTTAGTGTCTTTAGGATTATGGATAGTTTATCATAATTATGGATAGTTTATTGATTTATGGATAGTTTATTGATTAAGATGGTTTATTGAATTGATTAAATGATAAGCAAATTATTTAATCAAATTATTCAAGTTAATCTTTATATCAATAGTTGCGTCCCACATCGCATACTTATGCACTATTCTATGACGTTTTGAAGTATAAATAGCGCGAGTAGCGTGTTCACAATGAAAATTCCAAAAATAAAAAGTGCACGTTAAATACCTGGATGATGCATTAAATAACCAAAAAAAAAAAAGTGTGGAATGTCGCAGCTTTAATTACGTCGAGAAGGGGGAGGGGCTATCAGACTCCGATTATTAATGACAAAATACCCTTATAAAATTCATACACTTCATGGTTGAGTACATAGTGCACACTGTAAGTACACAGTGTATAAATGCATAGTGCATAGTGCATCATTTGGGATGCAGTTATAATTTATAGGGAAAATCCTCCCCATAAAGATAATTCAAGCATATTACATTATTCTGGCAGACAAAAATGACTATAGATGTCAATATACTGTTTGCCTTATTTTCATATCCTAATTCCAAATTGCTTATTACAGTTTTTTAAAGTTATATATGAATAATAAATGTCAACAAAATTCACGTGTTAGATTAACAGCCTGTTATTTGATTTTTTTTAATAATTTCTATCAAATTGTTTTAGAAGAAAACGGTTTGGTCTATGATATATGGTAATAAATTGATAAGAGAAAATCTGTGATTTGAAACTCTGATCTGAAGTTCAGAGATGTATTTAGTCACGGCGGTTAATTTTGAGTTCCAGTGCCAGACAGATGATGATATGTCTAACAGACTCTCACTGGAATCAAGACAATTTTATTACTGTAAGAAGCCAAGGACAAGAGATTTGACCCGCTAAAACTTGTCTCTTTATTAAAAGCTTTGCGTCTCACTCTTTATTTGAACAGTGATTGTTAGAGCACCTTGACACCCTCCATCTTCTTCCTTACTTCCAGCAGGCCTGTCTCTTTCGACAGTTCCCTTTCTTTGAGATTGCTCTTCCCACAACTCTGTCTCTCGTAGCAAAAACATAGTTTTCCCACTTTCACGGCTGTTTTCCCATAGCCTGACTCTCTCTCCCTCCCCACTCTCTCTTTCTGTCTTTTTCTTTCGTATCTCTCTTCCGTTTTTGCTTTCTGTCATGCATCTAAAGAGCTTGACGTTTGTGACGAGAGTGGTCCCAGAGACCCCTCCCACACGAGGACCCCGCTGGAACATCAGCTTTCTCATTCAATTCTTATCTGCCCCATTTCGGCTCCTTTCCATGGCAACGGTTGCCGAGAGAGCAGCGAAGCCCAGCCTTGTCTTAGACAGATGTCTTCGCCAAAAAAAGAAAGGCATAAAGAAGGAGACACTGCTTGAAAGAAGAGCAATGATAGTCCTGAGACTTTACGCTTTCTTTTAAGACTGCATATATGGATGCCAGGTCATCTGAATATGGGTGTGGTAGTTATGTGGATGTCCGTTACTGTGTCTGACCTCCGTTCTGGTATCTGGCGTGTTTAATGTATAGTGGGGTCTGGCACACTTGCGTTGTTTCTTTATAATGCCTATGAGAGAGTGGGAGATGTGAGGAAACAGTGCTTCTAGCAGTTCTTCCCTGCAGAAATGTTAACTTCAGAGCAAAGAGTACAGACTGACAGCTGAGAGCTTGTCCATCCAGTCTGTGAGAAGGACCCCTCCCAGGACATAACCCACATTTACTGCTATTTTTACATAAATACCTCACTTTAACACTCACTCAAGTATATGCGTGCACAGACACACACTGTTTAAAAGTGTACTGGCGTGACCCTGCATCCTAAAAAACAGAGAAAGTCAAAGAAGGGTCTGAATCCCAATTTACGTATACTATCCATCACAAGTAGTATGCAAGATAATATAAGGTCTATCTATCTATCTATCTATCTGTCTGTCTGTCTGTCTGTCTGTCTGTCTGTCTGTCTGTCTGTCTGTCTGTCTGCCTGCCTGCCTGCCTCTTTTTATTAGGTAGCCTTAACTACTTACGTTTAAATTAATAATTTGATACAATGCACTTATTGTGTATATATATATATATGTTTTTACATTGTACTTATATTTAAAAAAACGCCTGCATGTAATTACATCTGTATTTAATTTCTGTAATTACATTTGTAATTACACTGTTGACCCATCCCTTACACCTTAACTCACCCTTAAATGTACCCATACCACCTAACCTTACCCGTATCCCACCTCAATAGCAGCAAATGTGTTTTGTAATATAATAATTGTACTTATTTTTGATGTAAGTACATTGTAGTTAAGGCCACTTAATATAAAGTGGGACCCTTTTATGTACTTTTCCATCACTAGCAGAGTAACTGTAGTGTGTAGTAGACGTATATACATTGTGCTAACACTTTTTAAATGTACGCAGGGATCAAGCTCAGGCTCTGCAGTGGATAAGTGGACTAATACAGCACATTTCCATATTGTTTCCATCCTTCATCTGTTCACAGACCTTAGGTATTTTCTTCAGTTCTCTCTCTCTTCTTTCTCTTTCTTTGGGGAATATGTGTAGGATTACATGTTAAACTCAGTCACAGTCTGCCAGACAGAGTGAAACGCCTCTGCAACTGTTGCCTTTATTACACCTGCTCTGGAGACTGAGTGCTCACCACGATATAAGATTGAGGGAGAGACAGAGAGAACAGAGACTGAAAGACTGTTTGGTTTGATTCCTCTCCTCTCAGAAGATGCTTTCTCTGACTTTGTTCCTAAACCTTGTGAGCTGCCTGGGTGTTTAATGCCTACATAGGCAGATGCCTTCTAAGGCAGCATTCTAAGTATATTGGAGCCTCATAAGCGATTGATATGGAATGCTCTACATAGGCAGCAGCTCTGTCTCCTTTGATTCCAGTAGGGTTGCTGTTAGCATGTTGCTAAGTTATAACTTTTGCATTACCATTTAGTTTGTGGTCGTTTTTTTTTAATGTTTTTGAATGCTCACCAAGGCTGCATTTATTTGATAAAAAAATACAGTAAAAAGAGTAATATTGTGAAATATTTGTACAAATTAAAATAAATGTTTTTCATTTGAATATATTTTAAAATTTAATGTATTCATGTGATGGCATAGCTGAATTTTCAGCATTACTCCAGTCTTCAGTGTCACACGATCCTTCAGAAATCATTCTAATATGCTGTTTTTGTGCCAATATAAATTTTTCTTATCAATGTGGAAAATGTTGTTTTTGATAATAAATTTTTTCAGTATTCTTCAATGAATAGATCATTTGAAAATACAGCATTTTTCATTTTGTAACAATAGGCATATTTTTACTGTCACTTTTGTTCAGTTTGATGAAACAGAAATACACAGAAAAAAATATGGTCTTATGTTTAATAAAAAAACATATGTATACATATTTATCCGCCATCTTGTGGTATATTTTTTACTTACTGCAGTGCATTATGGGATTGCCTTCACGAATTTATCAAAAATTAGTTATCTAGGGAGGCCGTGCTAATTTTTCCGCCAAGCTTTTGGAACAGGCTTTGCGTCGGGAGCGCGCACGTGATGCCTTAACATGCTGCCTAGGGAGACGGCTCACTAGGTTTTGGAACGGAGCGCCTATATCTCACTCTCTCTGCTCAGCCTTGTTACAAGCTTTCAGAGCAGATGAGTGAGAGCTGTTTTTAAGGGGCCCGGGGACTGAGGGAAGCACAGGAGGAGAGAGCGAAAGAACAGATCAAAAGAGAGCGAGAGAAAAGGATCCAGCAAGACAACAATGCTCTGTCACGATACGAGAATCATTTAGTTGTGATGATTTCGGGAGAGACTCTGAAATCCGGACGTCTCATCAATTAAACACATGACCACAAGAAAGAGAAACTTTTCCCTGACAGCTTCCAGCCCTGCCATGCTGCCAGGGACTTCCAGAGCACCAATCCATCCTTTTCAGGTTTTTTTTTTTACCCCCTCACCCCGTTACTCCCAAAATGCTTTCGTCCCGGTCCCAGTTTCCTGGTGCTGCTATTCCGGTTATCATGTGTGTTTGAAGAGTTGTGCCAGGTGCCTCTGGCCTAGATGCATGAAGAGGGACACAGCCTGAGGGGGAAGAAGTGGGGGCCCAGGTTGGGACATGGCTTTGGATGGATGAATGGGAAGGAGGAAGGCACAGCGGAAGCAGGGTGCTGGATCCACCTCTGAGAGCTGCCCTAACTGGGGCAGATTCACTTAATTTGCTCTTCCTGCCGACTCCAAGCGCACATTTCCACAGTTAAATTCTCTCTCTGTCTCGCTTTCTTTCTTGACTGAACTTGAGGTTACTTGTGGTCTGTTGGATGTGGCTCATGTTGCCGTGGGATGTGGCTGCTAAGCTGTTGGCTGGCTTGGTGACCATAACATGGATAGTGTGTCCATGACTGAGCTGTCTTTTGGCCACTGTCCCTCATGCCTGAAGTGTTTCTGGAACATTTCCACCACCAGTTCACATACAGACTCCTCAACTACAGTTTTAGACATGAAGATTGTCTCACCGTCCAACTGCACTCGCTCTTATACGCTTGTCCCTAATATTCACGAGGTTGTCTATATCTTATTTTTGTAGTTTTCGTTCTTTTGCACTCTGTCTTCTCTCGATGTCCTGTACATCTGGCATGTTGGAACAGTTTTCAATGGAATCTTATAACCTCAAATTGACAAACACCAGACTTAGCTGTAAAGGTACTTGTGGTTTTTCAGAAGTTTTCTTCAGTCTCTCTGTCACGCTCTGTTCACCCGTCTTTGTTTCTGTTGCTCTCCTCCCCGAGAGACTATCCCTTTTGCTCTTTTGCTTTTTTTGTTTGATTGTTTTGTCCATATCTTTACACCCAGCTGGCTTTGTCTTTCTTTCTATTTGATCGTCCAACTTTGTGGCCTGAGGGCAAAACCTGTAAGGGAATTGATAACACACACTCACAAAGTATACATGGTGGAATATAATCTTAGAACTAGGAATGTAATTAAATTAAAATCCATTATAATCCAATAATATATCGAGTAAGATAGGGTAAGATGCCCCCTGGGAATTGTAATATCAACTGCAAATCAACATTTGAGAGATTTAGTCAGTCACAACGGTTTCGAGGTTAGCTGATCTGATCGAATCTAATATCTCTGTAAAATTTGTGTGTCTATTTGTTAATGCAGGATTTGCGGACACATGTTTGTGGAGTAAAAACTAGTTTTTATTTTGAAGTAAAAAGATAATCTTGGATACTTGGGGTAGAATGGCGCCCCCAGAATTGGCACAGAAGGCCCCAAGTGGCATGTTGTTAAAAGTGTTGTTATTTTGATTTAATACTTTAAATAATTTTTTGGAATTTATTTGGTTTATATTCAGCATTTCCATGAATTTCAGACATGTTTACTTTTCATTTAAACCTATAGGCTATTTGAGTGAAATAATATCATTTGGATTCATAGTGTTGCTATCATGAAATATCTTCTATTCAAATATGGGCAACAAAATATGTAAATATTCATATGCCGGTATGTAAGTCATAGAATAAATTCCCCTTTCAAATGAACAGTTTTTATGTTTAAATGTAGTCATTTAGCAGACACTTTTATCCAAAGCGACTTACAAATGAGGACAACGGAAGCAATCAAACCAACAAAAGAGCAAAAATATGTAAGTTCTGTGACAAGACTACACTGTAAAAAAAATCTGTGACATTTACGGTAAAATACCGGCAGCTGTGGTTGCCAGAACTTCACCGTTAAAAATATGGTAGCGGCATTTTAGGTTTTACAGACTTAACTTAAATTCACAATAAAATACCGTATTTCATTAACTGATGTAATATTAATAAACCAACATACTGAAGTACTAATATCTGTTTTGAACCATTGTAATGCACTGATAACCACCAAAAACTGGTGGTGATGAGAAAGTCACATGATGAACCAAAGTTCATCACAAACAGCTTTTCTATGAGCTGAGGAAGGCAATATTTATATATATAAGGTGCACAGTGTCATTCACACAAACACTAAACACCATCATGGTGTACACATTATTCTGAAATAATGCAATAACATTAATTTAACAACATTAAATGTAAGATAAAACCCTAATATACACAACTAATTAGAAAAAACTAATAAGAAACAGTTATTTCAACAACAAAAAAACCCCCATCAAATATGAGATGTCATGCAGGGAATTCTGGGAGTGTCAATTTTAGGTTTTTCACTGTAAATTATAAAATGACTTTTTATTTTTCACTTCCAAAAACCCTATTTCTAACAGTAATTTACTGTAAAATTACATTAAATGTAATTACATTTATTCACCATATATAGTATGGAAACTTACTGTTAACCAATTAACAGGTTTTTACTGTAGTATTTTTACAGTCTTTTACTGTTAAAATTGCAATAATTTTTTACAGTGTAGGTTAGTCTAACGCAGTATATGTAACAAGTTTTTTTTATATATAATAAATAAAAAGAAAACAAGTAGATATAATAGAAAAATAATAGAGAATGCTAGTGTTAGAGGGTCATTTTTTAAATTTATAAAAAGAAATCAAGTCAAAATAATAGAAAAAGATTCAATAACGCTAATGTTAACTAATGAAGCCCTAATGTAAAGTGTGACCGAACAATTATATTATTATAATATCTTTGGGAAAACACCTACACTGTTTCCCCAAAAACCTCTGACAGTTCAACAAAATTCATGTCATATACAGAGGTAGTAGCACTTGTTAAACGCTTCTCACCATATACAGTTAATCTAATTTCTTTTTCTCTCTTACAAACCCAGACTTTCTCCCTCGCTCTAGTTCAGCAAACAGATTGAGCACACCAGCAGTCAGACTTTGACAGGTAGTTGACCCCAGTCGTCTCATCTCTCCACCCCCTCATCCATCCGTCCACGCTTTCTCTCTATCACTCGTTTAAGTATGCACACACTGCAATGCAGTTAGATGAAAGAGAGAAAGGTCTGGATTGAGGGTCTTGTTCTCCAGCCTGTTTGTTTGTTGTTATTATTAGTGCTGTGTTTACCTCACCTGTCTTGTTTACTTCTCTTTCTTTGACCTCCCACTCAGCCGTTCTGAACCTTATGATGAAGCTGGTGTTTACATTCATTATTGTCATTATTGTGATATCTATAAAGGCAATGATATCTCTGCGTATGTTTGTGTGAATGAAATTTAATTGCTGGCTAACCAAAACCTTAATCTGTCCTTTATACACGTACCTTTGAGCCGAGTTTGTGCTGTTGTCTCTGAACTGCAGAAACAAACCTGCCTCCCACATTCATTACATTTAATTATGTGAAGAGAATGGCAGGCATAATATCTCACAGACACACGTAAATTAATTGTGTGTATTTTTGTACTCCGTGTTAAATGCCAATAAAGAGGTGCTTTTAAGATTGCATAAGTAGTAAAAATCAAAAGGAGAAATGGCGAGTAAAGGCAAAAATAAAACAGAAAATCCACTTATTGAGAATAGGAAGTGGGGTTTCAAATGATCCTACTTCTATTCTGATACTCCAATTTTTATGAAAAGAGAATCTCATACATCCTGCTCTCATTCGTCATTCATGCTTAAGTGTATGAAACATTCGTAAAAATAGGTGATCGTTGAAGTGTGGAGGCATGCAAAATAAAAAAAAATAAAAAAAACGTGGGCATATCAGCAGTGCACTTTACAGTATATGCATTTGAATTGCAAAATATCTAACCTTAACCGTAAGTGTGAAATAAAGTATCATCAAAATTTAAAGTAACATCAGAAACGTGTTAACCCGTCAGCTTGCTAGTCCTCTTTCTTGTTAGCTGGGTAAGGATAGACTAAATAATGGGGCAAAAAAACTAAACGAAACACCACAATGAAAATGAAGCGTAAAACAATGGGAAAATATTGCAAAACATTAAAGGAGTAGTTCACCCAAAAATGAAAATTTGCTGATAATTTATTCATGCTCAGGCCGTCCAAGATGTAGATGAGTTTGTTTCTTCATCAGAACAGATTTGGAGAAATTTAGCATTACATCACTTGTTCACAAATGGATCCACTGCAGTGAATGGGTGCCGTCAGAATGAGAGTCAAAACAGCTGATAAAAATATCACAATAATTCACAAGTAATCCACACGACTCCAGTCCATCAATTAATCTGTGAAAAGCAAAACTGTCATAAAGACGTTGCTTACAGCTAAAACAGTCCTCTATCAATAATATTGCTTTCTCCAGTGAAAACCAGTCTCATCTGAGAGGAATATGCACAGATCAGGCACCATCTACAAGTAAAAACAGGTCTAAACAAATGTGTCAGTGGATTTTGATGCGAGAGGACAACAGGGGATGGACTTTTTCACTGGAGGAAGTCTTATTATAGATTATGGACCATTGATTGACCAAGATTGAAGTTAAAATCATCTTAATAAAGAATTTGTTTCTAACAAACATGCAGCTTTTCACTTTTTATTGACTAGAGTTGTGCTGGATTACTTATGGATTATTGTGGTGTTTTTATCATCTGTTTGAACTCTCATTCTGACGGCACCCATTCACTGCAGAGGATCCGCTGGTGAACATGTGATGCTAAATTTCTCCAAATCAAAAAAAACTCATGCAAATTTTCAGCTATTTTTTTAGGAGAACTATTATTATTATTATTGTATGTTTAAAAAAAATGCTCATGGTTTTCAGACATTTATAGGATTCACATGAACTTGATCATGAAAAAGTGCATTGATTTATGAGAAAAAATGCTCTGTCAGAGACAAGCATAATCACAAATATAATTAAAACTAATATTACTGTTATGTTTATTATAGAGTAATTTTGTGCATTTATTATTCATACTTCAGCAGTGGTGACAACTATGGGGATATGATTTGAGTTGCTGTCTCATGCTGTGAAATGGTGTGTGCTGTACAACTGAGACTAAAATAAGGGCAAATCGAAGGCTTTTTGTGGTTATCTTGAGAGCAGAAATATGCATTTATAAAGAAAGTGCGAGCAGGGAGCATGAGAGACAGAGAGAGTGTGAAAGGAAGCACAGTTGGCTGTTAATATTACACGACCGCTGATGCACATTTCAGCTCAGTGTCTGGCCTGGCCTTCTGTACGTTAGCCTGATAACACAGCCGAAATGCCACTCTGTGAATTAAACATACCTCTCCCCTGAATGCCGGCCTATTCTTTCTTATCTCTCTCTTTTTACATCATCATCCTTTACTTTAATCCTATGTTTTCTATTTTTGCTTCAATAAAAAAAAAAAAAAACCTAGAACTACCACTAGTTCTTTCTTGGAAAAGTCTGCATTGTGTCATTGCTATCAAATGCTTTGTCATCTCTGTGAAATGTGAGTCGAGCTGTTGGGATTTGCTGTATTGTTGGATTTCTGTGTTGATGATTGTGACTTTTTTTGTGATGCTTAAATAATTTAAGAAGTATATGTGTCACAGTGTTTCAGTGGAACAAGAGCCTTTTTGATTTTTTAATAGAATGCGAAATACCTCTACTGTATTTGAACAGCTGTGTGTTTACATATACATACCATATATATGTGTGTGCATGGTGGTCTTAAATGGGGACTCAGCTGAAAACTGTGTTCCTGTGATCTGTAGGTAAAAGAGAGGCAGGAGAAAGAGAGGCTGGATATTTTATTAATGTGTCTCGTTAATATTCCAGCACTGAGGGACGACTCCTGTGTCTCTTCTCCTGAAGAATGATGAATAACTCAACGTCTCCATGGCAACCTCCACTGCAACTCACTCCTGATCATGAATATTCACAGCCTGCCTGGCTGGGACGGCCCTCCCTGGACTGCAGTTATGAGAGAGAGAGAGAGAGAGAGAGAGAGAGAGACGGAGAATGAGAGAGGTGTATGTGAGTGTAAACGTGCGTGTGTGTGTGTGTGTTCACAGGATGTATCAAACTATGATCATTTTTTTATTCCTCAGAGATGTGTATGCTGAGGTAATTTATGATTTTAATTTTAGATTCTGAAAGTTGGATTTTGTTTACAGAGTTAAACTCAAAATTTTGTCAAGGCCCCATGAGTTGTAGTGAAAATTCTGTAAAGACTTTAGACAAGTTTAATTGAACTTTCGTCTTTCGTTATTAATGAAAACATGAATCTGACACTTAAAAATGTATTTTTCTAGATTGTAAATGATTGTAATCTCGGTAGGTCCTTCTCGTCCATTTCTGTTTCTCTATCATGCTTCTCTGTTTTGTTTTGGTTGGTGTGAATGTCTAGAATCAATGAATAGTGACTGTTCCACTAAACCACCCTGGCAGTGTTTATGGAAAACCACTAGATAATTTTAAGCTGTGCCTTTAGACAATACGGTGCACAAAGAATGAGAGAATGTATGTGTGAAGTTAATATATAGAATTAGCTATGAATATTCAATAGTTCCTTATATTATTTGTGTACCAATATACATTTGAACTGCACTCAGAAATTGAATATTGAAATGAAAGCTTCTGCAAGGGAAGTTCAGTACTGTCAATTAAGTCTGAAAGTAGAGTTAAAACACTGGCCTATGTGTAAATGATAATAAAAAGCAATGGCACTGCCTGCACAGTTCCACAAATGTAACACACAACAAAAAAAGTAATGGTCATTTCAGACATACTGTATGGTGGTCAAGATTTTCAAACAACTTTACGAAACGAACAATCTGGAGGACGGAACAATGGTCACACAGGCGAAGAGTGTCCTGGAAATCAGAGAACAAGTTCATTCGAGTCATAATTCTCTGAAATTGGTTGATTACCTGAGCCTGAAGTGCAGCCGCTGGAATTACAGATGTTTCAACATCAGCAGCTCAGGGGAGATTGTGTGAAGCTAGATGAATTGGAAGACTTGTTTACAGTTCACCGTAGTGTAGAAACAGGGACAAAGAACACAAAACAGGATATTTTGGTAGTAGTTTTTGTTGTAAGCTAAAGTAACCAAAACATACAGCACAATCAGTGCAGTCTGATTCATAGATAAATGACTATTTTTAGTGAATCAAGCATATACAGCTTTCAGCTGTGAGACCTAATCAGTGAAATTACTGGTTGTTAATATGACAACATGTAGTTACTACCAGTAACTTACAGAAAAAGCACATTGTGAGTAGTGTTTCACAAAAGAAAACAAAACAATGAAATATGCTACCACATTTTTTTGTTTGGTTAGTATTGTTGTTTAATAGATTCAAGGACATTTATGTAATGCATTTATGAAAAAATAATAATTTGAAAGTCACTGTAAAAAATCTGTAAAAAAACATGTTTTGCAAGAATTCATTATTTATGTCATCATTTGAAAATGAAAATTTCCATTTTTTTCCTTACAAGTGCTGCTTATATTGAAACTGTTCAGAAATCAGAATAGTTACATTTATTTATTATCTTATGCCTGATTAGTAGACAGACAGATAGATAGATAGATAGATAGATAGATAGATAGATAGACAGACCTTATATTATCTTGCATACTACTTGTGATGGATAGTATATGTAAATGCGATGCGATGCGATGCACATTATCTCCAGTTTGAAGTTAGAACTGTAACCGTCAGACTTTGTGGTGTTGTCTCTCCAGGCCAGCTGTGCATGACTGTTTCATCAGCTGTATCAGATCAGCTTGTGCTTCTCTGTGGCAGATCTAGAACCGTGATCCCCGCGGCAGTGACTAGCAGCAACAGCCCCCTGACTTTCTGCAATGCTCTGTCCTATTACGGCCCTAGTATGGCGGATTACTGCCAGGAAACCAGGATAATGGTCGTCACGGCAGCGGAAATCCGCTTTCCTTAAGAATGGCACTGAGAGGCGTGAAGGCCAAATCCTCCATTTAAAACCACGAGAGACAGGCCCCTATTATATCAACTTACCGCTCTGTATCAAACACCGTCTCTTATTCTTTCACTCTCTTTGGAGTTTTCTGTCTGTTCTTGTTTCTTTCACACTTCCCATGTTCACTTTGTTTCTTCAGGATATTGCTTCTCTTTGAACTGGCTGGGTGGTTTTGGAGAATAACCCAACACTTATTGACCCTCTTTGACTGATCATTATAGCTAGAAACACACACACACACACACACACCAACTGTGAATATTAGGACTAACATGCATCTATTATATAATCGTAGTAATTTTTTTTTGAGGTTACAGGTGTTGCAGCAGCTGCTATTGTTTATGTTGTGAAAGTAATGAGCCTCTCTTTACTGTCATCCTCAGGAATGTGCTAACACTTGAACCTGAGAGCAGATGAAGTAGGAAATGAACGCAACCGAACATGATGGAGAGAGACGAAGATGGATGGATGGATGGTACAAGAGGTAAGTAGTGCAGAAATGACTAATGACATGCCAGTCCTTAGTTGATGAGATAAACGGAGTTAGGCGGAGTTAGCATGGTAAATCGGTGACAGCGAATCTAATGTGTTCTGTCTAAATACAGGGAAAGAGTGAAAAGTCAACAGACGTCTTGGAAAAAAGAGATAACAGACTTGTGTCAAGGGCTGTTAACATGAGGGAAAATGGGGTAAACTGTGTCAGCTTAACTGTCTTAATTAAGCCAATTGGCTTAACTAAAAAAAAAGAACATAAATAATAGGAAACTCTTTATGTATTTTATAGTCTTATTTTCCTGCACATACAGGAAGAAGGTCCCCGGTTCGAGCCCCGGCAAGGACAGGAGGCCTTTCTGTGTGGAGTTTGCATGTTCTCCCTGTGTCTGCGTGGGTTTACGCCAGGTACTCCGGTTTCCTCCCACATCCCAAAGACATGCAGGTTAGGTTAATTGAACATTCTAAGTTTTCCCCGGACGTGTGTGTAAAGACAAAACTTGTGTATGGATTAACTGGTTCTCGCCATGATTAAAGCCATAGATGCTGGATTGGCATTAAGAAAGAAATAAACAAACAAACAATTTTCCTGTACATTATTTTTATAGACCAGCCAGTAAAATATTTAACATTCATAAATGCTTTATATGTAGTGCAATAATTTTCAACAAGCATTTCCCGCATTTGAATGCAAAGCCCACTAGCAAAGAGTCTATATAAGCTGGTTTGGTGGTCTTAGCTAGTTTAAGATGGTATTTTTTTAAAAAGTTGCTTTAGGATGGGCCCCCAGCCTGGCCAAACTGGTCTTTAGGTGGTCTAGCTGGTGTAGAGCTGTCCAGTTTAAGTCTGCCAAAAATCCAAAAAGTGACGCACACACTTCACAGTCTAAAAAAATGGTGCTAAATAGCACTAAAGGTGATTCATTGACTCATAATCATACAGGAACCACTTTAAGTGCTGTGCACAGCCCCTTTGTCAAATGATGCTATGTAGAACCATAAGAGGAACATCCTTAGATCCCCCCCCCCCTTAGATTTTAGATATGTTACTCCACTCTCATATGTTTGCTATGAATGGGAATTTACTACAATGGCCAAAGCTGTTCTGAATCACTTTTATGCTTTTCTGAGGTAAAAAAAAGTCTTGTGTGGGGTCGCTGGAATATTTCCTTATAGGGGAGCCTTGGGGGCAAAAAAGGTTGAGAACCACATTATCTTCAGGAAATACACTGTATTTTAATGTCATTTTTTAATCCTTTCCCCAACTAAAGTAAGATACTAAAGGCCCGTTCGCACCAAGGATGATAACTATAAAGATAACGATAAAGATATAGTTCTAAAAATCATTCTCAATATTAAAGAATAGCAGAGTCCACACCACAGCTGTAACAATAAAGGCACAGAGAAACGACATTGTTGGAATCACTTTCAAAACGATTTCTTCCAGCTGATGAATGATAAAAACATTGACACCCAATCAGAATCAATCTTGTTATAACGAGCGCGAGAATTTAAAACGACAGACGAGCATGTGCTGAGAATAAATAGAAGATATCTTTCGTTGGTGTGGACGCTAATATCATTATCTTTATAATTGTCTTTATAGTTATCTTTATAGTTATCGTTCTTGGTGTGAACGGGCCTTTAGCGAGTTAGAGAACCTTTAAAAAGCTATACGGGGCTTAACGGGTTCTTTGTATGGCAGTGATGCTATATAGCACCTCAACCACCTCAAAGAACCACTGAAGAACCAATTTCTGTGTGTGTGTGTGTGTGTGTGTGTGTGTGTGTGTGTATGATGTCAGAACCCAGAAGACTAATCCGTTGATGGTTTCTTTACGACTTTTCTATGGGGTTTTTTAATTTATGAGTAAAATAAAGCCTGTGGTAAACATAACTTGACAATATTGTGACGTTTTGTTCTTCAGCATAAACTGCAGACACCCATACTGAAAACACGAATTTTGAAGCATTTATGTTTATTTTTGAAAACGTATGTTTCTAGTAAATAACTAGATAAGACAGTTTTGGGAGTGAGTGAGTGCAGTTTATGTTTTAGAACAAAATGTCCACCAATTTATACAATATACATATGTTTAGACCTGGGCAAGTTTGCTTTGACATAAAAGTCACTGTTCCAATGATAGCATTTAGCACTTTTTCTCATATGCATCTTTCAATTGCAGGCAGCTGTATATGATGGGCTTATTTGAAATATATGGTCACATGACAAAATGATGAATAGTTTGCTAGATTAATACCCCAGCCTCGCCTATGCTGAGAAGACCCAAATAAGGAAATGGTTAACAGATGCTGATTGAGAAGAGGACACTTAAGATGCTAAAAGAAGCAGAGATACTTCAGATATACTGAGACGCTTCACACACTAAGAGAAGAGACACTTAACACACTTAGAGACAGTTAAATTCCACGCACACACCAAGAGATGACTACTCAAAAAAAGATTCTGTTAAACTAAGATTAAGCATTTCCAGGAGTCCCCATGAAGCTTTTTGAAATCAAAGCCTAATGCAGAATCATCGAATGCTGTCTGCGGGTCATTGTTTTTGAGAGTATGCATAGTGGAACATGGTGAGGATTTTGAAGAACTATAACAGAGATCCACCGACCTGCTCATTCATATTTTACAGTTTGACCTTTTGACTTAGCAATTTCGGAGCTGCTTACCCATGATTCCCAGAGCTCAGGGTCATACCTACCATTTGTATTTGCTGACGGATTGAGTGTTATGAGTGCTGAATGAAGGATAAAAAGACCCTTTGTTGCCCAGCACGATGCCTCCACCTGACAGAGTAGGACAGAAACGGTGGGAGAGAGGAATGGAGATAGAGATCTCTTTAGACGCCTTTGGCAAGCATGGAAAGACACTCCTCAAGCTAGTGACATTTAGGGAAAATCAGATCTGAAGAATTTCTTATCTACTCCCGCCACTTCTGCACTCCCTTTCTTTATCCCTTCAACTAGGTTCTTTCCCTCACCTGCTTTATATCTGCCTGCTGCATTACCATACACACACACACAGTAGCATTGATTGCATGTGTCCGAGCTTGCACTGGAGAAAGGAGGGTCCTCATGGATTAGTTTGTGCAATTGATCTCAAGGGAGACAAAAGGCAAGACATTTCTCCTGCTCTTTCTCTGTTGCTTTTACTCTTTCCCTGAATCGGCATCTTTGGGATTAGTGGAAAGAATGAAGAGATGTGGAGTGGAAGAGAGGGAGAGTGGGATAGAAGACTCGGTCTTTTCCCCAGAGTACTGGTGTATGGCACCTCAACTGAGGAATCAGTGAAACAAAAGCTCTTTCATCCCAAGAGGAAGCTGTGTGTGCATCTGTGTGCCTGTGTGTGTGTGTGTGTCTGTGTGTCTGTGTGTGTGTGAAAGCTGTCTGCTCTTCTTGGCCCTGGACTTAAGATGTTACCCTAAATGTGCTGGCTTGTGGATTTGAGCAATCTCACCTCCCGAACCTTCAACACTGAGGAAAAGTTATTTTTTGTAACTTCTCTTATTTTCGTATTTTCCTCCACTCTGCCAGTTAGAGGCGTTTGAAGGTGTGAACCAGCAGTGAAGCTTCCTGAGCTACAAACTGTTCACAATAAAACATAGGTAAAACTTTTTAAAGAGTAGTTAGTTAGTTACAATACAACAAGCTAACAAAAGTCCGTCTGTTTGTCAATTCGTCCGTCCATCCATCCGTCTGTCTGTCTGTCTGTCTGTCTGTCCGTCCGTCCGTCTGTCTATCCGTCCATCCATCCATCCATCCATTCGCCTGTCTGTCTGTCTGTCAGTTCGTTTATCCATCCATCCATCCATCCGTCTGTCCGTCTGTCTGTCCGTCCGTCTATCCGTCCATCCATCCATCCATCCATCCATCCATCCATCCATCCATCCATCC
>NW_015549597.1:515535-529978 GCF_001515605.1 Sinocyclocheilus anshuiensis | reverse complement strand
GTATATCTTTTGAGACTTTAGTCTTTGCAACTTCAGGGATCTTATCTATGCACAATCAGCTTGTAACACTCCAGTGAGAAAGGAAAACTTGAAATCGCATCATATGACCCCTTTACTTAAGTTAGTTAAGTAGTTTTCATAAAAATGTAACATTGATAATTCATTTAATTTCAGCTTTATTTAAATTACAGAAAATGATTTTTAATACTTTTAGTTAACAACAACACTGTTTTACAGTAAGATTGATGCGAGTAAAATGAACTTAACTGTCCTGGAAACCAGTGAAGTTTGTAAGCAATTTTTTTCCTTTATGCAGTCGTATTGCAATATGACTTGCTATATTCTTGTGTTTTAAAAGTGCCAGATCTGAATGTACAGAAATCAAGATTTTCATGCAATAATACATTTAGTTTTCATCTGTTCTTTAAACTGAGCTATTTCATGGTTAATATTCATTCATTCATTTTTTTCTGCCTTTGAAATCTTGGTTCTTGTGGACTGGACAGACACGGGCAATGCCTCTCCTGCCTAGACAAACAAATAGTGATCACTCAGCAGGAGTCAGAGGTCAAGCCAGGCCATCGGCAGCATTATTTTTCAGCTCTAAACATTGAGGCGTTGATGGCTGCTCCTGTTTCACCCATCAGGTCGCGACAGCATTATCTTTTAATGCCAGATCACTCCTTACCTCTCCGCCTGTCGTACAGTCCACACTCCCAAATGCCACCGGCATTACCATCAAACGATTCCTGTCACCTCTCCCAATATGGGGGGATTTGCAACAAGCCCGGGCTTATGAATCAAACAAACAATGAGAGCGAGCGGGCCGACGGGCCTGTGTAAATGAGCGGAGGTGTGAGGATGCAGAGCAGGGAGACAGGTAGCTGGTGATAACTGTCACACTGGATGTTTTCGCCCTGACAGGTGGCTGATTAGCAGGCGATGAAAGAGAGGAAGCGAATGAAATGAGGATGAGTGAAAGAGAGAGAGAGTGAGAGGCAGAATGTGCGGTTCTGTACCGTTTGCTCACCAGCCACGCATCCGTCTCTTAAAAAATCACACACACACACACACACACACACACACACACACACGGGCACAGTCTGAGGGGTAAGCTGGCTTTATCTGCGAGACCTGTCTCTTAGTATAGAAGATGACTGCATGCAGGATGTTGCCTCTGTCTCTCTCGCTCTCTCATACTCTCTGTCCATCACGCTAAGTTTATTTAAAGAAGTCAAACACACTCAGTGTTTAAGTCTGACTGACCTCTCTCCATCCTATAAGTGAGAGCAGTTGTTTATTTGTTAGTCCTCAGATGGGCTGTGCAGTAAAACTGTTGTGTTGACACCCTGTCACGCAGGAAGGATGTCCAGCATTTGTCTGGTGTGTTCAGCTGACATTGTGTGTCAGGGAGGCTTTGATTAGGCTAGAAATGTCACCCAGAGATTTCACGGCTAGATTTCTCCAGCAGAGTGAACAAAACAGTTAAATAAAATATAGTCCAGATATATCTGAAACCTATTCAGCCAAGATGCATTAAATTGATGAAAAGTGACCGTATAAACACTTACAATGTTATAAAGGATTTCTAATCCAAATAAATGCTGTTCTTTTGAACTTTCTATTCATCAACGAGTCCTGAAAAATATACCATGGTTTCAACAAAAATATTAAGCAGCACAGCTGTTTTCAACATTGATAAAAATAAGAAATGTTTCTCGAGCACCAGATGAACATATTAGATTGATTTCTGAAGGATAATGTGACACTTAAGACCAGAGTAAATCGCATAACTAAATGACATTTTAAAATAAAAATAAAGGAAAGAACATTTCTGTGGGTCTTATAGATCATTGACAATCAGAAGGGAATATCAAGTGGGAAGGAGAAGAAGAAAGAGGTTCACATCGATGTGAAGGTGCCGTTGAGGTGGGTGGTTGACAGTCACAGCTGACAGTGTAAGGAGGGAGAAATAAAGGTAGAGTGAGGGAGAATAATAGAAAGCTGTTGATTCTTAGTGAACTCAGTACTGATGTCACAATACTTTACTTGATCTCTGACTCCTCCAACTTCAAGTCCATTTGTATCTTGAAGTGTTTCATGAGCATTCCTCTCCTTTCTCTCTCTGCTCACTTTAGATGCCCAGTGCAGGTCCTGTTCATAATTCATCTTCTCCCTCCTTCTTCCACTTGACCTGTTTGGGTACAATGAGTGGAGCAGGCATTTGTCTTACTCTCTCTCTCCCTGTGTGTCTGATAGCCAATGCTCACAGTCACTAATGGAGGATACAGATGCCACATAGTCAATAATGAAGATAAATTATATTGTATTTTGCCCAGACAATGAGTTACAGAAGTAATAATTACTCCACACACATTTTCTTCTGTCATTTTTAAATTATGTTAATTTAATCATTATTATTTACAGTTGTCATCTTTTATGTGAACATTCTTAACAGTAAATGTTTACATATTAAAAGAGAGATCAGGACTAATGTATGGAAACAATATCACACTTGCAGTTGTGCTGTTGTTGTGTAGCATATTGACCTCATGCTTACGGTCAAATCACAGCCTTTCTGAGATTCAGTATAACAGCACTCTTGCTTTAGTGATTAAAATATCCACTTAATAATTATTTAAAGACATAGAGTAAGAGAAGCTGCACACATTGCGCACATATGTAGTCCTCTAAAATAACATCTCACAATAAAAATCACTATGGCTGGAGATAACAACACCTCCTCCATTTGGACAAAGTGCTGACTCAAACAAGTATTTTCTAGTTGTTTAGACTTTCTCATTCTCAGCCCAGCAATTTGCAGACCACATGCAGGGGAGACCGGGGAGACACATTTTGTAGTACTGTATCTGTAACTTGTACTTTTTGTCTCAAGCTTAGATATATTCTAACACGCTGTATGTCTGCTACAGATTGAAGTAGGTTAGAAATCTAAAAATTGTGTTTTAAAATTAATGTCAAGTACACAATTGTCCCAATAATGTTTGAAACAGCTGTTAAAATTACAAAATTAATTATTTTCAAAATGATTAGTGTGCCCAGCCTCATTTAATTTTAAGCATTTTAATTCAAAATGGTAAATGTATAGGAAGCATTTTAATTTTAAACTCACTAAATAAAATATATCATATACAGATACAGTATATGTTCAGTGTAATACTAAAGGTTGTTACCTCAGTAGTTTGGTAGTAAAACAGTCCCTCCATATGCAAATCAAAACAACAACCATCTTGCAGTCTTACAGAGTTACAGTCACATCGCATATACAGTACCAACAACATGTGCTATCTATTTCATTATTAACTGTAATCAGTAACAGTGTGTTTAATATCTTGTTTTATTTTTAATTAATGAATGTTTTTGCCATCTAAACAAGTATTTTCTAGTTGTTTAGACTTTCTCATTCTCAGCCCAGCAATTTGCAGACCACATGCAGGGGAGACCGGGGAGACACATTTTGTAGTACTGTATCTGTAACTTGTACTTTTTGTCTCAAGCTTAGATATATTCTAACACGCTGTATGTCTGCTACAGATTGAAGTAGGTTAGAAATCTAAAAATTGTGTTTTAAAATTAATGTCAAGTACACAATTGTCCCAATAATGTTTGAAACAGCTGTTAAAATTACAAAATTAATTATTTTCAAAATGATTAGTGTGCCCAGCCTCATTTAATTTTAAGCATTTTAATTCAAAATGGTAAATGTATAGGAAGCATTTTAATTTTAAACTCACTAAATAAAATATATCATATACAGATACAGTATATGTTCAGTGTAATACTAAAGGTTGTTACCTCAGTAGTTTGGTAGTAAAACAGTCCCTCCATATGCAAATCAAAACAACAACCATCTTGCAGTCTTACAGAGTTACAGTCACATCGCATATACAGTACCAACAACATGTGCTATCTATTTCATTATTAACTGTAATCAGTAACAGTGTGTTTAATATCTTGTTTTATTTTTAATTAATGAATGTTTTTGCCATCTGGTTTATTTAGTTTTTTTTTTTTTTTTACTGTCTCATGTTTTAGTTAAAGGGTTAGTTCACGCAAAAATGAAAATTGTATCATTATTTACTCAGAGTCATGTTCCAAACCTGTTTGATGTTATTTTATATTTTTTCATTTTCAGTTTGGTAAGAGAAAAACGTATGCCAACCTCCAAAAGAAAAGGGGAAAACAATTGAATGATCATAAATGTCATCACGATTGGTTCTAGACCCAATGCCAATTTAGAGTCAGTTGTATTTGCATTGGTCTGGATGTGGACACAGCCTTAACGCAAAATGTTATTAGGAATAAAAGCTAAAATGTTGGTCTGTTCCTCACACCAAGTTGTCATAAAACATCCATAAGTTTAAAATATAGCATACAAGTTGTATTTTGCGATATATTTGTGGTGCCTTTTCTTTCTTTTTTTTTTACTTTTCAGGCACGGTTATGGCTAGAGTTGCATAACTATTTTTTATTATTTTTTTGTTAATATGGAATTGTTTCTCACAGTGTCCTCTATTTCTGCTGTAGTCATCGTGTTTGTTTGTTTCTCTCTCTCTCTGTTTGCTCTCTTCTCCACATGTGCTCTCTTATGATGTTTGGTTGTAAGCTTAGCTCACCCCAGTGTCCCCCGTCCACACATACACACCGAGTGTTGCTGTCAGGGTGCAGGACCGGGCTGTCACCGCTAAAGGTAATGCCTCATTAGGCTCCATGAGGCCCAGGGTGAACCTGGCACTGCGGCCTGTCCTGTCTGCCTGCCCCTAATTGGATCAGCTCTACATCCTCAGGCTGCCAGCAGCCGAAAGGAGCTGTGCGTGAGGGGCTGAGCTGGGGTAAAGTCTCTGGAATTCTCTGGAGAGGATGATGGGCTCTGGAGATGGGCTTCATGGCAGGCCATTGAAGGGAAAAGACATCCTTTACCCTTTAGAGTGAAACTGGATCAAACTGCAGGTGACCGGGAGGGCCTTGGAAAATTATCTCTTAGCATGTGTGCTGGATCTTTGTATGAATTTGCTGATGTATGTTGGATGTGTGTGTGCTTGTATTTGTTATCCACACGCTTTTGCCCTTTATGCTGCTGTGCAGAGGGCATGCAGGGATTGGGAAGATGGCTGCAATGCTTGATGGATTTGGGGAACAAAGGGGGAAAAGTCTCGGAGAGGATCAGACTTTTCACCCGATTCCCAAAACAAAGATATTGTGTAGTTTGAGTTTGAATGCTGTTTCACTACAACATATACGTTTATTTACATTTAAATTTTTTTGTCTATATTCTCATATTCTTTTTCTCTCTAAAAGTATGTGGACAGAATTTAAAGAGTCTGCTGTAAATGCTTGACTTCACTAGTTGTTTCCATACATGTATTTTTATGTATCTTATATTGATATACAGAAGTTTGGGATCAGTAAGATTTTTAAAAATGTTTTAAAGGGCACCTATTATGCCCTTTTACAAGATGTAATATAAGGCTCATATGTCCCCAGAATGTGTCTGTGAAGTTTCAGCTGAAAATACCCCAGATCATTTATTATATCATTTTGAAAATGACTATTTTGAGTGAAAGCAGAAACACGCTGTTTTTGTTCATGTCTCTTTAAATGCAAATGCAAATGATGCCAAAAAAAAACATCTATTTGGTTTTGATTATCATGTCTATTGTGCTGAAATCATGCGTTTTAAACCATATCATATTCAGTATTTCTGATATACGGTTTTCTGAGCGCACACATCCGAAGCGTGCGTGCAGAAACTGGCTGTCACACGGCATGTGAGTACTTATTGCGCTTAAACTGTCAAATACACAGACGTTCATGTTAAAAACACACGCAAATTACAAAAATGCATATGGTTATGTCTGTGAAGGTAAACAGCTGGAAAATAAATCGTATGCTTATATTAGATCTGTGTATTAAGCGACAGCAGCGTACAGTAATATACAGAACCAATACTGCTGTCTATGCTGATAATGTGACCCAAACAGAATAAAAACAGAAAATCACTCACTGCTTTGGAGTGCATAACCTCTATAGCTGTAATAAGAAGACATTTCTTACTTGAATGCTGCTTTTAAATGCTCTAGCATGAAGATAAACATGGAGGATTGTGTGCTGTTGACTCAGACGGGGTCTCTGCTAATACAGCAGTCTGTCAACAGTTGTAGACGGGGCCTGTGCAAAGTGATGTCACATTGTACAGATTCTGTGAACAGCTTGTTCTGAAACACTATTTATGATTTATAGGGGTTAAAAAAAGGAGTAGGCAGATTTTTATCATTGTAGGGTGGTTGTGTAAACACACTGCCAACACACATTTATGTTCAAACAACATGGAAAAGTAAATTTTGCATAAGTGCCCTATAGATTAAAGTCTCCTATGCTCACCAAGGCTGCATTTGCTTGAACAAAAACAGTAATATTGTGAAATATTGCTGCAATTTGAATTCCTTTTTCTATTTTAATATATTTTTAAACTGCAGTTTTTTTTCTTGTGATGGCAAAGCTGAATTTTCAGCATCATTACTCCAGTCTTCAGTGTCACATGATCCTTCAGAAATCATTCTAATATGCTGATTTGCTGCTTAAGAAACATTTCTTTTTACCAATGTTGAAAATAGTTGGGCTGCTTAATGTTTTTTTTTTTTATGGAACCTGTGATACTTTATATTCTTTCATGAATAAAAAGTTCAAATGAACAGCATTTATTTGAAATTAAAATTTTATGTAGCAATATAAATGTCTTTACTGTCACTTTCAATCAATTTAATGCATCCTTGCTGAATATTTACTGACTTACTGACCCCATTTTTTAAATGTTATATATTTAATAAAACAGTGGCTACAACATTCAATTTTATTTCTGACAGTTTCGCCAGAAGTGATCAGTTTATTCTATTAAACACATGGGATGGAAGCGCTGCTCTCTTTGCAAATAGTTTTCTCAATATTTAAATTAAAAGTGGAGGATGGAGACATAGCTGTTGATGCTCTTGTGTCTCTTCCAGTATCTAGTGGAAAACCTTCCCAGAAGGGTATAAGCTTATCAACAAGCACATATGGGTGGGGCCCATATGTTAACATCATTTTGCCCATATACAGTAGTGTATTTCTATACCTGTATCTTTCTGTTGCCTTGGTTATTATGCTGATTATGGAACTGCGTCGATTTCCTCTGGCTTGCATCTGTTCAGAGCTGGGAATAGATTTCAGCAGCTAGCACTGTAGAGTCATCTTCTTAAAGGGTCATGAAACCCCCTGTTTCAGCACGGATTACTTCTCACCACAGTTTTAAAAAAGGCTAAAAAAGTGGGTGTGGTGCGCTGCGAAGTGGAGGGGGAAGAGGGGAGACATACAAACAACACACAGCTTCGGTTTCAGAGTTTCATTTAGCTCCCATCGAGTTAAAAACACAAATAAATGCACAGCCATTTGCACTCTGCATCGAAAACATATATATGAACGTGCTGTTGAACCTCTGATAACTTAAGTGAATAAATAAGTGAATGAATCGCGTTTGTGCCAAACTCTTATTACAAAGCAAAAACAAACACTCTCCTTTGATCCATGAATGTTTCTCTCAATGTACACGATCTCACAGTCTGAAGCGTCTGTCATAGCAAATCAACACATGCTGTTGTGAATAATTAAGCAAAGCGTCTTCTCATAGGATAAGAACACGCAGTCTCATGAATCATTTCATAGACACCGACTCGTCATCGATGTACTATTGTCCATTGCCACATCACAAATTGTGACGTCAACACAATGTAGATTTTAAACCCGGAAGATGAAAATAGCGCAAAAAAGCTTAAAATTAACCAGTTTTCTCCAACAGTTAGAACTATCGAATGCTAACATTGTCTTCTATGATGTGCAACACAAACACCTCTGCTAAAACCTCAGAAAAAGTAGTCTGGGGTTTCATGACCCTTTAAACGTGTCTGCAATGCACATCAGTAATAAGTGCGTCGTCCTTTCTCTCTCTCTCTAAACCTCTCATCTTTAGATACTGCTCTTCTAATCAGAAAGTGATTGAAGAGGAGAGCCTCGGATGCTTTGAATATCCATTTTAGTCAATTAATGGCGTTTGTGACATTTGTGTGAAGTTGATAGGTGCTCCAAGTGGCTTCAAACGCCTGAGGGAGGAGCAGCCGTGCACAAGGCTAAGCGAGAGAAGTAACAAGGGAGCGAGAGAGCCGATTGATTCTGGTTATTGATTACTATTTGGATGGCTGTGCAGGTCATACTTAATTGAGATGCCAGAACAAGCGAGAGATCAGATCAAGAGAGATGGAAATAGTGTTTTTTTTCCCCCTAGAACTTGGATGACCGGGCCTGGCGTCACGTGTGGTGACATAAAGCCAGCAACACCTAATGCTAAAAATGTCACTCTGCTCCAATTAACCGGCTGGCTGCCGAAGCGCCGTCCGCACCCCAAGCGAGATCCCGCCCCATCCCGCTCGCTTGTGTTTGTCAGTTTTACACGCGGCTGTTTATTTCCAAGCCCACTTATTTGATTACAGCCATTTGTTGGGTGTTAAAGACAGCGGGTGCAAAAGAAGCTGTTAAGGCTGAGAGGATGCAAGATGGTCTGAGGTGGCACCGCTTAGGACTGTTCTGAATCAGTGCTGTCTTTCACACCAAACTCCCACACAACCAATGGATATATTCTCCTGTCAGTCAGCCAGTCCTCTAGCGCCATGCCATCGCACTCAAATTGCCCCGTATTTTGGTCAAACTTGGCCGCATGACCCTGCCTGCCACCCTCGAGAGAGAAACGGTGAGGTAAATGCCAGCATATGTAGCCCTAATAAACTGTCACTTTAAGGCAGGTAAACTCTGACTCACTGTGCCTCGAGTCTATCAATGCGAGGCATCCGGCAGGCAACCTCCATTTCTGTTCTGAGTCTCGGTGTATATTGTTTTCTTCTCTTTCTCTCTAGCCTTTTCTCGTTCCATCAGCTCAGATGGCTGTCAGGGAGGGCGAGCAGGAGGGAGGGAAATGGAAGCTGAAACCATCATCCCTCCCCTCGTACGAAACATGTTAATTAAGGCGAATCAGTAAGCTGTTGTGGAAATAAATAGCACCATTCTGTGATACTCTACTGTGAATGCAAAAACCAGCCGAAAAAAAAAAGAAATCTAACAAAACCACAACCAAAAAAAGACAACATGAGCAGGGGGAGGGCGGATGGAAGCCAGGCTGCAGCCAGCACTTTCCTCTTTGACAGTCCCGTCTTTTTATTGGTGATTCTACAGATAATTACATGAGGTGTTGCTTGTAGCCGGAGGTGGCCAGCACCTCCTGGTCTTTAGAGGATTCTATAAATTCCCCTGCCCTTTGTTCGCTTGAGTCTCCAAGCGGCTGCTCACTCATGTGATTCCTCATAATGTCTACATGTTATATCTTTATCTTTTTATTAGGGCTATCAATCAAATGTTAGTTTAATTAATTGCATGGTATGCAGCTTATATATCAATATATGAGAAAAATTTTCAATTAAGGATAATTCACAGATGTCACACTATTGTGGCACATGAGGAAATCATTGAATAAACATTACACACACATGTGTGTGTAATGTTTATTCATGTTTTCCTTATGTGCCACAGTAGTGTGACATCTGTGAATTATCCTTATTAGTAGTAGTGTTATCTTGAGTTCTATAATACTCATTTATGTATTACTTTATTCATTTAGGGACAGATTTACTAACAGCTTGCACCAGCGCAAACTGTCTTTTGGTGTTAAAATAGTAGGCCTATTGTCAGGATTTACTAAAGACGCACAGTGACGAATTAGCGCTGAAAAGGCGTGGGCACAGTTATTTTTGCGACTCACATTATTGAATATGCATTTGTAGGAGTTTCCCTTTCAGACGCAAAATTTATGGGAGGAGAGTATTAAAATGAATCACGCAACGCGATTTACTAACGTTTGCACTCGTCAAATTACTGGAATTTGCGCCATTATTTAACGCCCCAAAAAAGCATGTCTTAAAGCAGGCGGTAATTTGCGCTGCTCTTGGTAGAGTGCGCTGGTCATTATGGAAATGAACTGGCTGCGTCTGTGTTATTCAATGTGCGCATTGTCAGTAAATCACACGCAGAATTTTTCCCTCCCATCAGCGCTTTTATGGATTTGCGCTCTAACGCTAATTTGCCCTGTTTATTAAATCTGGCCTATAATGTTGTCACTGTCATGTGACATCAGTTGTGTTGCTTCACTGTCATTCACAACTCCTCTCTTGTGGTCTCTTGGGATAGTAAAGTGTTCATTGAATGTGTACTTCACAATCTCATTGGAAGTAGTAAGTCATTTTGTTTTATGAATATTGTGAATTCGGACATACTACTGTGTTCACATACTTTTTGCCTACTATGGAAATATGTGATTTTGGATGCAGCCAATCTAAGTGAGTCATTGAATCATTCACTTAACTGATTAATTCAAAAGCATTCATTCAGGACCAAAAATTCACCTTTGACTTCATTTTAAACTATAAAGATGTTAGTTACTCGTTATTAATTTTGAATGTTTATTGAACTGTTAAATAATAGCAATTTCACATTCTCAATCATGCTGTTGGGCTGAATATCAGATATTCAGAAAAAAGCTCTTGATTGTCTAATAATGCCAAAATATATGCTAATGAAAATGTAATTATTACAGAATTGACGTATGACATGCTCCCTTATATTTTGATGCTCCCTTGAATTTATCAGACTAAATTAACTTGCATTGACAGCCCAGTTTTCTATGTATTTGCATGTAAATTGTATTCAGGTAAATATTTATTTATTTTTTGTGTATTTTCTACCATATATTTTTTCCCTTAGAACAGCAGTTTGTACTGTACTTCCTGACGTTCTGACCCCTGGAGACCAACATGGCAATATATAAACTAAAAAGCAATTCTCGTTTGTTTTTGAAGGACACTGTTCTGCTCTTTGCTGTCCTCCCCTGTGGCGGATGGTTGTAGTCAGTTATTACTGTCAGTTATCTCACAAGGCACCAACATTTGTGAAGGGTCAGAGGGGAAAGTACGAGAACTGTACTCACTTCAGCTCACCTCTTCCAACCATGTGCTGTGAGACCTTGATCAAAATGCACACCCTACATCTGAAGATAATTTGCTGTACATTCAACACACATCCACACAAACACAAAGTGGACAAACAGAAGTAGTTTCCTATTAAAAGCAGATTTCCTTAACACAAACAGACAGAAGATTTGCTCATTAAAAGTCTTTTATTTTGGTTTGATGGGTCATATATTAGTGAAGTTTTTCTGCGCAATACAAGCTGTTGTTTACATAACTGATTACAAGTTGCTTTTTTGATATAGTCACGTAGACTTTTCTTTTAAAAAGCATGTATTTTATTGTAAACAGCCTTGAGCTTTAAGCTTTTCTTCCTTCTTGCCCTGACCATTAAACAAATTGCCTGCAAAATAAACAATTCCAACATTTCTTTTCAGTTATCCTTCTCTGAATCATATAGAGATCTCACAGTCTTTATCACAAACCATATTTAAACACTTTGGGGTATCTCATTCTTGTCTAATCTCAGCCTATAAAGCATGTTTGCCATTACTTAGCATATACAGTAGTGCTGCAAATGTTCCCTACATCAGCAGGCAAGTGCAATGTAATCACCATTTGATACAATTATGGGTCGGCACTGCACAGGCAACCAACTGTAGCAGTTACAGTGATGCAGGAGTCCTGTAATGTGATGCAAGTGGAGAACAATCCCATAGTTTAGTGGTCATTGCAATTTTAGGGTTGATGAAGTTATCTATTAAAACACTTGTGTTCGCTAGATAAGATTGGCCTTTGAAGCTCACGTTCACGTTTGCTGCAAAGCCTCTATTTCCTATGATCCATCATCGATGGCATTGTAAAGGTTGACATTTTCATTTAGCAGATTTGTGTGGGGGAAGTAGAGATGGGATTCGTGATTAGGCTGGTGATACTGTTACAAATGAGCTGGAGGCCGTTGGCGGAGCTCGCACTTTGTTTATTTGTCCCCAGATTTGGGAGAAAATAAATTAAAGGGTGTAGGAATTGAAATCGTAATGAGAACAGCGAGTTTTGCACTAGCTTGTTTTCGGCGATAATTGGGAAATAACAAAGACAACCTTGTCAAACCAAGGTAATTATAAAGAACAATACAGCATTTCGCAGTGTGAACCTTTAATTGGACTAACCTTTTCTTTTATCCCTAAATCTGCATCTTGGTGATATCTGAACTTAAACAACCAAGTTCATGTTACTTGCCTCAAGGCTGAGGCAAAGTCAGCCGATGGAGAGCTTTGTACAGTGGCGTTTGAAAAGAGCTGCTGTCTGAGAAAGATTCGGCAGGGAAAACGGAGAATATAACCCATTTAAATGTTCAGAAAGAGTTCAATATATTTAAATAATTTATTAAAAATGAAATGCACGTAATTGATTTCAAATGGAAGAGCCGCTCTATGCTTTTAAGATGGATATAACTTATGAAAAAAAGCCCCGAGGGCGAGAGATATTGCAGGCTCTTTGAAACATACAGTCATTCACTACCTTAAATGAGGTGTCAGTTCTAATGTTCCTCTAAGGAGGAACTGGCTCTTCATACAAGAGTGCCGGTGCCTCTCCTCTCTCATCCTAATAGGCGAAATAAAGTACAGTTAAAGAGAGGTTTATGAGAAGAGGAGTAAAATGACGCAGGAAAATCCAGTGACAGTGGACAAAACAGCTGAGAAACCTGTAAATAGAAAGCTTGAAGAGTGAGACCGTATGAGTGAATACCTTAGAGCAAGCACATTTTCTAAATTGAGATAGAGACAGAATGACAGATGCACTGAGGAGGAAAAAAAGGAAGAAATACAAGTAAAGAAGTGAAATGTAAAGGCTAGGCACGTTAAAGAGAGGAAGAGATCTTCAAAAGCTCAGACACTGATCAGGCTGCTATCAGTCAGCTTTAGGCAACATATTCTGACAAATGTTTTGCCAATTAGGCACAGGTGAGGCTCTCAGGCTTCAGATAATTGGGGTTACATGCATCAAAGCTGATGAGGGGAGTAAACACGGCTCACGCTCACAGATTACAGAGGCTAGGACTGGCGCGCCGATCTCCTCCGGCTGGCACTAATGTGCACCCTGACTGAGAGAGACCCGGCGAGGGTGATAAGAACAGGAAGGATGTGAAGAGATCCGTTGAGAGCGAAATGATTTATATCTATAATTGGTTGGGTGTTTATTTTTGTCTACTTATTTTTGCTTGTGATAATACACAGTTGATGGAGATGACATATCATTACGTAGCTTTTAAAGGTGAAAAACATCTCACCTTGAGTGACCCAATGCCATGATCTCTCTGTCCTTTGAAGGTATTAAAACCAGCCAGTCTTTTGGGTACTATATAACAGTAAAGACATTTACAGAAGAATTCTGTTTCAAATAAATGTTGTCTTTTTGAACTTTATATTCATCGAAGAATCCTAAAAATGTATCACAGCTTCAGCAAAACTATGAAGCAGCACAACTGTTTTCAACATTATTTATAATAAGAATTGGTTTGAGCAGCAAATCAGCACATTAGAATGATTTCTGAAGGATCATGTGACACTGAAGACTGGAGTAATGACTGCTGAAAATTCAGCTTTGCCATCACAGGAATAAATTACATTTTAAAATAATAATATTTCATAGCATTACTGTTTTATCTATATTTTTGATCAAATAAATCCACCCTTGGTGAGCATAATTCCGATACATACAGTGAATAAATAAATATGGCGTGCAATACAGAGCAGATGCACAGTGCAAGCAAAGGCATAAAACCATGCAAACACAGCAAAATCCTTTTTAGAATATCTCTAATTTATGAGTATTGATTTTCACGATCTGGAGTGTCAGCATTCAAACACTGCCTGTTCTTCCTTCTAGAATATAATATATTTTATTGAGGATATGATTTTCTTTGCTCTCTCTTTTTAATCCTGCACCTGTTGTTGTGCTTTCTTTCTCATTTCTCTTGTTTCTCTCTCTTGGCAAAGTTGTCCATCTGGATTTGTTTGCATGAGACTGAGGGGCAACTGAACCAACAACCTGTCTGATGAGCATCAAGAACGGCTGCCTGCTCTGGCCCACTCATCTGTTTACACTCACACACATACTCTCTCTTCAGACGCAACGCTTGTGCCACTGCCTAGAGAATGTCTCGGTTACGTATGGTAACCCTCGTTCCCTGAAGGAGGGAACATAGACATCACGTCGGATGACCGACGAATTGGGATCTCGCTTAGAGAGACCAATCTACTTCGAGTGTAAACTAAACGAGCCAATGCACATTGGCATGCAATTATTGCATCCAGCTGCTGCTGATCACAGCGTGAGTATAAGTAGGCAGCAGATGCAACGCATATTCAGCTTTTCGCTTC
>NW_015549597.1:463608-510947 GCF_001515605.1 Sinocyclocheilus anshuiensis | reverse complement strand
GTCTCTCTAAGCGAGATCCCAATTCGTCGGTCATCCGACGTGACGTCGAGAGTGACCGACTGAAAGGGAACCATTATAATTGATCATTTCCAAACTGCCAAACATCTGGGAAGATTTTATTTTGAATCTGAACGTATAAAATGACAATCATGATCAGTGGTGCAGATTTTATCTGATCATTAATGTATGAGTAAGAGAAAGTCAGTTTTGTTTTGTTCTTCATTACTAGAACATGTTATCACTTTGAATATTTTGAATAACTTGTGTTTCAGTCATTTCGATCTGGACGTTTTCCAAAAATGCATGTTATCAAATTGGACTAAACTCTGCAGACTTTGCTCACACAGGCATAACAACTTACACTTGTGTTCTCAGTCAAAAATTATGAAATTCCCTGAAATGCTGTATTATTACCAAATATTGGATAAATTATTGGGTTCTTTTTTATGAGCATGTTTTCTTTCAATTAGCACAGCAATGGTTTCGTATTTCTTTTTGGAACTGATTGGCCATAGGCCTTGATGATCTGAGCTTATACACTAAAAAAAGCTTTAAAAAAGTAAAAAAGCATAATTTGAGTGCATAAGACTGAGGTGCATAAGCTCAGATCTATGATGCCTATGATAAGTCAGTTTCAAAAAGAAATACAAAACCTAACTGAAAGAAAACAAGTTGACAAAAAATGAAATCCAAGATTCAGTGATAACACAGCATAATGAGATTTACATGCAGTTTTATTTTTACCAGGAACACCAAATCAGTTAAAGGATTTTTAGCATACACTGTAAAAAATAAGTGTAATTTTAACTGTAACATTTTGTAAAAACGCTACAGAAAAAAACTGTTAATAGGTTAACAGTAAGTTCCCGTATTATATACAGGGAAAAACTGTAAAATATCTAACCATGTAATTGTACAGTAAAATGCTGTTAATTTTACAATTTTTAGAAGTAAAAATAACAAATAAATGTATAATTTACAGTCAAAAACTGTAAACTGATATTCCCAGAATTCCCTGCATGACACTCCACATTTGAAAGTATTTTGTTTAAATAATCATGTTTTTTTAATAGTTTTTGTTATTAGTTATGTATATTTGGGCTTTATGTTACATCTTCTGTTGTCTAATTCAAGTTGAATGCATTATTTAAGTTCATGTGTGTTACCATGATGGTGTTTTGTGTTTGCGTGAATGACTCTGTGCACCTTCTATATATTAGTATATACTTCTGCTTGTGGCGAAGCTACTTGTGAAGAGCTTTAATTCTTCATGTGGCTTTCTCTTTTACCACCTGCATTATTATGGTGGTTGTCAGTATGTTAAAGGTAAAAAACAGATTTTAATAGCAGTGTGCATTGTTGAATTTACTGGTTTACATTCAAATTTTCTTGTTTGTAAATTACAGTTTTATACTGTATTTTTTACAAAATTATTCTGGCAACCACAGCTGCCAAAATTATTTTGTAAAAACTACAGATTTTTTTTTACAGTGTAGCACATGATGAAATTGAAATGAAAATTGTGTAATTATTTACTCATTCTCATTCTGTTCCAAACTTTTACAACTTTCTTTTTTCAGAGGAACACAAAAGTAGATATTTTGAAGAATTTTTCAGCTGTTTTTGTCCATAGTGAAGGTCAATGAGGCCCAATACAACACTGTTACCCCAGTGACTTTTATTGTAGATAAAGAAAAAAAACGACAACAAACAGACATTTAAAAAATTGTTATTTTGTGTTCCACAGAAGAAAGAAAGTTATACAGGTTTGAAACAACATGAGAGATAATAAATAATGACAGAATTTTCATTTTTGGGTGACTGGAAATACTTTACCTTATTTGGTATTCCTGTTGAAAAATGACTGGCCTTTTAAAAAATGCTTGTAAATCTTTGTCAGTTTGTTTTCTTTCAATTAGCACAGGTTATGACCAGGAATGAGACATGAGAAATGACCAACCTGACTGAAAAACACACATGATTATTAATAATAGGAGACTGGAACATGGCTGATCTCTGTAATTGAGTATTCCCAGCGAGGTTTCTCCCTCTGTGGGCGCAGCTGGCTGGCAGAAGGTGTGGTTTCTGTGGCGGCAGCGACCACCGCGCTTCATATGACACACTGTGACAGCAGGCTAATCAGCTCCAGCTGTCTGACATGGATGCGAGAGTAGATCACAAACCCAGCGACACACTAATAAACACGCGTGCTTACGTGAGTGTGTGTGCGAATGCGGTAAAGTGAGCCGAGACGCACTATATGGAGATTGTGATGGAGTCAAACAGTTTGAGAGATTGAGGGACCAATGAGGAGTGACAGATGGAGAGAGCAAAAGAGACCATCTTTTCTCTTTCTGAGCACAGGCTGAGAAAGAATATACTGAAGCTCAGATTTGAGACTGAGGGTCTTGGAAAAGGAAGGTAAATATTGAGAAAGATAAAAAAGTGAGAGGAGGGGTTTAAGAGGAGAACGCCGTGGTGTTGAGATTCAGGAAGAAGGGTTAAAAGGTGCGAGGAAGTAAAGGTGCGAGAGGTACAGCATGAGTAGACACCTAACGAGCTCACAGTCTGCAGAAACACACACGCACACACACTCCTGCTGCACGGCTCATCTCTCCCACTTTTCCAGGAAGTGACATTTTTCTTTGCCTCCTGTCTGCTCCTGTCTTTAAGTGATTTTCCTTTACAGTTTTGTCCCTGTGGGTGCACAAGTGAATGAATGAGGGGATGCGAGCGCTGTGTTTGTTTTTCATTTAACATTGAGGGCGATTGTATGATTTTATCCATCCATTGATTTATTGACACTCTGCTCTGTGTTTGTACAGAAATTCAGTGGTTGACATTTTGAAAGGAGGATGAATGTGTAGATTATATAATAATGGCATGAATATATACGGTATTGTATGTGCATATAAAATGGATCCCTGCATGCAAATTGTATCATATCATTTCTGTCTTGAAGAAGAAGAATAAGATAAAAACAGCCGTTTTGCACTTATAATTGTGTTTTTTTTTTCTGCACTCTGAAGGTTTTGATTGAGTCTTTGCACTGTTTCTTTGCAGTGGAATGGAGGTACAGAGCTGCAGTTCTTCTTTTGTTTGTCAGGTCTGTGTGGTCACTGTGGTCGATTCTGAGATTGCACAAAAGACGAGATCTGCTGTTATTGTCCCATGTCTTCTCCTTATAGTCTCTCTGCGGCCTGTGCTTCTTTTTATCTGTACTTTTCATTTACACATTCAGCCATCATTTTTTTTTATCTCAATATCAATCGCAATCGCTCTCTCCGTTCCTCTTTTATGTAGGCTTTTATTGCCCCATGCCCTCTAAAGACCTCATTTGGCTTTCTCTTTCCTCATTTTCTGCCCACGTTACTCTCTTTGTCATGTGATTTCTCTGTTGTTGAAGTGCACTTTTCATGGCAGAGATAACTCTTTGACTGGTATATTTACTGTAGCTCACTGTCATACTCATGGGGAACATATTCTTTTCCAACAAATATGGCTGCCAGCTTGACTTAACTTGTGTGAAAATGTTTGCAGGGGCATTTTTTGAGGGGGCAACAGTGACACAGTCCTGACTCATTTGGTGCCCCCGACATGACATAATCGTTTTTGTCATATGATGTTTATGATTAGCAAGCAAGAGGATACAGGTCCAAATTCAGACTTGATTTGGGACATTATATTGTAATGTTGTTTATTTGTTAATTTTTTTTATTTTATTCTATTTATATTAATTTTTTTGACTTTATGATAATAACCCATTTCTTTTCTACACACACACACACACACACACAATCATGACATTTTTACGTATTTATTTTTGGACATTACAAATACTGAAAGATACAAATGAAGAGTTCAGATGCAAAAACTTCTAAGTGCTGTTTGAAATTTTCATTTAAAATGTGAGTTTTTTGCATCTGAACTCTTCAAATATTCTTTTTTCATTCAAAAACCAAGCTGCATTCAAAAACCACTTGGTTAAAAAAATGTGAGGAAGCACGTGCAAGAGAGAAAGAATAAGTTAGGTTCACGAATTAAATACGCCATCAAATCATGATTTAAAGTAATGTTCCAATATATTAAGACCAAAATAGATTTAAGAGTTATTAAATCTAGTTTAACATCAATCAAATCAAACAACTGGGGAAAAGTCCTACTATAAAAATGGAATGGAAATTTGACAAATACACCTTGGGAGAGCACAAATAAAGCTCCACGAATACTAAAGGCCAGAGCTCAGATAATTCCATTATATTTACAGCACTTCTTGACAACTTCCTTCCACAGAGTCCCGTCCTCAAGTCCTTGCTGATTCTAGTGAAACGATTTACAGTCTTCCACAACCAAATGCCTTCTTTTCTCCACACACACACACACACACACACACACACACACACACACAATCATGACATTTTTACATATTTATTTTTGGACATTACAAATACTGAAAGATACAAATGAAGAGTTCAGATGCAAAAACTTCTAAATGCTGTTTGAAATTTTCATTTAAAATGTGAGTTTTTTGCATCTGAACTCTTCAAATATTCTTTTTTCATTCAAAAACCAAGCTGCATTCAAAAACCACTTGGTTAAAAAAATGTGAGGAAGCACGTGCAAGAGAGAAAGAATAAGTTAGGTTCACGAATTAAATACGCCATCAAATCATGATTTAAAGTAATGTTCCAATATATTAAGACCAAAATAGATTTAAGAGTTATTAAATCTAGTTTAACATCAATCAAATCAAACAACTGGGGAAAAGTCCTACGATAAAAATGGAATGGAAATTTGACAAATACACCTTGGGAGAGCACAAATAAAGCTCCACGAATACTAAAGGCCAGAGCTCAGATAATTCCATTATATTTACAGCACTTCTTGACAACTTCCTTCCACAGAGTCCCGTCCTCAAGTCCTTGCTGATTCTAGTGAAACGATTTACAGTCTTCCACAACCAAATGCTAGTAAAAAAATAAATAAAGGAATAGTTCACCTAAAAATGAAAATTGTGTCATCATTTACTCACACTCCAAACACTCCACTTGTTGAACACAAAAGAAGATATTTTGGGGCTGGTAGCCAAGCAGTTGCTGCATAGTCCCCATTGACTTCCATGTTACTTGTTTTTCACACTATAGAATTCAATGGCTACTGTCAACTGTTTGGTAACCAACATTCTTCAAAATATCTTCTTTCATGCTAAACAGCTGAAAGAAATTCATACATGTTTGAGGGTAAGTAAATGACACAATTTTCATTTTTGCTTGAACTAAACTGTTAAAATTCTGTTGGTGATTTGCATCGCTATAAAATCAACTTCTGTAGAAGTTGCCTCATTAAACACTTAAGTCACTGAGTTTTAGCTTGATCGCTGGCTTGTAATTGAGAACGACAACATGGTTACCATGGGAGCAAGAGCTGTGCAGGCATCATCAGTAGAATTAAAAGGTGAAATTTCCCTTCTGTTGCTCAAGACATCTAACAGAGTGGTTTTCTTTCTTTCTTTATTTGTTTATCGTGACTGAGATAATTAACCATCATAGACTTCCTCCTTTTTCCAATATAAAATGTAAATGTAAAGCATGTTAAAACATAAAACCAGCCCTCCCTACCACTTAAAGGCAGGGGTGCGAAGTAACGAATTACAAATACTCGCGTTACAGTAATTAAGTAGTTTTTTATCAGTAATTGTACTTTTTTGAGTAGTTTAAAAATTGTGTACTTTTACTTTTACTTGAGTACATTTTAAGTGATGTATCGGTACTTTTACTCCGCTATTTTCCTCCATTTGTGGTCGTTACATGTTTATTTTAATTAAATTTTTATCCATCAACGTGATTTGATAGAGAGTAATAGGTCTCGTGACTTTCCTCAAATCAAATTGTGCATAGAAAACTTTAACCGCCAACTGTTTATCATGGCTGCTGGAAGTGCATTCTTCAAGCATCAACTCTGTCGCATCTTCCTCTAACTTAACATATAAAGGTAAATTTAGGATTTCTGCTTACTAAATGATTTTTTGCAGGGTTCTAAACATTAATATTTTATGTGCAACAACAGCATGCTGTCTCAGTGGCCTTACACATGATTTTAAATCTATTTTTTCAAACTTTATGATTTAAATGGGGATGATTGTACTGAGAATAACTTTCATCTTTTCTTCAACTGAATACTGTTTCCATGCTGTTTTGATGTCTTTTTAAAGAGTTGGCAGTCAAAATTAAAACTGCTGGATAGATATTCTTCATTTTTTATGACAAACAAGATAATGTGAATTACAGAATGTACAACGTTTTTAAAATGTATCAAATGCGGTGTACAGCGTTTATTATGAGGGGGTAGAATCCACAGCTCAGTACTCACTACTCATGAGTACTTTTAAATAGGCTACTCTTTTACTCTTACTCAAGTAGTTTTTTTGGGCAAGGATTTTTACTCTACTCACACTACATTTTTTGGAAGGTAATGGTACTTTTACTTGAGTATACTCTTTCCACCACTGCTTAAAGGTAATATGTGAGTGTATTAGTTATAAATACCTTGCTTTAAAAGAATTAAAGTGTTTGCTCTGTGTTTTAGCCACCACAGTACTTTCTAAGTAGGCTGAGAGGACCACAGAGATGAGAGGTGATAATGAAGATGTGTTATTTTAATGCGTTCATTAATTTATCATGTGTGACTTCGTTCCTGGTTGCTGTCTTATATTTAAATAAGCGCTTTCACACATTGACCTGCTGCTCAGATACTTTAGAATGGAAATTGCATGCACTTAGAAAGTCTATTGACCATAAAGAATAAAGAAACCTTAATTTTTCTTTGTAAATGTATTCCAGCAATGATATGTTAAATGCAGTGTTATGCAGCATGTTTGCAGATGTATGGGAATATGTTAGGGCTACTGTTTGTTTACAGTTTTAAAGTCAGCATGAAATCAAAACTGATGCTATTCACTTAATGCATTCTGGTGTCATTGTGCACAATTCAAATATAATAATGTAGTTTTAAACTTTTACACTCCAACCATCTGATTACGTATATCCAATTTTATTTGAAAATATGCAATGAATATGAGGAAATTAATCTGGGTATTGCTGGGTGAAATGGAGGTGATTTCCCTGCCTCTACTTTATTATCACAGAATCAGTGATATTCCTTCAGTACGGCCCAAGACTTTATTTAAACTACCTGGATTCTCCACCAAGATGAAGCTTGTTTTATGATTTCTTTTCAGGTTTTTATGCAAATTTTTATGTTTGCAAGCATCTTACTCCATCTGTATGTGTTTTCATGCAGGCCCATCTATGTAATTGCTATAATAAAGCCATCGCAGGAGCATCAGTGTGACAAGAACAGAGAGGGAGAGAGAGAGACTGTTTATAGGACTTCTGGAAGGACAGGCGTACAGTTCTCCCCTCTCTCATACAGCTGGGCTCTCCGACTAGACCAGCCTCATATAGTCGGGGATAAATGAGTGCTTCTCTTTTAATTAGTGCAAACATAAGGAGGCAGTCACCTTGTCACTGCTGGGATTGAATCCAAACTGTGAAGCCAATAACATTAGAGTGGGAGGAGGGTTAGGGGCTGAAGAACACTGCAAGGGCCACCGGGGTTAAGAATGATGAGGGCCGGTGATGGAGCAGAGAGGGCAAGAACAGGTATAAGTGGTGTCAGCAGTGTTACATGTTAGTGAAAAGGTCAAGTAGCATTTGTAAGGCCTTCTGGGTGATATGTACAGGTATCTGAAGGGTGTTCAGAGGTTGAACAGGCTGTGTTGTAGGGGATTGAATCATTCGGGACTCTGGGAAATCAGTGTTAATTTGTTGAGGGGCACTTTTTGTGGACGTTAGCAGATTTTATGAATCACCCACTTTGAAGCTGGTGCAGGGAGACAAGACTGTAGTTGGTTTCGAGGAAATTGGCCTGGGGAGAAGAAAGAGCTAGCGTAGTATTCGGAGTTGGAGTTAAAAGGTTGCTTAGCTTCTCAAATAAATCTTTTATTTGTAGCCGAGTCTCTTTATTGCTTACACTTGCATCCTCCACCTAACGCATCCTTCTTTTGTCTTTTACGCTCTCTCGCTAATAAACACAAGTATGCACACAAATGCACATTCACACATACTGTAGCACTTCTGCTAGTCCTCTGGGGTTTTAGGCTTGAGCAGCTGATGGATGGGACTGGTATATCCAGGCTGGTAAAGTTCCACTGAGACTTGAGTGAATATGTCCCTGGGTGTGTGTGTGTGTGTGTGTGTGTGTGTGTGTGTGTGTGTGTGTGAGTGAGAGAGAGAGAGATCCTTCTGTGCCCGGCAGAGCAAAACAAACATGCCCGTGTCCCTCTCGTACTCATCACTGCCCTCTCTGCTCTGTATGTTGAACTCTACACGACCTTCTGTCCATGTCCCTGAAAGCGTGCATGCTCATATATGCATGTGCCTATATACATGCATATAAACATTTCGGTCACACTCTATTTTAAGTTCCCATTCTTGCAATTAACAACCCATTAACTATTACTTTTGCCTCAATAAACGCCTAATTTGCTGCTTATTAATAGTTAGTAAGGTAGTTGTTAAGTTTAGGTCATGCAGAATATGTACTTTATACGTACTAATAAACAGCCAATATGTTAATAATAGGCATGCTAATAAGCAACTAGTTAATAGTGAAAATAGGTCCCTATACTGAAGTGTTACCATTCAAATAAATACTTATTTACATTTTATAAGTTTTATGAACAGGATACACACTGGCTTGCAACACAACGAAATTAGCCCAGCACAACAGAAACAAGTCGCAATACAACAAAAACAAGCCACAACACAACAGAAACAAGCCCCAACACAACGAAATTAGCCCAGCACAACAGAAACAAGTCGCAATACAACAAAAACAAGCCACAACACAACAGAAACAAGCCCCAACACAACGAAATTAGCCCAGCACAACAGAAACAAGTCGCAATACAACAAAAAACAAGCCACAACACAACAAAAACAAGCCACAACACAACGAAATTAGGACAACACAACAGAAATAAGTTGCAACACAACAAAAACAAGCCACAACACAACAAAATACAAGCCACAACACAACGAAATTAGCACAACACAACAGAAACAAGTTGCAACACAACAAAAACAAGCCACAACACAATGCACAGGACTAATTTCGTTGTGTTGTGGAGATTTCATTGTGTTGTGCACTGCTGGACCACCATAGCATTCAGTCTCATGCAAGAACACATTAGCAAGCAAGTATTTAAATTAATTAAACAGCAGTTACGGTCATTTTCAATATATTTTTGAGGAAGCTCATCCCCCTGTGCCTCCACTGACGGGCCGCTGCTGTCGAGAATATTCGTCTGACACATCCGTGCCTGGATAAATGTCTCCCTACATCACAGCATCATGAAAGATGTTTTTCGCTCCCAAACATTCCTCATGAGCTCTTTAATGTTGCCACAGTGTTAACTACTGGCTGGGAGTCTTAGTGGCCGTGATGGTGACTAAAATAGAGAGGCAGAGATGTAGGGGAAGGAAGTTTGTCAGAGGAATGACAAGGTTATGAGAAGGTGATGAATATGAGGCAAGTATAATGTGACGGCTGATTTAAATTAACAGCCAGCCAAAGTGTCTGTGAGCTAATGCCTGAGCAGTTAATTGAACTGCTGGTGACGAGGGGGTGCAGGGGAGAACAGGGAGTGTGAGCGAATGAGACCCGGAGAGAGACTATAATAAGATAAAGAGATATTCAGAAAGGAAACAAACAAATGACTAATTAATCAGCATACATGGAGAGATTCACAAACTGATTTAGAAACCAAATTTCTCTTACCAGTGTGACCTACAGTTTTCAAACAAGGGGGTGTTTCTTTTATATTGTCTTAAAACAATTTTATCACTAATATTTAATTTAATTGATTTTTTAAATAATTTTATTTCAAATCATGACATTAATCACAGATATTTTTTTGTCTTTACAGCCTTAGTGTTAACAGTAAGAAATAAAAGCAAACTTTATTTTTTAAAAGTTTGTACATTACATCTAACCACTCAATAGTGGGTAGAAAAATATACTTTATAAAAAAGGAAACAATATTTTCTGGATAATATATTAATACTTTTCTTTAGTACAATGATTACAAGAAAGATTACAAGACCGTTACAAGGGGGAAAAAACTGCTTTGTTATATCACACTTAATGATTATACCCACACTTATTAATGTTATTAAAATGGCCATTGCATTGCAAATAAAATTATTTTCTTATTTAGTATTTCTTGTTATCCAGTACAAATGTCTAAACATTCTTACATGAAGATACAAGCAAAATGGCAAGCAAAAAAAAAGTCATTTTTTGTCTTGGAAAATACAGTATATCAAAATTAAGTGAGTTTAAGCCTAAAAACAATCTCCCAGTGTAGGGTAGAAAAAAATGAACTTTATTCAAACGTTTATTTTTCTGACCCTATTGGCATTTTGTTTTAAACAAGATTTAACATTTTATTGCATTTTGCTTATCAAGTAAATGTATATTGATTTAAGAAAGTTTAGGTATTTGTACTGGAAGATGCCATGTTTCGAAAGATAGGCTGAGTGAAAGAAGAAAGGATGGGCAGGAAGATGAGAAATGATTCTTTACGTGACCTTTATGTTAATTCGGCGACGTCTCTGGTTTTCTACTTATCATCCTGAATCACATACAGCATGAGAGAGACACAGACAGCTCTGAATGTTCACATCAATCTGAGCGTATGAGTGTGAGTCAGAGAGATTTGAGCAACGGGAACCTTTTTGCTGGTGCTGTGTGATAAAATCGCATGAAAGCTGAAGCATGAAAGCATGTCAGTGGAGACATGCTGACAAACAGACAAAAAGATGGAGTTTCATTTGAGAAGTGAGAGGGGTAGAAAACAGAAGGACAGGACGGAGAAATGGATTTGCTGACCAAAACAGTTGTATATACAAAAATCCTATAAAGAAGGCCCTAAAAAGTAGACACTGAAGTCACACTTAAATGTATACATTTAATTAGATAGCAAAATTTCAAATCAAGTGACATTTACAGACGTGATAACTTTTCTCACAAGTAACTTGACTTTCCTGGGCTATTTCTGTAATTACTTTTAACCAACAGGTTTTTAGTGGACGTATAGTATGAAGTCAGTTCCCCTCAATATCTGCAAGCGTTGTCTCAGCAACCAAAGGCACACTGACTGTCTGATGCATATTGCTTACAAAACTGGCAAAGACTTTCTCAATCTGCCAATTTATTTGATGAAAAATACAGTAAAATCTGTAATATTGTGAAATATTAATACAATTAAAAAATCCATTTTAAAATGTTAACAGTATATAAATGTTAACAGTATATATATTAACAGTATATCGTTTTTTTTCTGTTTTGCAAATGTTTTGCCTGAATTAATTAATTAATAAATCCCACTCTGTCTTAAATATAAAACAAATATTTCTTCCTTAGTATTTTTGTCTTGTTTTCTAGTATAAATATCTACAAATTATTGAGTCAGGATGCATTTACTTGACAAGTAAAATGACTTAAGATATTATGTCTTGTTTTCTGAAAATATTATCCAAATTGTGTTCGTTTTTTGCTTAAAACAAGCAAAAATATCTGCCAATGGGGTAAGAAAAATAATCTTGTTTAGCTTTTGAATTAAGATTATTTTTCTTACACCATTGGCAGATATTTTTACTTGTTTTACACAAAAACTAACAAAAATGTTATAATTTTTTTCAGAAAACAAGACAAAATATCTTAGGTCATTTTACTTGTCAAGAAAATGCATCCCGATTCAAGAATTTGTAGATATTTATAGAAAACAAGACAAAAATACTAAGGAAGAAAATCATAATATATATATATATATATAATTTCCTCTAATATATTATGAGTTTTGTGTCAGGAACAGACTGTTATTTAAGTCGTTATTTTGTTAGATGCAGATTTTTGCGCTGAAAACCACACAGTTACGTAAATTGGCCCCCCTACCCAATTCACTGGTTTAATTCTGTGTAAAACTTGTTCATAAATCAAGGGAAGCGTTGGAACATGGCACACATTTAAGTGCCCAACTACGCTTTTAATATTCTTTTAAAGCCAGAAATGAGAAGTGTAAATCTAATGTAAGTTCTAAATATCTTAGGAAATATGGAATGGTGAATGCTTTGTGTTTGAGAGTCGTTTCTCACAAGCACCTATACAATTAGCACACAAGGCAAAGTGCACCAAATAGCAACTTGTTCCAATTGGTCCCTAGGAGGGTTTTGCAAGCTATCGTACACGGCTGCACTGATGACTTCATATGCAGGTCCATTCGTTACAGCCGAGCACCACATGGCTCTGTTGACACTGTTTATGCTAAGAAAGCACAACAGATTTGTCTACTGTCTAAATTACTGTACGAGTCTTAGATTACAGCTGCTAGAGGAGAAGGAGAAGAAAGCTGCATGATCAGGGGAACCAGGCTTAGCAAACACCTATACATAGGCACAAATTAATGCACGGATACTCCTGGAAGAACACAGACGTGGATGAACATATATCTTTTCACCACCTTTCTCAAACACACACATACTCACCCACTGAGCGCATGCAGCCCATGGAGAGATTCAGGAAGCAAGTTGGCAGCAATTAGGCAAATGATTAAACAGCCATTCCTTGTTGCTTAAATTGGGCAAACGTCTTCTAATCCTGTGCAATTAGAGGGGAAAATGGATGCCTGATATGACCACACACACAAACACATTTATGTCTAGGTTGTTTTCTCTATTTCAGTGACCTGAAGAGCTGTGCAGTGAAGTAATGGAATAAACTGTGAAACACATTTGGCTGATTCCAGCTCATCCGCGGGAAAAAAATGCTTGCGTGGTGTGTGCACGTGTGTGCGTGCATGTGGATTTTCATGCATGTCTGAAATACAGCTCGAGCTCAGCAGGATAGATGGGGCTTAGATTTCCCTCAAACAGGAAGTGGAATAGAGTGGCATGTGTCTCGAGTTTCTTTCGCAGTGGTCCTTTGAGCTCTTTGGCCTCATACCCAATAGGTTTCTGAAACTCACACCATATGTGCACTCACTTAAACCAAACAACGTGATGTAACACAATGCAACAAAATTAGAATGTTCATGTATAGTCATGTTAATGTGTAAGAATATTTGTGTTCATGTGTAATCTCTTGCAGTAATCTACTTTCATCTGATACTGTTACACTTTCAAAAAATAAAGATTCATGTAGAACCAATTAGAGTTATGTAGCCTGTTGCCATAGAAGGACCTCTTTACGTTCCACAAAGAAATTTTCATTCCTTTATTTCTTTAGAGAACTACACTACATATTTTAATATAAATTGAAACTGGAAGTTTTTGTTGTAAATTTAATGGTTCATTCTACATAAAAATAAGGAGTGGTTTTTGCCATTTCAAAGCAACATTGGATGAGAATTGTGGACAGATCATTGTCCTGAGTGTGTAGGGGTGGTTGCTTTTATTTGTGGTTCTGATGGTTTGTGTGTATGTGTGTGTGTGTGTGCGTGTGTGTGAAGGGGGTGATGACGGTCGGAGTGCTGTTTTAGCCAGAGGTTGCTTTAATGGCAGCAGTGATCTGGAGCTAATAGCAGCAGCTCTGAGAATGGAGCAGTGATGTGAGCCGAAGACATGCTCTGTCACAGGTGAGGAACGCGGCTACTGCCGTCAAGCTCCAAAGAAAAGCCCCTGTGTCTGTCACTGAAAAGTCAATTTACCTGCTACGTCTGAGCATGTGGGATTAGAGGAGAGGAATGAGACCCAGAGCTATGGAGAGAGAGAGAGAGAGAGAGAAAGCAGGGGGGAAAAGCCATTAAGTCTTACAGGGGCCCAAGGTCCACTTTAGTTTAATAGTTTTTTACCCTTGACTTTGTTACACACGCACATAGATGCACTTACTTTTTTTCTGTACCCCAAGTGTGTTCATGGTTCTGTTCCATTTTCCAATCCCTTCCCCATCTTTTAAACACGCACACATACAGAGTCACATATACACAGAGCTTTACTGGCAGAACGGGATATGACTGATTAAAATGTGCACAATTATCAGATGGCTTGCTTTGGGTCTCAGATCTCAGTAGGATCAGAAATTCAGAATCTGTTATAGACCAGACATGCATCTTAGCCTCTGAGTGTGTGTGTGTGTGTGTGTGTGTGTGTGTGTGAGAGAGAGAGAGAGAGAGAGTGTGTGTGTGTGTGTGTGTGTGTGGGTCAGTTTTTGCCTATAGTGTTGGGAGAAAAATGCTGGATTAATAAACATGCACAAAAATTTGCTTATGGAAATCTTAAGTGTAAAAAGGTTTGTATGAGGGGTAGGTTTAGTTCTGGGGCTCTCGACCCTTTTCTTCTTCTCACCTTCTTCTTGAACATGAAGGAACACTGGGTCTCATTCACTTATATCAATTGTTTGTATTTATATGCACAGTAGAACTTAATTCTAATGAAACATTTCCACCTAATACACACATGAATGTTCTTCTTAATGTTGTTCTAATGTTAATGAATTTGGAGTATACTAAATGAGCGGCTGCGTGCCAGAGGTTACTCATTTGCATAAAATACACCCTAACCATCTCCATGGCTTTCCAGGGCTTTCCACACAAAGTTTTTTCACCAGCCTGTCGTCACTCTCAGCTAGCATATGACACTCTATGAATTTGTGCTTTTGTCTCAAATCATGTGCAGCAAGATCTTCAAGCATGGCAAGTATGCCATCCTCAAAACCTTTTTAAACACAATTAATTCAGATTGAGATTACATACGCGGTTTTTTTTTTTTTTTTTTTGCTGAGGAACCTCACAACTTGAATGAATCTTTTCTTTTTCCTTGATGAAATATAATATAAAGAAGAAATATCTATGGAAATTATGTCATCTTAAAACTTTTATACGGCCACCAGGTGTATGTGATTTTTGCATACGTGTTGTTTTAGTTGTTCCTTCTTTTTTTCCAGAAAATTATCAGTGAATCATGGTTTGGTTCGCACACAGATTTCATGCACAAATGTGTATGGATGAACGGTTAGTCATTAAGACCCACTGTCTCAAACAGAGAGTGTGCACACCAGCACATTTTATTTTAAATGCACAGTAGTCATAATATCCATGAATGAAGGTGGTGTTAGTGTAAGTATGTGTGTGTGTGTGTGTGGATGTGCAGTGTGTGCACTGTTATTTACACAAGAAGTGCATGCATTAAAATAGCTGTGCTGCTCTGACTGACTCACTCACTTCTGGCCTGGACACTGATGCATGAGGAGCCCCTCTTTACTTTTAATGAGCACAAACACACACACTAACGCAGTCACAGAACTGCTGCTGTTTCCCTGACTCTTAACTGCACGTGGTGTCTTTTTTTTCTGGACTTGCCTGATGGATGGATTCAATGTTAGACACATAGTGAGCAATTCAGTTTTGTCGCTGTTGATGGTGCTGAAACTCTCTAGTCTGCAGTGCTGTTATTATTATGGTTTCAGTACAGATAAATATATATAAAAAGCTGAATCTGTAACAATTGTGAATGCTACATTTTGGAGACTAAGCTGAGATAGTAGTCCGGGAGTATCGATATGCTATAGCAGATGTCTGCAGCTACAGCAGATTAAGTTGTGGTCTCCAGACTGGCACTGAAGCGCTGACCTTTCTGAGACACGTCCTTGGCCTTTGTGCACCAGTACAAAGAAAAGTAAAAAGGAAGTACTTGAGCAATATTTAGTGTCAGACTGACAAGTAATGCATTGATTCTAGAGCACACTGTGTTAGGATTCCGCAACAAACCACGCCACAAAGGTCATTGTGTTAAATCTGACACCAGCTGTGAGTGTGTGTATTTGTGAGCCGCCATGGAAGATGTGTTGTGAGTTTGTGTGTGTGTTTGTGGGAGTCAGGCAGTGGGTCAGTCAAATGCCCAACTCAGCATTTCTGCTGGTAAACACTAATGTGATTTAGCCTTATCCTGGGGCTAAAGCAGCACAGAGGGGATGGACAGGAACATGTTCTTAGAGGAGGTCAACGCATAACTCAACAGCCACTGACATGCATGGCATTCACTCAGAATATAATTTTTATATTATATTATATTATATAATTTTGATATATATATTTAAGCAGCAAATAAGTATATTAGAATGTTTTCTGAAGGATCATGTGACACTGAAGACTGGAGTAATGATGCTGAATTTTGCTTTACCATCACAGGAATTAATTTTAAAAGAGTTATCTTAAATTATAATAATATTTCTGGTTTTACTGTATTTTTGATCATATAATTGCACAGTTGTGAGCATATAAGATGTCTCTTTGATAGTAGAGTATGTTGCTTGCAAAAAAAAAAAATGCAAAAAAAAAAAAAAAAGTATTTAGTCAGAATATACTGCTAATTTTCAAAATCTGCGAATGGAAAACGATGATTTTTGGAACCACTTGGTGTAGTTACAGCATCTAGCAGCAGGGGCTTGCTAACCAGCCAAACCTTTTTTTTTGTCCACCAAGACAAAATAGCTCATTTTGAAATCTTCATGATTATGACATAACTTTTAACACAACCTCTTAGAAGAAGTTCATACATATTTTTGTATGAAATGCTTGGTCTCCTTGGCATTAAACTGCCATCATGCATAATCACATGGGTCTTTGGATGCCATTGTGTAACAGCAAGATTAAGGGCAACATGTACAAACGTGAATGAGAAGGCAAGAGAAAGAGAAGCAGAGAGCGAGATAAGGCTGGCCTTTATCAAAGTCAGAGGCTGCCCTTTTCTCCTTCAGTGGATTGTGTGCACTCTGCTTAAGTCTGTTGACAGTGCATGCTGAATTCAGGATGTGTTTGGATTATGGCGTGTGATAGGACTTTCACGCACTTCAAACACTCGCGCACACACTTGTTTTCATTAGGCACGGATGCTGAGAGGCCGTATTTGATGTTGACCTCCATTAAGAGCGTACACGGCCGAGCAGCAGGGTAAAGACATCAGGCTTGTCCCTTTGCAGCCAGCCAGAAATGCTACAAACAGGCAAAAGTGCATAATTGCTTGCACTCTAGTAATGTCAAATCAAATCAAAGTAGGGTCAAACTGAATATTAGGCCTTTGTGTGGGGTTGCTGTTCTTTGTTGCCGGAACACAGATACGCTAATGAAACACAAAAGAGCCAATGAATGAAATTAACAGTAGGTTATTGAGAAATGGATGGAGTTGTCGGACACAAATAACAGCAATCCAGGCTCATGAAAAATATGTTCCTGTGATGCCTTTAACGCTGCTTCTTGTATGTTTTGCGACAGTTTCAATGTGAAATATCCAGTGAGTAGCACTAAAAAATCATGTTCAGTTTTCTCCAAAACATATAAACATGACTAACATTTTATAACGTTAGTTGACGCACTTATCACAGCATTTCGGAAATCCAGTGGTCCATGAGTGGTGCTAAAAGGTTCATGCTAAAATACTGTACCACCCATACTAAACCCAACCAATGATGTTAGTTATACATGCATTTGCTGAGGTAACCATTCCATTTGACCTTTTTTATACATTGCTTTGAGGTCTTTTGTCAAACTGTGTCTCACTGGACTCGTACCCAAGCGCTCCTCATTGCAAGTGCAATGTTGTACCAGGTGTGCTACCCAGCAAGTTTACTAAGTTGGAAAAGCATGCAAATGATGCAAATGTTAAAATGTATTAGTTTATAAATCATGCTCTATGGTAAAGGTGTTTTTGGGTGATAACAGTATTGTGCAAGGATCTGGTGAAAATTAGTCTTCATTAACTGATTATCTGCTAATCATAATTTGTGTGAAAAGGAATAAAAGATGTTGGTGTTTTACTGTCTCTAGTGTTCATTTCAAATGGAAACTGCAGTGAATTGTACATTTTTCCAATGAGCCTCTGTTGCATCCAGAGCATAAACCTGGCTTCTGTGTTACACTGAATCTAGTTCAACTCACATTTCACAGGATTTTATTTTATTTTTATTTTTTATTTTTTTTGGCACAGTAGCTTCATACTAAAAAAAGATGGATTATGTGTGGATTAGCTTCATTAAAAATACATTTTAGATCCTGCAATCTGCTAGGAAAACTGCATAATCAACACATTTGACTATCAATTAAGACAAATTATTAATTCCGCTGGATTCCCCTCCCATTCTAGTAGCCGGAAACATGTTTGTGCAGCGCTGCTGTGATCCATGATGCCTTGCCTGGTGGTGCCCAAATACAGACAAATGCTTTTGTGATGACCCATCCGTCAAGAAGCCAGAGGCAAACACTTCTGCTTTTGTGGTTATCAGTGTGTTTGCAGAGGGATGTGCCATAATCACATTGGGTTCAGGAGGTGTGTGGAGCAGATGTATGACACTCATAGTCACAGCACTGGATCTCTCTCTCTGTTTATCTGTCTCTCTTTCGTTCAGCTTTTCAATGGAGTGCATTGTAAGAGTATTCATCACCCAAGCCGTGTTCCCATCTACAGTGGTCACTGCTCCCTACACACTCAACAGAGTGTATCTGTAGAAGTTCACTTCATTTGACAAAATGTATTCGTTTGGAACAACCTGCACTGTCATCAAACACAACAATCTGCTTGAGTGCTATATATAGTGTGTTATTTATAATACATATACATTATGTATTGTGTGTGTATACGTGGATATGTATTATGCATTGAAAGAAATTAAAACTTTTATTCAGCAAAGATGCATTAAATAGAAGAAAGGTGACAGTAAGGACATTTATAGTTGCAAAAGATTTATTTTTCAAAAGAGTCCTAAAAAACGTATCATGGTTTCCACAAAAATATTAAGCCGCAAACCTGTTTTGAAGAAGAAGAAGATGATATTTTTCTTGAGCAGCAAATTTCTGAATTTCTGAATTATGTGACACTGAAGACTGGAGTAATGGTTTTTGACAATTCAGCTTTGCCATCACAGGAATAAATTACATTTTAAAATACAGCATATTAAATAGAAATGTTCTTCATTAGTCAAATAACATTTAAGCATAAGAGATTTCTTTTGGGAAATGGTTGTAACAGGAATATTTGAGAATGATGTAATGCAGAGTCTTGGCCAATCAGCTGTTTATTGTCATAAGATTCTCCCTCGTGAAATGTCAGTTAATATCTAAGCTCTATAAATACAGTTTCCTAATATTACACAAAGATTGCATTAATATTTACCTTTGCCAGCAGTTGAAAAGTTACTTTAGTAGCCTATATTAAATACACTGAACTTTAAAGGTGCAAATTTCTTGAAAATGTGTTTAAAAGTGTTGAATATCAGGAGATGAATCTTTGTCTAGTGTGCTTAATTTATTTTAGGCTCACACACACATACATTTATTAAGAAGGATTCAGTAGATCTTTAACTAACCAGCATGTCAGGACACTGTGGCCTTTTCAGCTGGAAAGAAATTGATGACCAAACTTCAGCCATCATCATGGAAACCAGTGACTTCTTGACATTAGGAGACTTCGACTTTGACCTTTGAGTCAGAAAGTCACTAATGTATGTGTGTCTGTGCTGGAATACACACAAATATATTTGTGGATGCTGTTCCCTCTCCTGTTGACCCTATGCATGTGTGTGTGTGTGTGTGTGTGTGTGTGTGTGTGTGTGTGTTTGAGATCAGTGTGGTAATTGAAGTGAGTTGCGGCCGGTGCATTGCCTAATTGGGCAGATGGCTCTGTGAGTCTCCCTCAGTGATGCGGTGGCCTTTAAACAAAACATACACACTCATACAGACACAACAACACCTTTCCTATCACACATGCACACACACAATTATCATTTCCCCTTTTGTCTGCCTCGTCAGCCCTTAGATTATCTCCCAGAGATAAACCTCCATCTGTTCATATGAAAGGATGCCTGAAGATTTGCACTTGAGAATCAGTCTAAGTACAATAGAAGTTCCCTCTAGGCTGCAGGATTGTTTGAGACCATTGTTGTAGTTTATTTTTTTATCATGGACCACTTGTGAACATTCATGGCTTTCCAATCTGAGCTCCTTCCCTGAATATCTGCTGGATTTTTTCACATTGTGCTGGGTCTGCGCTCCACAGTCCAGCTCATTGGAATACTTGATTCTGATTCGGTCAACTGCAACATTCATACAAAAATAAGTGTACATAATTCATTTTTATTTTTTCTGAATTGATTTAACTCTAATCGGTATTTAATGTTATTTATTGATTTGTTTGTTTATTTATTTAGTAAAATAATTATTATACAACACCACCTTTTTATATAATAATGATTGGTCAACAATAACATAAGCCATATGCCATTTTACATTTACAAATTATGAATAATTTCAACTTTAGGTTGGGTACTGCAAAAACATGAACAACTGATTAATAAATTATGTGTAAAGATGTTAAAATAGGTTGAATTCAGGTCGTTTGGGACACATTTAGCCATTGACATGACTGCTCATAAAGGTACTAATGATTAGTAGACATTTATGAACATTTATAGTTGATGAGTTTCCGCTTTAGATCGGGTACTGCAAAACAAACAAATAATTCATCAGCGATATGTTAAGCAGTGAAAATAGTAAAAGTCTACACAACAAACAAAGACCAATTATATGACCTTTACCGACTGTGATTTAATGAATAATATGTTAACATGGAGAGTTTGTGAAGTGCTTAAAATTACTAATTGTTATTTTTGTTTTCACAACATTTGTAAAAATGTATAAAAAAAAAGAGCATTAGGTGATATGTGAACTGAAGTTTAATGAAATTTTTTAGAATTCAAAAGTACATTAACAAATAAACTTGTAATCATTGTGTAAATTCTTTTAAAATCATTTGTAGATTTTTAAAAAGTGTATGATCATATGAATTGAAAGTGTAACGACTTTTGTAAACATTAACTACTGATCAGTTAAGCATTATATAATGTTTGTTAATGATTAACAATTTTTTTATTAAAGAAGCTTTTAATCATTGTTAACCATCTGTCAAAATCATTTGAAGATTGTTTTAAAAAGTGCACGATCAGATGAATTGAACGTTTAATGACATTGGTAAGCATTTCCATTAACCTTAAATAATATGTTAAACATTAGATAATTTTTAATAAGAACATTAGTAAACATTAACAAGCATATTATCTCATATTGCTAGCTATGTGAATATGTATTAACTGATGATCTGTTAAGCATTAGGCTATATTTTGTTAATGATTTATTCATGAAAGTTATTATAAAGTGTTACCATGTTATGAGAAGGTCTTGGTTTGTTATTCAATGTTATGCAAACCAGATCTTGGTTATGCAAATGTTAGGGGAACATTACATTTCATCATTTTGAAACTGTAATAAAAATGTTATTTCTGAAAGTTTTTTAAACGTTCAAAACATCAATTTTTAATGTATTATGAATGTTTCTTCTTGTTTATAAATACATTGTATAATGAAAATATAACTAATAGTAATATTAATAATTAATAGCATTTAAAAATATTTTAGATAATAGAAATATAACCATTGTTGGAATTGTTATTGAGCTATTATTAGAATATTGTGTAAAACTGAAAGTAAACTATTTTGATACAGCATCACTTCCTGTGTGGAAGCTGGAAATCAGGGAATGCTTCAGTTCCTGTCAAACAGGTGTGCTGAATTCCTCTGAGCTGGATTGCTGTCTGTCTGACAGTCTTTAAACTGCTCTGTGATCAGACTAAACTCAGAAGCTCTTTGATGGCAGTTTGGAGCAGGACAGATCCCAGGACAATAGTCTGGAGGTGTCGATCTCTGGAAGGTTAGAGCTCATGAAGGAAGAGAGGAGCACAGGATGTCTGTTGCTGTTGTTTTATCTTGTATTCCAGTGGCTCCCTAGAGATGCCCAAGTACATGGTGTGTGTGAATAGCGCCGTTTCGTTCAGAGAGAGAGAAATGGAGGGAGAATAAAAGGGTCTTCTGACCCATGATATTGTCAGGCGTCTGTGCTGATGTTCAGTAAAGAGAGTTTAGAATGAGAAAAGACTCTCAGCACACAAGAGGACCAGAGCGGGGAAACTGAAAGAAACAAGACAACAATATCAGTTGTAGAAGAAAAAAATGCTGGAACTAAACAATCTCAGTTTACGTCATGAACTATTTTAATGAAAAGATTTCATGATTTACAGTGCTTCTGCCAAGTTCACATTCCCCTTGCAAAATAAGATGTGTAGATTTTTTTATTCTAAAGAAATCAAAATGAAAAAGATATGACAATAAAATTGTTTAAAATTAAATTATATAAATAATTTTCATGAAATTGTATAAAATAACTTTTATTTTATTTTAAAATGTAGTACTACCCTGAAGAAGCTCCATAAATATTTTTAATATACTTCACAATAAAAAGATAATTTAATTTACACTTTTTTTTTTCTTTTTCAAACTTTGTTTATACCCTCTGAATGCCTTTCTAAATATTTTGTAATGTCTGGCAAATCTGGATCTCAGTATCATATAGCCATTATATGAAAAAATTCAAATGTGCAAAACATACAGAGAGATTTGCAGTATTTGGAGGATTTTTCTTAAGAACAGTAGGCACCTTCTCTGCTCAGGACAAAACAAAAACTCATGCATGTAAACTTTTGAACAAGATGATATCTTTACAATCAGTTGTCTTGTGGAATATAAAAAACCCTGCAATGTTTTTATGATGCCTTTTATTATTTTTTTTAAAGGTAAACATCTTGCAGTTGCCGTCAGCTTATGAGCAGAACTGCACCTTCATTTAAAACCCTCTCAGAATATCACTTGATGTGATGTATTTTGCAAATATCTGCCAACATCTCTCTCTTTCTCCTGTCTCAGTGGGAGCGACTGCTCTGAACACCAGCCCTGGCTGATTGAATGTGTCCTCTGGAAGAAAATGTCCTGAGATGCAACAGAGGTGACAACATGAATCAAGCAATGAGGCACACTTAATGAAAGCTTTTGTTAAGTCTACAGCTGTGTTTTTTCCCTATGTGCTTTTGTGAGTCAGGCCAGGTGACAGGTACGAGATAAAAATAGAGAGATGGGAGGAAGAAATCTGTGGATGGAAAAGAAGCAGAGGCACAAACGTGAATCTTCGTTGCCTTCCTATTTATTCTGATGCAATTTGAAATGACTAAAGCATACATTAAATAGCCTATTATGTGAGGTATTAGATAAATTGGAAGATTTATGCAAATGGGTTTCTGTTTCCCAAAAACTGTTTTCTGGCATTGAACAAAAAATCATTACAGCACAAACGACTCCAAAAATCCCATTTGTTATTTAAATTTATTCAACATTTCCAAAAGATAGAGTAGGACTGACAAACATAGCATAGATTTATTTAATTTACAGCTTTATTGTTTATTTTATATCTTCTCTGTAGAGGCTTAGCTAAACGTGTCTGATGCAATCTCATTGGCTATATAGCACATCTTTGATCGGCTAAAGCATAGAACATTTCTCAAACCAATAATGTGGCAAAGACGAAATATAGTTCATGCTGTGGTGTTGGCACAGACACACACACACACACACGCTCACACTCACAAACGCACGTGCACACTTACAAATAAACCTAATTTTCTCACATTCATTCGTCCCACCGGAATAAAATATTACCGTGTACATATTCGCACCTCATGTTGTTGCATTTGTTAGCAGGAATGATTGAGTGACAAGTGAAGCCTCTCAACAGCACCTCAACTCATCCTCCAGCCCTCTTCAAAATCAATACTTTTTAAGCCATCACTTCTGACGTCTGAATTTCGCCGTAATGTTCCGATTATAAATAATAATTGCTATAAAGTAGTAGCCTAATACGGTGGCTAGGCGGTTTTTATAATTTAAAATAGCACAGAATGTTTGCCAAACTCTATTGTTATGTTTTTATTTGAACTTTTTGTATTTTTTTTTTAATTTAGCTTCAGAAAAATATCCCGTTTTTGTGTTCATCACAGGCTCTCCATTCATTCTACAGTAAGTTAACTAACACTAAAACATAAGCAACCTTTAAGCCGTCTCTTTCGTAAAAAAAAAAAAGAGTTTAGACTATTATAAGTCATCTGGTGTTTCTGGAGGGGCAGAAAGTGACTGAGAGGAGCGAGATTAGGGTCGAGTGCTAATTGACAGGGGAGGAAAGGAGTCGCGGGAGTAGCAGAGTATCAATTGTCTAAATTGAGTATCAAGTGCTTGTAAGTAATAACATTCATTCACACCGATCATCAGCTACTGCAGTCCCAACAGAGTACAACATATACGGAATGAATGCAGATGCAAACCAGTTACCAACAATAGCCAACAGGGGGTGCTGTGTCCAATATAGAGGTAAGGAGAAATCGGACACAAGCGTTAGAATTATATGAATACATAAGCTGTCATCAGATCCACATATCCTTCAAAAGCAACATACTTTTTTCCACAGGTTGTCAGGGATATTTTTAACATTAGATATCTGTGGGCAAAAAGAGTTTTACTGAGGAAAAGCACATGAGGATGAGGTTAAAGATCTCTGCCAGTCACTCTTGGAGTCTTAAACAAGAAAGAAAAAAATGCCCTTTCAAAACCGAAAGAGAAAAACGTCACTTTTTTCACTTTATTTCCTTGTCTTTTATCAATCAATAAGGTGAATCGACGAGAAGCTACCGAACCCTCGTTCCACTGAGTCTCTTTCTGTAAAAATGTGTGCTGAAGCAATGGAGAGATCCTGGTAAAATAAAGCGCTGGGATGTTAAATGCTCCTTCCTTCACTTCCACTTTCCTTTCGCTATATTTCTTTCTTTCCAACTGCTTTTCCTCTGCGCTCACATTTAGTCGGCGTAAAGAATGAAGCCAGAGAATGTGCTGTATTTGTTGTTGTTGCCCCCATGGGCTTTGCCACCATCCAGTTTGATGTAGACTTCATCGCCAGCGTCTAGATGCAGAATCACACTGTTTGAGGCGTAGTCATAGTTCTGATCAGCATCTTGAGCGATCGCACTGGCTCGCACCTACACGAGAGAGAGAGAAAACGAACAAGGGGCATCAGTAATAGAAAATAATGTCTGTCTGACACAGCTGGTTAAGGTTTAGCTAGTTAGCAAGCTCCGGATAGACCCTTATGGTTGGCTGATGCTGTAACTCTAGATCCAAAAGTCATCTTAGTCTATTCAGATGAGTAGGCCTAGTGTTTATTATGGCTGTCAGTCGATTAAAATTTTTAATGTAGGCTAATTAATTAGGCTACATGATGTGTCATTAATCACAAATTACATTTGGCTGTGAAAATACCCCCAAAAGATTATTTAAAGCTATTTTGTGTTAAATGAGAAAGTATTAAGTAGACATTACAAATAGTAGCTTTAGAAAGAAATATTTAATTTGATTCAACATAAATTCAATCAGAAACTAAACACCGCTGTGTTCCTCACACATGCACAACAGTTCTGCTGTGGCTTTATAGGTAATATTTTTGTTGGCAAAACTGAGCAAAAACAGACAATGTTGTGTTTAAAATATAACACAATATCAACTTATTTACTGAATTGTTGTATAGGCTAAAATCACATTTGCACTTGTGATATTCGGGACAAAAACAGCACTCGTGTGATACTGTTCTCGCTGCTCGTGTGATATCTCTTATCATGTGATAAATATGAGACAAAAACTCATACAGGAGCATTTTTGCTCCAATATCTTGAATTTTAGGTCATAACTTTGTTTATGGAGTTGTTGCGCTGCATCATATTTGTCAACAGTCAGCTGTATGATGACGTACAGGTCTGGGGGTGGGGCCAGTGCGTTAACTGCGTTAAAATATTTTAATCGCGTTATTTTTTCATGACTAATTAATTAAGTTAACGCCTTAAACTGACAGCCCTAGTATTTATGCAAGTAACATCTTAGGTGATTGGCTCAAAAATGGCAAAGATGACAGATTTTAAATGCCATACTGCATAGGTCCTGCACCAGCCAAGCAACTGCCATTGGGATGTATTAGAATGCTAATGGATAGCTTTCTCCAGGTATTAAAGACAAATCATGCTATGAGAGTTTTAATTTAGATCTCCTTTTCTGACTCTGATACTTAAAATCCGCAACGTCTGCGAAGGTTAAATCTGTCTCATTAAACAGGAAGAATCGGATATCCACCAACACATAAGCTCGCATAAGACTCCAGGATGCATGAAAACACGCAAGCGTTGACACACATTCAAATTGGCTTCAAATTTATGACAACTGTTCTCATTCACCTGAGCGGGCCGGGAAAAGATTGAGACACGGATGGATTTAATATGTGTGGATTTGTTCGAGTACCACACAACAGTGTTGGGGAAATTGCTGAGGATTTCTGTAATCTGTCTGGTGAATGAACGTTTGAGCTGGTGGTGAAGGCATGAATACGTACGGCTTGACTGCCTGGATCTCACTCACAACAAGCTGTGAAATGTGAACGCGTTTTAAAAGCAATGAATGTGACAGGCCGACTTTTTTTTTCCAGTTCATTATCAGACAGAAAGTTCAGCTTTTGATAAGTGCCAATGTTATTTATTAGAGAAAAAGAGGGAAGGAAGGAAGTGTTTGTGTGGGAGTGTATTTGTGTGTCCTTGTGATCTGGTTCTAGCGTGGGAAAATATGCAGTCAAGAAGGTAAATTAGTTGAAAACATATTTTACAACCAATATTGCAAAGTACAGATAATGATTTTGTTGTTGTTGTTAAATTAAAAATATATGTTAAAATTAAATAAATTAAAAAGTATGTGTAAAGTATGTGTAGCCTACCAGTTTACCACTAAGCATTGTGTCATTAGCTAGCAACATGCTAATATCAAAGCAAAGATAACAAGAGGATTCCTTTATATTGCTCATATGCTGTGTTTCATATCAAAGGCTATTTTCTATCTTTGAAATGTAAAGGTTGCTTCTATGAAATAAGCCTCAATGACACCGTCGACTCGCAGTATGGTGGAAAATGTCCCGCATTCTCAAAAGAACCAATTAGCAGTTAGTGAAGTCATCTCTGCGGCTGTTAGAAGTTGGGTTTTTATAGAAAGTCAGTGACCTGAGACATGTGCTTGGGACTGAAATATGTGCCTTTCTTCCTTGCTTTTTTTTTTTTAATTAAGGGTGACTTTATGTCAGAAATAGTTGCTGATACAAAATATGTTATTTAAATGTGAGTTTGGCAAGCAGTTTTGAGATTTAAGTGTTTCCTGATTCAAGTAGATAGGTTGGTCTTGCATGCTTGAAATAGCTGCTTGGAGGCGTTGCAAATATTGCCGCTGAGTGAACTGACTTTCCTTAAAAAGGTACTTTGGTCAAAATCTATTGAAATCGGCTGCTTGAGTCATACATGTGTGGAGCTATTTGTGTGGAATCTCTGCCTTTGAGATTCAGCTGCTTATGTAGATGGTGAGCAGCGAGGCAGCTCTCTAGGTTTTAGTATGTTTGTGTTGCTTGAGTAAATGGCTGGATTGATTAGCCAGGCACATATCACCACCTGTCCCATTGAAATGTTGGCTGGTGTTTGCGGGTATGCATGTGCGTGTGTAGCTGTCTAATTTCATTCATCCACACAAACACCCTGTAAAGATCCTGGCAGTGTTTCCTGATTCAAGTAGATAGGTTGGTCTTGCATGCTTGAAATAGCTGCTTGGAGGCGTTGCAAATATTGCCGCTGAGTGAACTGACTTTCCTTAAAAAGGTACTTTGGTCAAAATCTATTGAAATCGGCTGCTTGAGTCATACATGTGTGGAGCTATTTGTGTGGAATCTCTGCCTTTGAGATTCAGCTGCTTATGTAGATGGTGAGCAGCGAGGCAGCTCTCTAGGTTTTAGTATGTTTGTGTTGCTTGAGTAAATGGCTGGATTGATTAGCGAGGCACATATCACCACCTGTCCCATTGAAATGTTGGCCGGTGTTTGCGGGTATGCATGTGCGTGTGTAGCTGTCTAATTTCATTCGTCCACACAAACACCCTGTAAAGATCCTGGCAGAGGGGATTCCCTGAGGTCAAGGCCATATGGATGTTTGGGCTGTGGTATGGTGGCTGTAGAGGGACACATGAGGTTGCGGTGCTGATGTGTAATGGGTAGTGGTGGAGTGCTGGTTTGACCAGCTGCTGCTGAATACACTTTACTCAAGCTCAATCTGCAGATACGTAAACACAGAACTTTTCTCTATGCTTACACGGAAATGTATGAATATCCAGGTTTATTAAATATGAAATATTTTTGATTCTGATATTATATTCTTAAAATCTTTTAAACTGCTTTAAAGGGATAGTTTTTCATTTCCAAAAATGAAAATTTGATGTTTATCTGCTTACCCCGGTTTCTTATAAATAGGGGTTTTTAAGGGAAATGAAGGGGGTTTGTGAGTTGGTGGAAAGTTAATAACTTTATTTATACCTTTAGATAATTTCAAGCATTTTTGTGGAGACAGAAGTTGACAGAATTTCACCAGTATTCACTCAAAATAAAAGACTGAGGATTTGAAATGCTTGTGTGGGTGTGTATTTGCTTTAGGGTTTTCATATGAGATGAAATGTCGTATCGTTGTTAAAATCACCACATAAGGCAAAATAATTAATCAAAACAAGACATTTTCTGAAAAAAAAAAGATTAAATATTTTATCTGTATACCTGCATGTCATTTAACCATTACCCAACATCAGAGAACCATGAAAATGTGAAAGTGTTGTCAAATTATTGAAATATTAACTTAAAATTTTTCAAGTAAATATTTTCTGTCTGCGGGGCTTGGCTGAAAGCCTTGGAAACCCTGCATTATATAACATAACATCAAGCCAAATTAACTCCAGATATATTTGACAACCAGACGTTCGACAACCAGAAATTGTTGCAATACTTAATTTCGAACAATGTATCTTTTATTTTATACCCTTAAACAGCTTTGTTTTTCTTAAAAAAAGGAAAATGTTATGCTTGAAAAGTGTGCTTATGCAGTATTTCTTTAAAATGAATGCTAATAAATTCATAAATTTTTAAATGCGTCTCAATTGTCCAAACCCTTTTTGCGAGCACTGTATATTCTGTGTGGTTAACATCCACTCAGCAAACAAACATTTTCTCATCTGTTTGAGTCTCTTTTGTCATATATTATGTTCTCTTTTATAAATCTCTTCACATGCTTGTCTTCCATCCAATTTGTTTTCTTAATCATCTTAGGACTTTCGGTTCTGTCTCGCTTTCCTTTTTTCTCTTTCTAATTTCTGTTTCCAACTCTATCCATATCTCGAGGTCTGAGAGGCCGAGAGCAGACGATCGATAGTTCAGGTAAGAGGAGCAGACGGCTGGTGATGTAGATGAGAATGGCTTGAGAGAGACAGAGGGACCCTGACCTTGTGACCATCTGTCCACCATCTTCACCGCCCCACCTCTCGCCTAGTAAGTGTACCATTTCTATCTTTAAAAAATACTTTCTGTACATTTGATCGATTGATTTTTATTTCAAATTTTAATGGTAAATTTCCCACTAGTTATTCTTCTGCCATCATCTACAGGTTTACACTTTCCAAATATTATATTATTCTTAAAGTTTGTCTGCCACCCTGAAGCTGTGAATTACTTTGTTAATGTCATACGTAGTTAAGGTGTTCTGTCAGTCTTTATATCAGGTATAATCAGAAGATGAGAGTGAGATGAACCGAGATGCACATTTTCAGCACATTTTCTTTCCACCCACAACCTTAATGTAACCAATAGTGTAAAAAGAGTGAGTGACATTTTGCTTTGACCCACTGAGATTAATGTAAAGATGTTAATTAGAACAAAAAGAACTGATTTGTATTCAAAGTTTGTGTCTTACAACTATGTGAGTCATATTTCTATAGTGAATAATGCTACAAATAGTTCGGTAGTACAATACTGCTAATATTTATAAAGCCATAATAAAACATTAGACTAGTGTTAAGAAAATATTGTGCCAGCATATACACTATAAACAATGATTTTTTTAAAAGTTGTAAATACAACAAAGATTATTGGAATACATTTTGCAAGACAATACAACGTTTACTTTTAATTCTATGTGTTTCTTGCTGTTTCTTTGTAATTGTTTGTAAAATTTACTATCAATTTCTGAGTTTCTTTGCCATTTTTAGTAACTTTTTTCAGAAGTAAAGTTTGCTGTTGATGGCACATTCAGTGCAATAAAGCAACTCCTGCGGCGCCTTGTCATCGCATAAAGGCTCTGTCGGTCAAATGGAAAGAGGACTTGCCCATCACTCAACCCAGATAACTCTGTGTCGCTCTGTCTCTCTTTTTATTCTCTATCTTTTTTCAATTCATTGTTTACCTTCTTGATTAAATCTGGTGAGTCTAATATCAGTATATTCTGTGTGGTTAACATCCACTCAGCAAACAAACATTTTCTCATCTGTTTGAGTCTCTTTTGTCATATATTATGTTCTCTTTTATAAATCTCTTCACATGCTTGTCTTCCATCCAATTTGTTTTCTTAATCATCTTAGGACTTTCGGTTCTGTCTCGCTTTCCTTTTTTCTCTTTCTAATTTCTGTTTCCATCTCTATCCATATCTCGAGGTCTGAGAGGCCGAGAGCAGACGATCGATAGTTCAGGTAAGAGGAGCAGACGGCTGCTGATGTAGATGAGAATGGCTTGAGAGAGACAGAGGGACCCTGACCTTGTGACCATCTGTCCACCATCTTCACCGCCCCACCTCTCGCCTAGTAAGTGTACCATTTCTATCTTTAAAAAATACTTTCTGTACATTTGATCGATTGATTTTTATTTCAAATTTTAATGGTAAATTTCCCACTAGTTATTCTTCTGCCATCATCTACAGGTTTACACTTTCCAAATATTATATTATTCTTAAAGTTTGTCTGCCACCCTGAAGCTGTGAATTACTTTGTTAATGTCATACGTAGTTAAGGTGTTCTGTCAGTCTTTATATCAGGTATAATCAGAAGATGAGAGTGAGATGAACCGAGATGCACATTTTCAGCACATTTTCTTTCCACCCACAACCTTAATGTAACCAATAGTGTAAAAAGAGTGAGTGACATTTTGCTTTGACCCACTGAGATTAATGTAAAGATGTTAATTAGAACAAAAAGAACTGATTTGTATTCAAAGTTTGTGTCTTACAACTATGTGAGTCATATTTCTATAGTGAATAATGCTACAAATAGTTCGGTAGTACAATACTGCTAATATTTATAAAGCCATAATAAAACATTAGACTAGTGTTAAGAAAATATTGTGCCAGCATATACACTATAAACAATGATTTTTTTAAAAGTTGTAAATACAACAAAGATTATTGGAATACATTTTGCAAGACAATACAACGTTTACTTTTAATTCTATGTGTTTCTTGCTGTTTCTTTGTAATTGTTTGTAAAATTTACTATCAATTTCTGAGTTTCTTTGCCATTTTTAGTAACTTTTTTCAGAAGTAAAGTTTGCTGTGGATGGCACATTCAGTGCAATAAAGCAACTCCTGCGGCGCCTTGTCATCGCATAAAGGCTCTGTCGGTCAAATGGAAAGAGGACTTGCCCATCACTCAACCCAGATAACTCTGTGTCGCTCTGTCTCTCTTTTTATTCTCTATCTTTTTTCAATTCATTGTTTACCTTCTTGATTAAATCTGGTGAGTCTAATATCAATGTGCAAACAAAGTCTGCTATTCTGAATCCATGGTGACGATCGTCCGGTGCATATTAATATCAAATAATCCGCCTTTAGCACACACAGCCTGCACAGCGGCCTTATTAAAGGGTGAGCTCTTAGTGCCCGGGGAGTGCGTGGGATTTGTTGGAGGGGATTTCGATGAAACACGTTTTAATCTTTTTTTTTTTTATATTAGCCTCCTTTGGGAGGTCGGACTTCCATTGTTGGCTGCATTTGGATATCATTTCAGGGCAATTAAAAAGCAATTGAACTGCAGCTGAAATCTAAGCTTAAAAAACTCTTATAAAGACTTAATGATAGAAACTGTGTTCTGATTGACAATACTATAAAACTGATTTCATTGGTAAAGCCACTGTAACTATAAATGATATCAAAAGCAATGAGGAGACACCACAAGGCATTTCAAACTTTGTGTAAATAGAAATCAAATAGAAAGATGGATGTATCAATTGCCTGTTAGAGGTTCCCGATAAATCCTTTCTTTATGATGCCCCCGGAGCATCTCTGTTAGCAGAGTCCCAAACAAAATCATTAACAAAGACAGTCACTGCAGTAAACATTGAGATTTAAAGGAATATTCAGGGCTCTTTCTGTCGATTTTGTCGATTAAACACGAAAAATAATTGTGATTCTTACCTTAGTTGTAAAAACTAAAAACGTGTATATGCACTTACAATGGAAGCCTAGGGGGACGCCGTTGTGCACTTGCCCCATAGACTTTCTTTGCACTATCAATTTAGCTTTTTTTTTTCTTTTTTTTTTCCTTTTTTCTCTCTCTTTCTCTTTGTTATGAATTAAAATGATATTGTGTGTTATCAACAGCATATGCCACAGATGCTGTTGTATACTTACAGTATATTTAACCCAGAATGTTCCTTTAACAGGGAGGGAAATAGCTGGAAGCCAGGTCTATGGGGAACAAATGAAAGAGGGAGGCGGTATAGTTGGGCAAAGTCAAAGAATGTAAGTCCAAAGACATTGCTGGGCTTTAGGGCTGGGTTAAGGGGACAGACAGTCTGCATTTAGCATTTCAAACAGACGGAAACCGGCGGCCGTGCTCTGACACACATCTGTTTGTCCCTGTTTTGGAAAACAGTCGGTGTGAGCTCAGAGCACATACATGCCATGTGTTTATAGACTTCATCATGAAATGCCTTTTTGACTTTGAAAGTGTGACCTCTCTGTACAATGTATGCGATGGATCACAGATCCAAATGCCTAAACATAGTACATTATCTGACATAATCATGTATTTGTTACATTTTAAGCATGTGTAGATTTGGGTTAAAGGTGGTGAAGGACATCTACCTACCAAAGTCAAGAAACCACTGAATAATCTTCAATGTTGCTTTTTAATGTGTACACTACAGTCAAACATTTGGAATTAATTACGATTTTTTTTTAAAGAAACTTTTTTGCACACCAAGGCTACATTTATTTGATAAAAAATATAGTAAAATATTTCACAGTAAAATACTGTGAAATATTATGATGTTTAAAAAAAGTTTTCTATTTTAATATATTTTAAAATGTAATTTATTCCTGTGATTGTAAAACTAAATTTTAAGCAGTTATCACTACAGTCTTCGGTGTCACATGATCTTTCAGAAATCATTCTAATATGCTGATTTGCTGCTCAATTGTTATCAATTATTATTATTACTCAATTACTAATAATGGTTTTTATTATCAATGCTGAAAACAGGTTTTGCTGCTTAATATTTTTGTGGAAAATGTACTACAATTTTTCCCCCAGGATTCTTTGATGAAAAGAAAGTATAAAAGAACAGCATTAAGAATATAATATGCCAATATAATATAATAACACCAGTATTACTAATGGTCATTAAAACTGCTTTTTTAAACATTAAACATTTAAACATTAAAACCTTTTTTTTTAATCATCATACTCCAGTTTATCGTTTGGACTGTTTCTTTCAGAACATCTGATCAATTCTAAAATCTGGTTTAAAATTTGGTTTATTAAAACTAAAAATACACTCTCAAAACTACACCTTAGTAAACCAAACCTTACACCGTATCCTTGGCTCAATTTCTTAATACAGTCAATGGAGAGATTAAGCGTGCAGCGGCTGAAACACGGTAGTAGCCAGTGGATATTCTTACAGATGTCAGCAGTGTCTCCCTGCCAGAGACTGATCTGTCTCTGAACGATATGAAACATTTCATTTATGAAAAGCAACCTAATCCTGAAGGACACATCCTGCTGTCTCCATGTCCCCGTTTCCTTCTCTCTTTCTTGCTTTTTTACCCTGTGACTGACACCAGTTGACTTCTCGTACCACATTACAGGCTCTTAAGACAGTTAGCGGTAGTGTGGTTCAATTGAAGCGTGTGCCTGGCTCTAATTATACTTAAAAGGTGGACTGTGAGCTGCATCTCTGATCGAGGCTTGGTGGAGCACTTCATGCAGCGCTTGGAGAAAAATACCCTCGCGGATGAGAGCGAGCCAGATGCTCGCTGCTTGTGTAAAATTCCTGAGGACATTAGAGACTTCCATGTGCTCCTTTTTCACTTGGGTTTATTAGCAAAGCAAACCTGATTAAGGACAGGATAAGTAGTGGAGAACAAATGCCTGGCTCTAATTATACTTAAAAGGTGGACTGTGAGCTGCATCTCTGATCGAGGCTTGGTGGAGCACTTCATGCAGCGCTTGGAGAAAAATACCCTCGCGGATGAGAGCGAGCCAGATGCTCGCTGCTTGTGTAAAATTCCTGAGGACATTAGAGACTTCCATGTGCTCCTTTTTCACTTGGGTTTATTTTGGGTTTATCTGATTAAGGACAGGATAAGTAGTGGAGAACAAAAGTGAAGGTGCCACGCTTTCATTTCCATCTGTCACACCACCGTGCAGAGAAAGCCGGAGAGATTAATCTACCCAGCTGCTCTTTGTCTTGTCAGCGATCTCCAGGAATACTTAAATAACACTGATATAATGTTTAAACAATGATTAGAACTGTTTGAGAGGAACGAGCAGTGGTGTTTGCATAGAGAATGAACGATGAATATAGCGCTGAAAGAGAAATGTTTTTATGAAACTTCTGAAGTACTCCTAATGAAGATATTACTCAGAAGGAGTTTAAATAATAATGTCGTCTGCTGATGGACATGATAGACGAGGGCCAGCTGGCTAGAGAAGATGCCAACAGCCATCAGCTAATGCCAGAGCAGCTTTCCATCAGTTACTCACACTTGTGCATCTAAAAGACATCTAAACAGGCTGATTCATACACAGTTCAAGTAGCCGAAGTCGAGGAAGACAGTTCACAAAATAACCCCCGCAAAAGAAATTCTGGAGGGGAAAAAAATAGATTTTCAGAGATTTTTAGACTGCTTAGAAAAGCCATTTGATAGTCATATATTCTAATAACGGTTGACAAAATAGCCAGGTAGTTTACAACATGTGCAGTCTATTGTAACCCAATTCATTATGAATCTTTGCCAAGTTTGACTGCAGATTAAGTGATTATAGACCCTATTGGTGGTGTTTCTGTCATGTCTGCCCACACACACACACACACACACACACACACACAAAACCTGTAACTTATTAAAATATTCTCTGCTTTGGAACAAAGTTTACTGTGAAAAGTGCTCTACAAATAAAATTTGAATTAATATCAAATTGAAATAAAAATACATATTATATGGATGAAAAAGATAGTGTAAGTTTAATACAAACTGAAGACGTTACAAAGCAAATTATTATACTTAGCAAACAATTAATATTACTATTTTTAACACAATATAAATGAGCCATTATACATTAAAATATATACAGTATTCCTGCCTTTCTATTTTTAGGATTTTTGCCTTTATATCCACCTCATTTTTCAATGCGGAAAGCCGTTTTCTGTGAATGTGTGAGACTTCTGGTTCATTAGCCGCTGTGGGCAAATTAATTCACTTTTAACCATTGACGCAGATACTATCGTTGACCAAAAGGTGGTGCTGTTTAGCTAATGGACATTTCATTACAGCGTAAACGGTGAAACTAGAACGCCTACTAGACTATCCACCTTTTTCTTCAACGCGCAAGTAAGCCTATGGGCAAGACTTCCGGTTCATTAGGCGCTATAGGAAAATAACGAGAAGAATAACAACGTGCAGTAAACGGTAAAACTGTTTGCACTACAAACCACTGTGTTCAAAATTAAGATAATACATTCAAATAATATGCTAAGACACACCAGTTTGCAATATCAAGCAGCAAAATGAGCTGTTTTTTACAGCTAAAAATAGCTGGAAGCGGATGTCACCGGAAACCAGACCCATAAAACGTACAAATTACCACATCTGCTCTTACAGGGAAAATAAGGTGGATACCTGCCTTTGTATTTGCATTTGTGTTTACATCATATTTGAGAGTCCTTCAAACGTTTGTATCTGTAGTTTTTAACAGTTGTTTAAAAAGTTTTCAAAAACGCTTGATACATCAAGTAGTATCTAGAAAGTGACAAACTAATCCAAGCAATCCCAAACTAAAGCGTATGCCACTGTTACTGATATAACTGACAAACAGATGGCTTTTAATTGGTTTGTTTAAAATAACTGTCAGTCGAGCTCAATTTAAACTAATGACCTCACACTTACAGCAAGAAATATTCCCTCTAAAGGAAACTGGCAGTTCCCCCTGAAGCTGAACTCTTAGATTCGCTCCTGGTGTGCACACAGTGGCCTGACCTCTGCGCTAAGCCCCTCTGAAGTCTTTGAGGAGCGCAGCTGCATAATTAAACGTCCCGCTGCATTATAACGCATTATGGTGTGATAGAGTAGCCTCACCTCCTCTCAGTACCATAATGAGGAGAGTGCAGCAATGCTAGTCTTGGGGGAGAAAGATGAGGAGAGGGAGCGAGGGAGAAACGCATGGTTTTTGCTGCAGCATACATTTTTCATGAATTGCCCTATTCATCATTTGGTGCCGGGCGGATAGTTGTTATCTTACAGTAGCTGTTGTTTATTTTCCTAGGTGATCGAGGTGTTAAACACGAATGTACACGTGCTGACTAATTCGACCGAGTAAGTGGGCTGAGCGAGGGAGTCACAGTGGACCTACGTAGGTTTGTAGCGTCTGAGTGGAAGGAGTCATTAAAAAAATCATCGAAGCATCAAGATGCTTACAGAAGAACTTTGCCAAGGGGCAAGTTGTTATTCGCCGGGAGAGCACGAGCGTGTGTGTATATGCGTCTGTGTGTGTTGAACAGATGAAAACATGATTTGGGTATCAGTGTGAGTGTTGATTTCTGCTCATTAAAAGAAGAAGAGGGTCTCCTCCTGAGTCACCAGCCAGGCCACATTCATTCAAACAGGGAGGCGCAGCTATTTTAGTACATGTATTCAACATACATGCTCACAACAGTACTTCTGAAGTCTCTCTGGGCTGGATATTTGACTGATAGAGCTGAGGTGCAGAAGGACTGTGCTTTAAGAGTATAGTTCCTCACCTATAAATAAATGATGGATTCCTTCGCAGCTCTTGCTCCGTTACACCCAGACACATCTGACATGTGTGGCATTTCTTCGCAGCACGGGCAAATCCAGTGCTAATAACCATACAGCACCCAATTAGACTGGTTTTAATGTTCTGCTCCACTGGGTGGCAAATTTAGTGTCCAATTAGACATCACATCAGGGGCAAAGGCCCCGCCCCAGCGCCTCAACAGCTGATTAGACAAGTGGAGAGCGGGAAGAGTGTGTTTGACTGAAACACAAGCACACCCTCTAACTCCGACGCAAATTAACAAGCTGTTATTGAAGAGGACTGCTTATTGGACTTGTTAAAAGATGCTGCAGACTTTTTCAGGAGATTATTTTAAGGATAATAAGTTTGTTTCGTGACTGAAAAGACAAGTGAAAGATTTGGTATACTTCAACCAAAAGGATTATATTGCATAAGCTATATTGTATGTTCTTTTTTCCTGTTTCCTGCAAAAATAGTATTGATCCTGGGGTTGTTTTCACTCTAGCAGCATGTTACTTGTCTCTATCTTCATCCAAATATCAATGAACAACACTTGCATTTATGTGTGCTGTGTAATTAAACATTAGAAATTAGTTTGACTCTAATAACTGAACACTGAACTCTATAATTAAAAACATGTTTTTTTTTTCTGTTTCAGATGGTGAGGTGTGCTGCTTTTCCAAACACATACAGTGCTATACACATACTGTATATGTATTGCTCCCAGTCATGTTAATTATAATAGCACATTTTATGCACGCAATTGCATAAAAGCATACACTATTCCCAGAGATATCTTAAGGAAGGAGTAAGTGAACAAAAAAAAGAATAAGGAAAATAGAGTGTCATGGCATGCGCAAAAGGGCAGTTTTCATCTAAAAATGCAAATTCTGTCATCATTTACACACCTTCATGTCGTTCCAAACCTGTATGACTTCCTTTCTGCTATGGAACACAAAAGAACGTTTTGACAATTTTTTTTTTCTGTACAATTAAAGTCAGTGGGGTCCAGTGTTTCATTGGACCCCACTGACTTTTATTATGTGGACAAAAAAATGACAAAAAAGTTCTTGTGTGCAAGACAAAAGAAGATGTCTTAAAGGTACATGAGGGTGAGTAAATGATGACAGAATATCCATTTTTGCTCACTTCACTCACTTTTACTCCCTTACTCCCTTAAAACGTCATGGAAAACATATCCAGTACTTTATAAACCAGCTGTAAACCAAACAGGTGAATCTTCAGATAACTGTGCTCGACCGTGCGAGTGCACATCTGCGCATGCGTGAGTGTGTGCGCCCGTGCGAGTGTGAGACAGCAAGATTATCCCGAAGGAGCCTCTTGAGAAACACAAAGAGTGCCTGGATGCATTTGCTTATAATGAAGTCAGAATGGGTTTGGGTGGATTAATGACAATATCAACAGAAGGAACACGGGGACAGGTGCCAGCGCAATCTGGATGCGGTTCAAAGTTTTTAATTACGATTAAAAAGACTCTCTGGCACACGACAAACGCCTTTTCTTTTTTCCAGCCTTTCATTTTTTTCTCACTCCTTTATCACATTTGAAGTGGAATTCCTTGTAAAGCCGGTGGAGTTTCAAAAGGAATGCACAGGCATCTGTACATGTCCATCTGGAAAAAATTTGATTTTTTTCGGAGAAAATTTGGCAAATTAAGAAAAGAAAGCTGAGATGGCGTGGAATAAACAGAAGAAGCTTGGAAAGAGTAATGGAAATGGATGAAAAGGAATGCATCGTTTGTGTGTTAAAGCTAAAATCCATTAAGCATACACAATGTGATGGTAATAAATAGAGCGCTAATATTTTCCCACACAGACTGCAGTCTCACCAGAAAAAAATATTCTTTCGTGTTCTTCCTCATTCTCTCACGTACACATCCTGCACACCAGCTGTGTGGGTTTGTATGGCGGTATGGTCAGTGGCCGCTTGAAGAATAGAGCAAGTCCACAGGGATGCAGCAGACTAGCTAAAAGTCTGTTAGCACTCCATCACTGCCATTGAGAAACACTGTACTGCTTTCACACAGATTCTGGGAGTAAGAGGGTTACAACAAAGTTTCAAGTAAAAGTTTCTTTTAAACTGTTAGGGAACGACGTGAGACTCCGAAAACAGCGCATCCAACAGCGGCTCGCCTGAGGTCCTATATGCCCACTCTCTCTCTCACACACACACTGCTGCAATTCCTCTGATCTGGAATAGCGGTTTAATTAGTGAGGCGGTAACCACTTTATAGAGATTAGCTTGCTCTCAGGAGGAAGGCTCGTCGCCCATGTCTGCCTAAAGTGTCTGTGAGGAGGGTCTCTAGAGATCAGCACCCATTGTGTTCAACAGACGGTGCTTTACGACAACATATGCTCTCCCTCCCCAATGCTCTTCCTTCACACACTCCATAAATGCTGTACTGTGCTCCCAGCAGTTTTTGCCTGCTCTTGCCTTTTCCATTAGTGTACTTCTTTTATGGTTTTGCTTAGGCAATCTAGTTAGGGCACGGGGAAAACAAAGAAACCTTAAAACAGCACTTGGGAAGATTGCAAGTTAGCAGACAAACTTTTAAGCTGTACAACAGAGAAGTTCACAAAGGTACGGCCTCCTGCTGTGAAGGTACTTCCCTGAGGTTGCTTGCTAGGTCTGGGTTCAGATTAAAGCATAGTTAATCAAATCAAAGATGTGTTTGTGACAGAAGCAAGTGTTCATCTCAATTAAGAGGATGTGATCTGCCCACATTGTCATGGCACCAAGGGACCAGACAAGTTAAATTAATATGGCAACAAGAGTATAAAAGACAGGCAGCACTTACAAGGACTCTGTCTCAGCAAGCTGCCTGGTTTGATCTAATGAAGAACATGATTAACTTTAAATAAGGTTTACACAAAAACTGAAACATAGGGGATAGTGAGCACATATGAGCTGAGAAAGAAGGATGGAGTTTAAAGACATGTTGAGGACGGGAAAAAAACATAACGTTATTTCAATTCCAGATATTACAGTGACTGTTAGGTTCCTTTTATTATCTCTTTCATTTTTCCGCTTACCCTCTGGGTATATATAATTATTATTATTACCATGGTAGTTACAGTGCTCAAAATTATCTTAGCCTACCATTTAAGTAATGTGATTAAACACGTCAAGATTCTGTCAATGTCTGACAGGACATTGTTTAAAACTCAATACTGGCCTTAGATGTAATATTTCATTAGGCCTACATGAAAATGTTATTTCTAATTCACTAGATCCCGAAGAGACTCTAAAGTCTACTGTCTAATTCTATTCCATCTGTCACAGCTCTCCCGTTGCGGCAGAAACTCAGTGGATGACGCTGCACATAAAAGACAGGCAGCACTTACAAGGACTCTGTCTCAGCAAGCTGCCTGGTTTGATCTAATGAAGAACATGATTAACTTTAAATAAGGTTTACACAAAAACTGAAACATAGGGGATAGTGAGCACATATGAGCTGAGAAAGAAGGATGGAGTTTAAAGACATGTTGAGGACGGGAAAAAAACATAACGTTATTTCAATTCCAGATATTACAGTGACTGTTAGGTTCCTTTTATTATCTCTTTCATTTTTCCGCTTACCCTCTGGGCAACGTCTGGCGGTCTTTCTACTGTGACAAATTCTTTATGAGAGTTGAACTATTTCATCTAACAGAGGCTGCTGGATGATCGCGGCGGCAGTCGGATAAACCTCGGTAATTGTATTTATCTGACTGAAATATCGGCTGTCTCGCGAAAGCTCCGGTTGCTGCGGCAACGCCGCGTCCTGCGCGCGCTGACCTCCGGGCCAAGGAAAGACTAAAAACACGCGCCCTCCAGGTGCTGCTCTCCTCACCCCATTTTCAATTCCAGGTGCAATTCCAGCTAACTTGTTAAAAATAAATGTTGACAAACATACTTTTATGGGTCGCTTTGTCGGTGTTAGCGAGGCAAATTGGAGACATTTAAGTTATTTCTATTAACTGGAATACTTGAGCTTACAAAGAGCTTGAACTGTATTAAAAGTGAAAATCACAGACTGTACCTGAAAAAACGTTTAATATATATGTATGCATTAAATGCTTGATTTATGTAGGCTATTAATAAAACATGCACACTGTAACTCAGTAAAATGGTGCCAGTTTATAAGCACTAAACGAAGCGCACAATTTAAATTTAAAGACACATCAGAGCAGATAAAGCTTAGATTAGCCAAAGTAAATAAATAAAATATTTAAGAAAAACTTTGATACCTTGATACGTTGTTATTGAGCTAGGCTATATATATACATATATATATATATAAAGTCTACTGTCTAATTCTATTCCATCTGTCACAGCTCTCCCGTTGCGGCAGAAACTCAGTGGATGACGCTGCACGTGCGCTTTTCTCCCACCTGAGAGTTAGTCTCGCGTGCCAAACCACTCCAACATCGCAATATAAATATATAACGGTCTCCTAATAAATACTGAATCGGGAATTACAACCGTGGCAACAAACCTTAATCGTAAACGTATCAGATCCTTAAACATTGCACGTTCCACTTCTGTCTGTTTCTGTCTGCACTGACACGCCAATGCATCTAGTGCACAACTGCACATTTTCTCATTGAAAAGCGCAAAAAACAACTCTGAACAGAGGGAGATGCAAGCATGCAAATACAGGAAGGCACAGACAGAAAGAAAAAGAAGAAGAGAGTAAAAAGCACACATTAAATGGTCGTTTCCTGATGCTGAGATAATAAGGTGTGTTTGTGGCTGTAAACTTGTCTTCATGGCACTGTGATTACAAGTTCATGAAGTTGCACGATTTCGCTCGCGCTGCCGGTTTTTGTCAGATTGTGGCATTTTCGTTCGCGCCCTCTAATTAAGGAGCATTACGTCAACTGATCCGAGCTTTGTGGGCAAAATAGCCACAGCTGCGGTGAAACATCCCCTTAAAACCAATAAATGAGTATGACTTAGTGTAAACAGATGGAGTAGCAACCTGTGTTGTATTTTCTCCCTTTAATATCTGTAATGATAATAGTCCTTATAAACTCGACAACAACACTAAAAATTGTACTTTTACCTATATTATTTATAGATCCATAAACATAAAATATATGCTCCTAAGATGCAAAAAAATAAAAAAATAAAGTTAACATATTGGACACGTCATAAAAAAGTTTGGACCGGCAAACTTTTAAGTGTCCCATGCAAAGACAATTCCATAAAAGAGAGAGAGGCAGAATCTCTGTCCTCTGTTAACGGGGACACGCGCATAATGTCAGCACGCATTAAGCGCATTCAGCGCGTGTCTTCTCGCCGGGTTTGTGGCTCCGCAGCTGTGCGAACTTCACCCGCGTGCTCTGGGGGGACGAGAAACTCACAGCAGATGTTACTGCGTCTCCCACCAGTTTCACACCAAACAAAAAAAGCAGAAAAGAGAGCGAAACGACAGTCTCGTTTGTCCTCTGCGGGGTCATTATTAACAGCTTAATTAATTTTAGATCCGCTCTGTGAATACCGGCGCAAACCACAAGCACATAACACGAGATGAAGAAATGCGCTTCATAGATATGCAACACGATTTTAGAAACACTTCAAAAAGATCAGGGAAAAATATACATATAAAAATTAAAATAATAAAAACAGTAACATTGAAATAAAAGATTAACTTATAGTTATAGGCCTATATATACATGCATAATGCATAATGTAATGTGTAATGTAATAGCTAAGACTTTCAACATAAAAAACATGTTCACAAATAACTTTTATGCAAAGAGGAACGATTTGGCACTCACCTGTCCGTTCTTGCACAGGTCAGCCCACATGCTGGTTCCGTCACCTCCTCTCATCAGGACGTGGTAGATGAAGAAATACGTGCCCGGCACGCTGCAGATGAACTTGCCCAAAGTGCCATCATAGTTGTTGCCGAGGTTGGTGACCACGTCGTCGAACTTGAGGATCTCATAGCCCTCGTGAGGGTTCTTCAGTCCCGCGTAGAAAGCCACCCGTGGGTGCGTGTTGTATGTAACCGTGCTGATAGCTCCATCATTGCCCAGACTCAGAACCCCGCTTCGGCCCCTGTCCCCCCGGTCCCCCGGGGGCCCCATCGGACCCGGGGGCCCTGGCTCCCCTGGTGGCCCCGGAGGTCCGGGTTTGCCTGGCCGGCCCGGCTTCCCCTGTGGCCCCTGGAGGAGTGTGGAGGGTGGAGGCATGTTGCTGTGGTCGGCCAGAGCCTCGGCCTCGGCCTGCACAGAAGAGCCGGTGCTGGCGATGCCCGTGCTGGTGCCCTTGTTCTGGTACGGGTCGCACACCATTTGACAGGTGCCCAGCATCTCGTAGTGGCTGTTGTCATTGCTCACGGAGCTGACCAGCACGGGGATGAGCACCACCAGCACCAGCACCAGCATGACCCCTACAGCGGCCGCCACCAGGGTCTTCCTGCCCAGGCTGAGGCGCGGGAGTGGCTGGGCAGCCAGTGTGGGTCTGCCGGGAGCCGAAATGGTGACTGCTGGAGAAGAGGAGACCGCAGAGAGAGAGACAGACAGAGGGGTGCAGGGGGGGTCCCGGGGGAAAGGCGCCAAGCCCTATCCCAAGCGTGTGGAGGAGTGTGTGAGGGTGAAAGAGACCCACATGCACACGCTATCACACGCTTGCCCAGCTCCGTGCACGCCTGGCTTGCTAAGCTGGCTCACTGGATCCAATGGGCTGGCAGGAAAGCGCTTTCACACAGATCCCACATCCGCTCGGTCACACTCACATGCATACGCACTCTCACACACACACACACGCATGCATGCGAACGCGCTCACACGCTCTCCCCAAAAGTCGATCCCATTATCTGGTGTACAGAGTTGCACTCGGTAATGAAGAGAATGAGGGATGGCAGAGGCAGCAAAGAGGAAGAGAGGATGAAGTGAGCGAGTGTGCGCATGGGAGTGAAGGACAGCGTGAGAGAGAGAAAGAGAGAGAAGCAGATATAGAGGAGAGACAGGGTATGTTTGCAGAGGCGTTTTCTCAGTCTGAGGGTTTTATATCTCTTCCTCTCCTCTCCCTCTCTGTGTCACAGCGATACAGCCAGGGGAAAGGAAGAAAGGTAACCAAGAGGAGAGGAGGGGACGGCACAGGAAAATGTAAAAAGGTACAAAGAATACAGTAGGAAAGATAAAATCTCATCACAAAAAAGCTCACAGTAAACATTAAGATTTGATGTCTGACAGACTATATTAAAAAGTATCCTTTCACAGGGACTCATATCATGAAAAATCCATATTTTAATATACATTCTTAAAATAAAATGTCTTTTCTGGCATCTATAACTTTCCATTGTGCAAAAGGTTCTTTATAGTGTAAAAAGGGTCATTAGTAAAATGCTCTTTACACTAAGAAAAAAATTGTTGTTTTAGGAACTGTTCACTGAACACAAAGTGGATCATATTAGGTATTGCTTGCGGGGGGAAAAAAGCTTTTGGAAACCTTTATTGTATATATTATATATTATTTGTAGAGTGTATATATTTATTTTTAGATATAGAAACATTGAAAACATTGCAATTTTTAGAACTGAAAAAGTCCTCCCCAAACCAAAAACGCCACTTAGCTCAAACACGTACATTTCAATAAAAACACCATTTTAACATTAGTGATACCTATCCAGTATTCAGACACTTAGTTCACCCAGTTATAGTAATGTACTGTAAAGTGGTGGCTAAATTTGGAAACAAGAGTTTCAAAAAATGGAATAAGCCAACCCAATCTTACAGGAAAATTTAACTATTTTACTAGCTGGCAATGTCAAGGTGGTGATGTGAATTGCACAAAAACATACAATTTTTAGAAAAAAAGTAAGCATTAAGGTCCACCCCTAACCCCGCCCCTAAACATAACCACCTCTGGGGAATAAGCAGATAATACAAAAGTGTACAAATAAGATTTAACAAATAACAAATTCATATAAATTAGCCACCAATGAGCAAAAATGAAAAATAGTTATGAATTGTCATGAGATTGTGTTGGAAAAATACTGTCAAATATTGTGCTGTTCCTGGCTGTGTGTAGCACCTGCAGCTCTGCCCATGCTTACAATGATTCCAATGCTAGAAACTAGCGGTTTGTGCAGAACATTTCAGCATGGAACCTGTCGCATTTATATTTTTGGGGAAAAATAAAAATAAATAAATAATAATAATAATACTAAATTATGTGATCCCTTTAATAAAAACACAAAAATAAAATTTTTGTTATTATTAAATTATATGACCCCTCTCTATATTTAATCAGGAGTAAAAATACACATAAGCATGCTGTTATTGAACTGAGGTCCTACAAAATTATTTTAGATAGTATTATGATAAGATAATTTAAGGAGCAAATTCACTGCTATTCCTCTCTGTACGTTTCTTTGACTTTGAGTGTATGTCATATAGAGTCTTATTGTATTTCACTTACTTTTTTCCCTGGCTGCCAATAAAGTTCCCTCCCCCTCCTCCTGCTCAGAAATGGTTTGTTATTGGCCTGTTGCATTTTTGATCATGGTGTCTATTGATCTGATCCTCTGATTGAATTACGGGTCCTGTGTGGAAAAAAATCCATCTGTATGGCTCATACTAGACAGCTGACATATCTACCCAAAGCGCTGGTCGCTGGGAGAAGAGCTGCAGGATTCTGGACATGTCATATGATCTTAAATTACAGCAGGAGTGTGATGTGACTAAGGATGAGGTTTTGTTAAGGTTTCAAAGTGTGTAGAAGTGACAAATTCAAAAGTAAAATCTGTGTAGGTAACGTTGACTATTCACTATTTTGTCAGAAATGAAAGAAAAAGACTCTTTTTAGGCTATGAGAGTAAACAGTGAGGGAAGGCAAGAAATAAAGGAGCAATGAAAGATAGAGATGCCAATAGATTGAGAGAGCAACTGAAAGGCAAGAAAAGGAGACAGTGATGATCCCGTGTGCTCACTGGTCTAAGCACTGGGGTAATATATGACCTGATGATGTTTTCATTGCCATTGATGGGTTCAGTAAAGGAAGTGTGATTGAAAAGATGAAGGCATGGTGACATTTATTGGTAGGGGACTGCAAGGGTTCATACTACTGTTTCACACAGTGATCTAATGATCTTTTCCACTAATTCATTGGACACACATTCCTGTATGTTCACATTCCTCCGGTAACTGAATTTGTGGAAACCCTGTTTTAACCCTGAATGCTGCTGAGTGTTTAAAGGAGAAATTTCTTGATATAAAAATATTTTCTTCTAAACCAGCCTAATAGAAAAACTATGAGTAGATCAATCCTTGTATCATTAGTTAATTAGTTTTTTGTAATATAAAACCAAAAGTCAAAAAACTTGAGTTTGAGTGCTTCTTGTCCTTCTTATTTCAGTTTTTGATTTGAGTGCAAAAAGGAAAACGGACAAGGTTTTTTTTATTTTTTTATTTATTTATTTTTTTTTTTTGTGACAATAGAAAAAAAAAATCTTTTTTTTTTTAATTTATTAATTTATTTTTTTTGTGACAATAGAAAAAAAAAATCTTTTTTTTTTTAATTTATATTAAAAACAAATTAATGATACACAGATTAAAGGGATAGTTCACCCAAAAATGAAATTTGTGTAATTAATTACTCACCCTCATGTCGTTCCAAACCCATAAGACCTTCGTTCATCTTTGGAACACAAATTAAGATATTTTTGATGAAATCTGGGAGCTTTCTGACCCTCCCATAGACAGACAGCAAGGCTGCTACCACAATCAAGGCACAGAAACGTAGTAAGAACATCGTTAAAATGGTCATTTGACATCAGTGGTTCAACCGTAATTTTATGAAGCTATGAGAACACACTGACGCAGAACACACATGCGCTGTGCCTTGTTTATGTGCAGAGGAAAGCATGCACATGCGTAGTGATACTCTCCAAAATGGAGACAGAGGGTGACTCGGGGGAGAAGAATTGTTCATCAAAACAATTTCATCAAAAATATCTTAGTTTGTGTTCCGAAGATGAACGAAGTTCTTACGGGTTTGGAATGACATGAGGGTAAGTAATTAATGACAGAATTTTCATTTTTAGGTGAACTATTCCTTTAAAATCAAATCATTACTCTGTTTGTTTTTAGAATCTCAATCAGCCCACACAGCAAGGCTGGCTCAACCATTGGATGCAGTCAGGATGTGGGGGGGG
>NW_015549597.1:456886-463536 GCF_001515605.1 Sinocyclocheilus anshuiensis | reverse complement strand
ATCTGTTTGTCCAGCCAATGAAAGTGTTTAGGAAACCTTTTTAAAAACAATCATTATTTTTCAACTTAGCTTTCTTAATGAAAGGTGTATGCTTCATATCTATTAATTTCTATCCAGAAAACAAAAGCAATTACAGTTCGAAAATTTTGAGTCTGTACGATTTGTTAATGTTTATGAAAATAATCTCTTATGCTAACCAAGGCTTCATTTATTTAATTACAGTAAAAAAGTAATATTGTAAAATATTTTGACAGTTAAAAAAAAGTTCCCCTACTATGGATTTTTGAAAATTACCTTTCATGCAGTGTGTAACACAGCTCTAAGTGAATGAAAACATCCTGCCAAGTTTTAAATCTGAAAGTGCACCGCGTATAAAGTTATTGTCTCTCAAAAGAAAGAGTCGACTCTGAAAAATTGAAACAAGTCGTTTTTAAAACGAATCCCAAGCCGTTTCATGTTGACTTCAAAATGAATGGCTGCTTCAACACTAACTGCGGTTACTGAAACCACGCCTTCTTTCTTTGCGTGCACATTTGGGCGGCATTACGCAAATATTTCCACATCGTGACATAGACATGTTGGGGCGTGTTTGAATGAGGTGTTTTAGCCCGCCCTTACGAAAAAGAAGTTTATTCAAGTGTGCTATTAGTACACTTCTTTTAAACAAAAAAATAGGAAAGTATACTTTTAGTCTACTTTTTATGTACTTAGAAATATACTTAAAATGACATTTAAGTATACTTGACTTATAGCCTACTTAGAAAAAGTCTAAATATAGTTGAGCTATACTTGTGCTCCTAGAATCCGTGTTTTCGTGTGTGTGTGCATCGTGACATTACCGAGACGATACTTCAAAGTGTACTACAAAGTAAGTATTTAATTAGTAAACTATCAGTATACCTATAAGTTCACTTTTATTATAGTTGCAGTACAAGCTAAAAACATTGATGTAAACTAGTTGTGTACTCAAAGTTTACTACACTTATACTTAAAGAATATTTAAAAGTATACTTTTATATACTAGAAAGTGGGCCAATTTAGTCCCAAGGAGTATTGAAATAGTACACTTACAAGTATACTACTAGTACACTGATATTTGTATTCTTAAATATATACTTGAACTTTACTTAAGTATACTTAATAAAATCAACTTATACTACAACAGTATACTACTTTTTGGTAAGGGCGGTTTGGATCAGCCTTCTCTTTTAGATCCTCTTTTAGATTTTAGATTCTCTTTTAAATCCTTTTGTGGGAGACTTTGAGCTTTGTAACTCTGCAGATCTTATACATGCACAAATAGCTACATAACACACTAAAGAAAAGGAAAAATAGAAATCGCATCATATGACAAGTTTAAATCTGAAAGTGAACCATCTATAATGTTATTGTCTCTCAAAAGAAAGAGTTGACTGAATCATTGAAACGACTTTTTTTTAAAACGAATCCCAAGCCGTTTAATGTTGACATCAACATGAAACATTAGCATATTGTCCGCCCACTTGTTGGTCTTTTCAAATTGGTCTGAATGAAAATACAAATTCATTCTTTACCACTAGGTGCCGGTTTTGGAGCGGTAAAATAGCTGTTTCCCCGGTAACGCTGTACACAAAGCAGCACAGCTCACAAGCGCTGCTTTATCAGGCATTACAGGCTCATGATGAAATGAAAATGAGACCAATCACCGCAGATTAGCGTCACACAAAGGAGGGGTTTGGAAAAAAGAATCGTTGAGCGAATCGTTTGGGAGCCGTTGAGCAAGTAAGGTAAAAAATAAATGCATATTATAAGACAATGAAAGTGTTTTTTGACCTTGCATGCATTTCAACCTGTTGTTGGGGACTCCAAAACCAAAATATGAACCTTTCATAACCCATAATTAGGGGCACTTTAAAATGTAATTAGCTGAATTTTCAGCAGTCATTACTCCAGTCTTCAGTGTTTCATGATCCTTCAGAAATCATTCTGATGATTTGCTGCTTAAACATTTCTTATTATTATCGATGTTGTAAACAGTTGTGCTGCTTAATATTTTGAGAAAAAAAACTTTTGAAATGTAGTGTATGTAATATTTATATATAAATAAGCAAATATACCAAGTGATGCTAAATCCTAAGTGAACTGCTCCTAATAATTTGATTGATTTGACCAAGACTTTTAGAGCAAGACACTTGTGATGAGTGCGAAAGTAAAGTAAAGTAATGGAGTGATGCATAGGACACAAGTGATGCATGTGCCATTGGGAGCCCAGTGCTGCGAGAGAGAGAGCAAGAGGACTCATATCCCCACCTACTGAAGATTACGCACTAACCATCCGCACTAGAAAGGGTCTCAAATGGATTCTCTTGCATTCATGTTTGTCATGGCAACCAAATAAAGTGCACAAGACAAAAAAGTTTGGAGACTCTTAAGCGCTAATGGTTGAAAAACTAACAAATAAATAAATAAATGAGAAAAAATACAGAGCTCAAGAAGAACAAATGTGCTCACTTTTAGTGCTCATGGAGCTTTGGAGCAATCTCATGGAGCATAAATGAGAAAAAATACAGAGCTCAAGAAGAACAAATGTGCTCACTTTTAGTGCTCATGGAGCTTTTAAGTCACTTAAAAAATAATAAAAACAAAATGTCTATGACAAGAAAGCAGAATTAACATTATATACACACAGTCCTAATGTATCTGACTGCTTCCCTGCATCCTTCCTGACTGCTGCCTTATCAAAGAGCTCCTTTCAGAGCAGAGCAGTGCTGAGGTACAGAGAATAGCCAGAGAGAGAGACTCAGGCACAGTTTGGCTTTTGTCAGAGTTGATTTGAAGTCACAACTCACATTGACTGCTTGTGCTAAATTTTGTGCTTATTAGACAAGCATTTACATAATAAAATAAACAACAGAAGTTAAGATGCAAAGGAAAGAGCACAAATTAAACATATCAGTTAAGGTCAGTAAGATACAAACAGGGTCTCTGAATAGCGCAATGGAGAATGCAAGTTAAATCCTATTGATTTAATTTCTAAAGGGAAATAAAATGCTTTCATTTTATGAATAAATGCAAATTAAATTTAGTCATAAATACACTTGAAATTGGTAGGGATTTTACAATAATACCTTGACGTTGATAGGGTTATTTTCCACAGAGAACTGCAAGCATCAAGAGGGATGTGGTCATTGAGGGGGTGTCTATATCTGAGACAGTTTGAGCATTTGTGTACAGTATATGCACATAATTGGATGTTTGTGTAAAGGCAACTCTAAATGAAAGCAAGACTGAACAAGAACGACTTCCTTGACCCAGGCAGAATATATGGCAGCCGCCAATAAGCATAAACACTTTTTAGCCTGTCAAAGCGAGACAATTTTGCCCGAGCTGAAAGATTTTTACAGATTGAAAGACACTCTATTTGGAGGGCACACTTTTTAAAATAGAAAGCTGAATGTAAGACATTAGCACCTGCACTGCCTCCGTGCTCCCTTCGCGCTTTAAAATGGATAGACAAATAGATGAAAGTGATGGGGAAGACAGGCTGGCCTCACCTCCTGCACTCTGGGAAGGCCCAGTGTGGGTAATGCATCCACTCTAACTATTCATTCTCCTCTGCTCAATCCACAGACACTCGCACAGAGCAAAACATAGTGTGGTTATGAGAGAACAATACTGTCTTGAAGTCCCTACAGTGAGCATATACCCTTTCAAAATTTGTGATTGGTATAATATATATATATATATATATACAGTATATAAAATTAAATATGAATAAAATATAGTAAAATATTATCATAATTGAAAACAACAGTTTTATTTGAATATTTTTAAAATGGAATTTATTTCTGTGATGTGAATGTAAGACATTAGCACCTGCACTGCCTCCGTGCTCCCTTCGCGCTTTAAAATGGATAGACAAATAGATGAAAGTGATGGGGAAGACAGGCTGGCCTCACCTCCTGCACTCTGGGAAGGCCCAGTGTGGGTAATGCATCCACTCTAACTATTCATTCTCCTCTGCTCAATCCACAGACACTCGCACAGAGCAAAACATAGTGTGGTTATGAGAGAACAATACTGTCTTGAAGTCCCTACAGTGAGCATATACCCTTTCAAAATTTGTGATTGGTATAATATATATATATATATATATACAGTATATAAAATTAAATATGAATAAAATATAGTAAAATATTCTCATAATTGAAAACAACAGTTTTATTTGAATATTTTTAAAATGGAATTTATTTCTGTGATGCAGAGCTGAATTTTCAGCATCATTACTCCAGTCTTCAGTGTCACATGAATCCTTTAGAAATCATTCTAGGATGATGATTTGCTGCTCAATGAACATTTCTTATTATTATTTATGTTGAAACATCAAAAGAACAGCATGCATTTTATATATTTGCTTCATATTTCACACTGCTCATACTTTACCAAGGGTTAACAATTAATCCTGGTTATTCATAAGCTGCTGTTTCACACTGTATATGCTAAACACTGGGTTACAATCTTATTTGCATATGTGTGGGGTCAGTGTCATTGAATAGAATATTCTGGGCACTTTAAATTCCTTTTAATGAAAGCGAATGAGGCTGTCATGCACCAAAATGAAAAAAGGGACCATATTGTAAGATGGTACGTATGACTTGTGCACTATATTCTAAAGCATATGAAGCCATTAGGGCTGTCACAATATTTGATATTTCACACCACGGTTATTGTGGCCAAAAGAATTCACAATATTGATATATCGCAATATATATAGAAACCTTGAGGAACCAGCTAAATTAATTTTTACTTTGTTTATTTCGTTTTTCTTTTTACCCACTTTTACCTATTGATACTAACACCCAAAAAACTTTAATTTTGATTTCATGGGGACTTTAAGTGCTTAAAAGAATCACCCCTTTATTTAAATATATGAACACAGGAAACCACTGTTAACAGGTTAATGTATAATTTGCCACTCCATGACTAGTAAAATAATGGCAACTTACTGTTAGTGCGGCCACGCTTCGTCTTCTTGTTTGACAGGTGTCAGCGTTAAGGCGCAATACTGCCACCTGGGAGCTCAACCAGGTACTGGCGCTGGAGTATTTGTGTGTCGTGTTATCAGAAGTGTCCCGTTCATTGTGGTTATCGCCAATAGCGGTATATCGTCACACCCTAAATTAACACGATGTCGATATTTCATTATTTGAATGTCACGGTTATCGTCAGTACTGGTATATCGCGACACCCCTAGAAGCCATACGATGGCTTAAGAGTTTATAAGAGTGATGTCCAATTTGTCATTGAATTATTTTGGGTTACATTTTTTCATTAAATCAGTTAGTCCGGTTCACAAAAATGATCTTAATGATTCATCTTCAAATTGATTCGCAAGGTCTCAAGATTCTCAACTGACTCAGAGATCACTAACAGCCCACTTAAGTCAGAAAATAATGTCTAAGTTAAATAGATCACATTTATGATACATTTTATGGTACTTTTGCAAACTTTTTGAAGCTTGACAGTCTCAGTTTGATTTTCATTCTATTGAAATGAGTGACCAGAATATTACTAAAAAACATCATCTTTAGAAAGGAAGTCACATGAGTTTGGAACACCATAATGACTCGATTCTGAGTGAAATTCTTGAAGTCTCAAAAATTACTGCATGTTTGACGCATGCTGCTCTGCATGGCATGTGATACATTTGCCCTGAACTCTACATCAATGTCTCTCCAATTGTATGTTTTTCATCCATTTTCTAATTTTTCTTTCTTTATCCTCAACTGTCCTCAACAGATACCATATACATGCAATATACAATGCTGCTCGCAAATTATTTGAATTTATTAATTACAACTATGCATCCTTTAAAAGCCACATTGATTGTAAAGCTGGACCTCATCTGAGGAGGTCAAGGTTCTGTTTTCCACATCAGGATGACACCAATTATGTTTTTTACACACTTTATTTACTTTCAAAGGATGGGCGGTGTGCATACTCATATTGGTTTCATCTAAAAGGTTTATTCAAAGAGTGCATGCTTCTTTTGTCATTTTTTTCCCCTTTGTTGAAGAAACACCAAGGCCACAGACAACAGAGTCTCCGTGTGCACTAATGAGTCACTGGCATAAGCCAAAAGAATGGATAAATAAAAGTGAAATTGCCATCCTTTTGTCCATCAATTTTTCTCTCCTTCTCTGCAAAGCCACCCCGCACCCCGCACTCCACAGATCTGCCGGCAAGGGAATGTGGAGCTGTCACTGGGTTCCTCTGGTATGACATCCCTCTGGTTAAACTTGCCTAGAGGGTAGTGGTGGATAGTGACAATGCTGCTAGTCATGATTATGGCCACTTTCCCTAGACTCGGTGTTAATTTGTACAGTTTTGTGTCATTTTGGTTAATTTAAAATGGACATTTTAAAAAGGCATATCCAAGAAAAATAACAAAATAATGAAATAATGAAAATGTGTGTCAAAATGTAACAGACTGAATACATTTTTTCAATGTATACATTTATAAAATTATAAAATGCGACATATAAAATGTGAAATTATTAGAAAGATGCGCATATATATATACATATAATTATACATACACACACACACACATATGTATATATATATATATATATATATATATATATATATATATTGTGACGCGCATCCCG
>NW_015549597.1:449046-456830 GCF_001515605.1 Sinocyclocheilus anshuiensis | reverse complement strand
ATATATATATATATATATACACACACACTTTTTAAAAAAATGCATTTTAATTACTCTTTAAATGCACACACACAAAAGTAGAGCCCAATGTTAATATATGTTAAAATACATACTAAAGGAATTTTCCATATTGCTTTTAACAGGTGTTTCAGCTGCATTTTGAATTATGCATTACATTGTGTTGTGTAGAGTTGAAGGAAATGTCCATAATCTTAACAGAATAATGTACTGTTAATATTCTGGCAAGACATTATCCGTTTTTCAACTATTTTTTTATGACACTGTATGTGCCAGTGTGATTTGCAATATTACATTTGTCATATATAGCAAATGCAATATTGCAACGTGCCCAAAATGGCAAATATATGACTACAGTGCTTTATGAAATAACATATTTGACAGGTCTCTTCTTGAACAGACCTGGAGGAGGACATGGAAGTTAAAGACTCAAAATTCCTCCGTTACTTATTGCAGTCAATGTCAACCGATTCACGGAGTGAGAGAAAAAAGCCATTGAGGATCTTTATTCACTGAAAGGGACACAATTGAATATACCTTCTTTGAATAGTCAGTCTCTAAAGTTCAGAGATATGAGAACAGTTTTCTCTATTGCCCACAGGACGGTTCCTGTCATCCAGGCGTGGGGAAACAGAGGCTGTCAGACTTCAGGCAGGATCCCAGCTGGGGTGCACTATGCTTGGCTTGGCCCCCACAGAGGGGATACTCTGGAAGAATCCCATCTCTCCGGGGAGGGGGAGTGAGGCACACAGACCCAGAGGGAGAACAGGGAGAGATGGGTAGGCGTTCTTAAAGTGAAATCAGCCACATTCAGAAAGGATCCGGTTGACCTAAACTCCCCTCTGTCTTGCCACACGCTCCATCATTCCTTCAGATGTGAAATAAAATTAAGCCTAAGGTCTGTTTCACACATACAGTGTCTGTGGCGCGTGAGCAAGCTTGCCTTGTGCTTTCACACTGCCTGTATTTCTGTTTTCACACTTCAGCTCTAGACATAATATAAAGTCGTTTCTAGGTTACTGCAATGAGTTTTATTGTAGTAATGGTCATAAATTAAAAAGAAGTATGTTTTCAACATGCTTTCTACATACATTTTATTCATTTACAGCAAGTAATGCATGTAATTTTTTTTTTTTAAGGTAAAAACCTGGCTTGTTAAATTGCTTTTGTTAAATTGTTTTTATTTACACTACAGTTAGTTTCAGTCCAAGAACTCTGATCTACAGTCAGCACTTGAACTTTTTTTAATGTTCAATTCAGTTCAAATTTTCCACTGTGTAAACGTGCTAGACATATGTTGGACCGCTCACATTTTTTGCATTGTCTCACGCATGAAACAGCATTCTTAGAGGTCGTTCACACATAACGCATTTTTGTATTCCACTACACTGCTTTTCCAGTGTTTTCTATGTAAACAGATTTGTTTGACCATTGTGTTTGTGCCTTTTGTCTTATGCATGACATGGCACCTAAAAACACAGCACTCGAGTAAAAAAAAAAAGTTTAACTTTGGAAAAACATGTCTCTATAACTAGATAGGTAGTAGCAATCTGATGTGTGGTACACTGTGTGTATATATATATATATATATATATATACATACAAAAAAAATGAGGAAAATAGACACTAAAGTAACTTCCCAGAAACAGTGATGATGTAGAGCAACTTTATTTAGCATAATTATTCCTATGAGGAATTCAATATTTTAATGCACTGCTTTTAAAAATAACATCCCCTGTTCATTTAGCAAACACTTTAACCCAAAATAACTGAAAATGGCCAAAACAAGTAAAACAAGACTGACATCATTCTGTCATAACAGAGCTTTTTTCTATATTCCAGAAGAACACATTAGCATCCAACTGGTTTCATTTAACATATATAATGGATACAGCACAACCCTGACACTACTATAACCAACACTATTAAGCCATTACACTAAATGGCAGCTTTTCTATCAGTAATGTCTATATTTGAGCTTTAGAGATGGGAATCTTTGAGTATTTTCTACACAAACCATCTACAAGCAGTCTAGCAGACATATTTAATGTGCTGCTCAGCATGCCCAGATCCTTTGAAACAGGTATTTCTGCACTACTATGGCCTCTGATAGCCGTGCATGCATTGAATATGTATTTATTCAAATGATAGCTACAATGCCTTGTGGTAATGTCAGTAGTGAAATGTTTGCGGACTTGTATAATAGCATTTCCAAGACTGTTTCACAAATGACCATACACAGGAGAAAACAGGCATTGCTACATGTATTATGCTGCAATATTAGTTGTGTATTTGTTCTGGCCCTCAGGATAGAGACAACGGAAGACCTCTCGACAGCAGAGATGCGTAGAAACCCAGAGCAAGCTAAAATACGCTTTTATCCAAAAGCATACACACGAACACACAAGACAGATTAATAATGCTTATGAAGAAGACGAAAGAAAGAAAGAAAGAAAGAAAACAAACAAATCATGAGAACCATTGAAGGTATAAGAAGAAATCACAGCTTAATAAGGCAGCAAGCGCCACGAGTCTGAATTTGCCTGAGAGCATTCTCTCCTCTACACATGTATACATCATCTTGAAATCTTCTAAGAAACAGCTGTGTGTCATGTGTCATACAAAGTGAAGCTCTGTGCTGCGTCTCATATGCAGGCATTTTGGGGACTGCCCTTTTCAGCACTATGAACACACAGTCTTGCTTCACTCTGGCATCGCCTTCTCTCTCTCGCTCTTACCGTTTCACTCTTGGGCATTGCTCTGTCCGTTTACATATTAATGAGAACTGAACCGCTATTTTCTTTTAATCATGAGGAGAGAGACATAAAAAAGGGAGCGAACAGGACAGCTGTGGATATTTCTAGGAGGGTCAGAGGAGGCTGACTTTTTCCTCCTATAGCAGCCAATCGGTAACAAGATGAGATTATTAACATGCTCCATATTCAGTTTAGGGACATCCTTTGGTCAATTGGAGCAGGGCTGAATAAATGTTTGAGTGTATTATAATGACTGCTGTAACTATGATGACATGCAGAGAGAATGGGGTTGACTCATAAATAGGGATGGGAATCGTGAAGAATTTAATGATTCCGGTTCTGGTTTTAGTAGTTTTAAGGAATAAATATTTGGTGGTAAGAAATAAATGCAATTCCATTGCCAAATGATTAGATCATTTAAATAATAATTCAACTGAAAACAAGGCTCCAGCATCCCTGCGTCCCTACAGAGGATAAGTGGTTTGGAGAATGAATAGATGGATGGATAAATTGAAAATAATAATACACTGCATAATACACAGACTTTTAAAGACTTTTCACATTCTTTTTAGTGTCAGCAGCTAATACTTGGCCGTTCATATATTAAGCACCAAATAGATCTACTAAACATATTAAAATGGGGTAAAAGGCTTCATTATTTACATTCTATTTGTGCAGCAGCAGTATGCGTCTTAAATACTCACAGCACTGTATGTATTGGCAGTAGCAAGTTCCTGTACTTGCTTTGCAGCAGCAACAATAATCTACAACAACAGTAATAACCAACAGCAGCAGCAGCATATAGCAGATCTATTTCGACCAAGACCAAATACATTAACATTGTCATATCCATTACAATGCTAAAATCTTCAGAGTTGTCATGATAGAAATACTGATAAAATACATATCTAGATTTAGATTTAGCAGTCAGTAACTATACTGAATTATGTTAGGTGAAAGTGCAATGTTTTGGATTCACTGAAAAGAACCTGCTCAGATTTTTAGCCAGTTGGAATTGACAGATTTCATAGAAAATTGTGCAAGACTCAGTTTACTATGTTTGGAACAACAATGGTTTTCTTCGTAACCATTTATAAAGTTGGCAAGTGTATGAAACTTAGTTTTTTTTAAACTGTTACAAATTAAAAAAAAAATAAAAATAGTATAGTGTATTCTAGCCTTTAACAAAACTGGGCATCATTTAGAAATCCCAACCTATGTCAGATTTATCAGTTTATCAGTTGTCAGGTTTATCTTGTGGTGGTCAGATCTTAGCACAACAATGGAATCGAGCGGCATTCTCCACTCTACTACCAACAAACTGTTCATTTATTAGCCTTCTAACAGTGAGTAGGACTATTCTGTGTGTGTGTGTGTGTGTGTGTGCGTGTGTGTGCGTGTGTGCGTGTGTGTGTGTGTGTGTGTGTGTGTGTGAGAGAGAGAGAGAGAGAGAGAGATAATATTATAATGATATTACATTGATTCTACTTAGCAAACAAATGCCTAATTGTACTTTGTGAGTTTTACAATACAGCCAATTCCCAAACATTTCACCTAAGCTAATTAGGCAAAAGAAAAAATCGTTGTTATCAGCAGCCTTGTAGCTGAGTCTTGGTCTCTTTGGCTGATTCAAGATACTGGCAGCAAATCCACATGCTTTCAACAATAGCTAACTTTCTTTAATTTAATTGCTGTGCTTTGGGTGTTTTCTCTGTTAAATTTTTGATTTTTTTCTCACATTAGCGATCAAGCCATAGACACTTCTTGGTGGCTCATGTGAGGTACAGACTCATGCATAAAGCATGGGGGTGTTGCGACGGAAAGCCATTGATTCAAAAGACATTATATGTGGGGTGAGTCTGTGAGTCTTTCTGTGAGTCAGGAAGATGTTATATAGCAGATAGAAATATGCCAAAATCATGTCAAACACAGAAAAGCACAGTAGACGAGTTTTGCCTTCATATTTTATAAATGACAATGAAAAAACAGAGAAAGCTGCTATGAGTCATCCTGATGAGTAGTTTCATGGTCTCCAGACTGATGCTGCATGAAGTTATTAATCTGATAAACTCTGAAATTGCATTAATAATTATTTCACACTTCTGTTGAAGACACTTTGTCTACGAAATTGGAGTCAATCAAATTGTTTGAAATTAGTTTTTTGAAAATGAGGAATAAATAGGGAATAAATTTCATTTGCTTTTGATGACAGTAAACAAAGGAGTAGAGAGAGTCATCAGGGTTTTATATTTGATCTCTCATCTCATTTATTAGTAAAGCTGTTTAATCCTAGTGCTGTAGAGAGAGGGAGAAAAATGTAAACATTTGATAATTCCTCAGTTTCGAAATGAAAGAATGAGGGAATGGTGATATTTCATATTATCCACAATATACCTAAGTGCATATATATGCACAGACACTATTACAGAATTTATTGGATCATCTGAAGTCCAAAAAAAAGAAGAAGAAGAAGAGCATGAAAATCACTGCAGACACTGACACTGCAGATATAATAAAACAAAAGTTTTTATATTTTTAACTTCAGGTGATGATCCAGTACAGTATATTAAGAGTGTGCATCAAAAATGTTAATAAAAACATCATGATTATATTACATTCTGTCAGTTTTTACAGTGACAGCTCTAAATTTTAGCACACTAAGCTTTTTTTTTTTTTTTTGAACGATTAGAAAACTGAATATTGACTTTACAAAAAAGGGGGATTGTCATCTTGCACTTGGCAGAGTAGGCAAACATAAGACAAAGGCCTCAGCTGCTCAGTCTATTCATTATCTGAAAAAAGTGCACACAGAACTATATTTTATGCTAAGAAGTACTCTTGGTAATGCTGAGTTAATATTATTCAGCTTTAAACACAGACAGTGCTTGAGAAATTGCCAAAACCTTCCTTGGAGCAAAAACTGGAAAGCAGGATGCTCCAATGTTGGAGAAAACATTACACTATTGTTCTAAAAAAAAACTGTCCAGACACTCATGTTGATGTTGACTGAAAGAAAATCTAAAATCTACTTCAGTTTGGATGTCTCGGACCAACCTTTGCTTATAGATACAGGCTTTGTTTCTATTATATGGAAGTTAATACATGTTTGTTACTGACCTCAGATCAGTTCCTTTCATGTGGTTTGGTTCAAGCCCATGTCACATTTAAATTAACTCTGGGGTTTGTTACTGTATTTATTCAGTGTAATTATGTCTCTTACCTGTTCTTGTGTGTGAGTGTATATGTGTGTGTGTTTTTCCACAGAGAAGGCAGGACAGCTCTCCCCTCCCACACAGCAGTTCATTTACATTCAGCTCAGAGATGTGTCATAAATCACCTGAGCTGAGAGTAATGGGGCCTGCACTGGGGAACTCTCTCTGCTCTCCTTCCCGCTTGCTCTCACACAGCCCCACACACACGGTATAGGCCATGCATACATCTAAGTGCAATGCAATACAATAGTGAAATTGGAAAATACAGTACTATACAGTATAGTGTTAGTTAATGTGTACAAAAGCACCCAAAAAAGCACCAGAAATCTCTCATACTGTTTCAGATATCAGCTTCACCTCTCAAAGGGCTTTTATAGCACTACAGAAAAAGCAGAGATTAGCACATGCATGTCTGCAGCAGGGCTCCCAAGCCACTCCTGAGTGTGGATGAAGGAATGCCCTACAGGACCCTGCCAGAATTAACCTCAAACACACACATCTTACCCATGGGCTTCTGTAACACTTTCACACAGTCTACCTTTACAGCTTAATCCTCAAAAACAAACAAGTGTAATCCTTACTATGCAAAGAGGTTAGTTGATTAAAGGGAAGAAAAAATGTCTTCTAATTTATAAAAAAAAAAATTCAGTCAGGGTCAATGTCAAAAGTTCAGGAGCATATCCGCTTGTTAAGTTGTGCCGTATTAAATATTGTTTCCGTGTCCAAGCTTCCACTCTGTTTCAGTTGTGAATAGTACCTTAACAGCCATTAATGAACATTTATGTTTATTCATTTCACACATTTAAGCTAAGCTTTTAAAAACTCATGGTATACACTACAGCCTTTGGGCTCACGGCATCCCGGACACCAGTATTTTAATAATTCATAATAAATGAATCAATGTCTGGTCAACTGAGATTTCGATATGAATATAAAGGTTAGGACCATATAAAGGTTAGGATCCTGATTTTTTTTTTTATCAGTATTACAGCACAATTTTGTTAAAAAAGGTTTTTCATTAAAACGTTGTTTGTCTACTAAATAATAATTATATATATATATATATATATATATATATATATGATGATGAGTAACAGGGTTAAAAGACACACACAGATGCAGATTTAGCCTAAATTAGGCTATTACTCAGGGATAGCTAGTCTGGCACCACATGTAGGCTAGCTACATTTCATGCTAGATTAATTCTATGTTAGATAACAACAGATCTAATAGTTTTCTCTCAGAAGAACATGGCTTTTGTGCATTTCCTGCTTTAAATAAAGTAATGAGAAATCAATTGGACTCCATTTGTGGAAAGTGCCTCCAGCAGTGAAAATGAATCAGTTTATCAGTGAAACTAGCCATCTGCTTTGCTGGTGTCTTGGTGTAGTGTCTGGATTAGATGTAAGCCCCACAGCTGCTGGCAGTGCGTTCCCAGGACAGTGCACTGTGGGCTGCTAATCTACAGGGCTGAGCTGGACTAGTGGCGCACTGCACTTCAGGGGGGAGACTCAGGGTGCGAACTACGGGGGAGCTAGGGGGAGCTCGGCTCCTTCTAAGGGGTTCTCGTGGCACTCTAAAAGAGCGGCCCATAGATGGAAATGGTGCATCCCAAAAACGTTATGTTTGAGAAGTCTCAAATCGATCTAAGGCTTATAATGCTGGAGTGGCTAGCAGTAAATCTGTAGCTGAGGGGGCAAACATCCAGTTCTCAAACGAGAGGAGGCTCGACCTGCAGCATGTCCAAAGCTGGGACAACTAGCAATAATTTACTTAGCTGTGGGAGCAACACACCCAG
>NW_015549597.1:448591-449016 GCF_001515605.1 Sinocyclocheilus anshuiensis | reverse complement strand
GCACACTTACCACTTATGTGGATTTTAGAAAAGTGGGCAAAGCATAACGTGCACACTTACCAGCTATGTGGATTTTATAAAGTGCGCAAAGAATAACGTGCACACTTACCATTTATGTGGATTTTAGAAAGTGCGCAAGGCCAAACGTGTGCACTTACCATAGTATGGATTTAGAGTTTTCCAAGCATCTGCTCACAGATACCCGGATGTACTGGGCCAAACGGGAGAGGCAAGCTCAAATAAAACCCTCAGAGGTGAGGGGAGCACTGCCTGAGACAGCATTACACAAGAAGGATCTCGCAAATGCCACCTACATTTCCCGCTCGATGCCTCAGCAAGAGGGGATATTTCTGGTGATCGGGAGGCCCCTCAGGGCGACCTAGATACGGTAGACCAGACAGGGCAGCCTGAAAGCATAAGCCCAG
>NW_015549597.1:447564-448581 GCF_001515605.1 Sinocyclocheilus anshuiensis | reverse complement strand
ACCGAGGACCAACCCTAGAAAAAGGACAGAAACACACAGGTCCCGGGAAACACTGCAAAGAAAGCTAGCAGAAGGGTTATACACAACCACCAGCGCATTCAATACACACATATATATTAGGGATGCACCGATACCACTTTTTCTAGTACTCACCCGATACTTTTATTTTTGGTACTTGCCGATACCGAGTACCGATACCAATATTTTATTACATTTGTAAATTTTTAAAATATTGGGTACAGAAACCTAAAGAGTATGTATATTGTTAGTTGGTTGACTTCATTAACTGTGTCAGAACAAATTCAGCTTGATAATGTTAGATAACTTTGTAATCCATTAGGCTACATACCTTTCTATCAATCAACCAAAAATTAGACAGCTGTTAGTATGACAGTATTTACACAACTAACAATACTTTGTCGGGTGACCCTTAGCCATAATGACAGCCTGTAGTCTCCTTGGCATGCTGTCACCCAGCTTCATGCAAACCTGAACTTCCATTTTTTATTTTTCCCAGACTCGGTCTGAATAATTTTTGGTCCCAAATTTGTATCAGTTTTACTAGTAGCCCACTGTATGAAGAAATTTTGGGTATAATTTGTCACAGTTTACTTTATTTTGCTATCCTCACTTAAATTTTTGGTTTGACTGTATATCCTTCTGTTATTTTCACACTTAATTATACCCGTTAAAATGTATTTTACAAGTTTGTTACTTTCACAGTTAATTTTTTTGCTCTACCGTTAAGTAACTTGTGCATTGTTTTACTTACTTGTTTTTGACGTATCCGACCGAACTACAAACTTTCCAGTGAGAAAGTTATATTCACTCGACAAGCTCGTGCATCTGCGCCGCCGCGCGCTGAATCCACTCAGCGTGCTTTGTTTATGGCATTTTAACGAGTACGAGTACGAGTACAGGAGCTCAGTATTGGGCCGATACCGTTACCAGTATCGGTATCGGTGCATCCCTAATATATATATATATTTAGAAATGGATCGTACTCACCCACCATGG
>NW_015549597.1:388923-447324 GCF_001515605.1 Sinocyclocheilus anshuiensis | reverse complement strand
GTTCCCCATAGCGACCCCTAGAGGACGCAGTTCGAAGTTCCCATGAAAGGGAACCCTTCTTCTGTCTGAAAAGGTACCTGGCACACACTTGTCTGAGGAGTGGATTAATGGGGAAGTAAGCAGAACTGCTCAGAACAAGTTGCGAAATAAGTTATATAAACATAGGGACAGCATTGCACACAAGAGGGCCATTGAAGTGGCAATGACTAAGCAAAAGGCGATTCTGCCAAATAAAGTAATTGAGGTGAATTCCAAATTAATGGAGGAGACCGCAACATCATTCAGGTCCGCCTATATGGTGGCTAAGGAAAGGCTGTCTTACAGAAAGCTCACCCCTTTAATGAAGCTTCAGGAGCTTAATGGCGCAAAGGTGGGAACTGCGCATAAATCAGATCACTCCTGCGCTGATATTATAGGTCATATTGCACAGCAAATGCGGAAGAAGTTTGTTTCCAATATTTGAGAGCTCAATTCAAAAATTAGCATCACCACTGACGAAAGCACAGTACATGGTCGTTCCTATCTCATCGTATACGTGAGATGTGATGTGAGTGGCAAAGGAGATATAGAAAATGTTTTTTTAGACATTGTAGAGCTGACGCAGGGCACAGATGCAGAATCCATTCACAACAGGTTAAGACAGTGCCTTCGTACAGCAGGATTAGATGATGAGTTTTTGGGGAAACACCTCATCAGCATCGCCACAGATGGGGCTGCAGTTCTCACTGGCAAAACCACTGGAGTCATTGCAAGGCTTAAGCGTGACTTTCCAAACATCAAGTCCATACATTGCTTGGCCCATCGCCTTGAATTGGCTGTCCATGATTCTTTGAAAGTGGTTGCTGGATGTAATCATTTCGAGTTTTTCATTGCCAAGCTGTATTCTCTGTACCACCAGTCTGCTAAGAATGTGAGATTGCTTGAGGAAGCAGCTGCAGATCTAAATATGCAGATTTTGAGAATTGGACAGATATTCACCATCAGATGGGTGGCGAGTAGTTTTAATACTGTAAAGGCGGTCTGGAATAACTACCCTGCTTTAGCGTGCCACTTCAAAATTGCAAGTGAGGATGCATCTCGCAATGACACAGAGAGGAAAAAATTCCTGGCGCTATACAAACATCTCACAAACTCAGGGTTTTTACTTGATTTGGCTTGCATGAAAGACATACTCCGTGAGCTGCAGGGCCTGTCACTGAAATTTCAGCAAAAAGATATCACTCTAGTTGATGCCAGTTGCCACATTCTGCAGTCTATTGATATACTGAAAGCAATGAAAGCGAGTGGAGGGAAATCCACACAGAAGGCCGTCAGTGAAGACGAAGAAGAGGATGATGTGTTCTCCCGGCGCCTATTTATACTATAGTCGCACCGGTAGTGACGTCATGGCTGTCGCCGGCCAACGTGTTGTTGGTGTTTTTTCAATGTATGCTTCAGACACGGGTCACAACGAGGCGTTCCCCATAGCGACCCCTAGAGGACGCAGTTCGAAGTTCCCATGAAAGGGAACCCTTCTTCTGTCTGAAAAGGTACCTGGCACACACTTGTCTGAGGAGTGGATTAATGGGGAAGTAAGCAGAACTGCTCAGAACAAGTTGCGAAATAAGTTATATAAACATAGGGACAGCATTGCACACAAGAGGGCCATTGAAGTGGCATTGACTAAGCAAAAGGCGATTCTGCCAAATAAAGTAATTGAGGTGAATTCCAAATTAATGGAGGAGACCGCAACATCATTCAGGTCCGCCTATATGGTGGCTAAGGAAAGGCTGTCTTACAGAAAGCTCACCCCTTTAATGAAGGTTCAGGAGCTTAATGGCGCAAAGGTGTGAACTGTCATTGTAAGTCCTCTTTTGAGGCACACGCAAGCGCACGTGAAAAAAAAACAAAAAACTGTGGGCTCCCCCAAAGTCCACGGTATAGTTCGAACACTGGGGAGACTGCATCTCTGCTGCTGCTGCTCTCTGTTCTCTGCCAGATCCTATAGTCACTGAAAAATCACTGTCTCTTCAACACAAACATAAACGTTCTGGCCAACAAGCCTGGAGACCATGCTCACAGTCTGGTTTCGATTTAATGAGTATGCTTTGCCTGTCTCTTTGTTTTAACTGAGGAGCAGAGATGCATGGACTGCACATCATTTCAGATTCTTTCACCTGTGTTTCTGAATACTAGAAAAACTAATGCAAAAACTTGATTTCTGGAGAATATTCATTGATGTTTCAGATATTTTCCTGCCATTTAAAACAATTACTTTTTAGTCACTTTGTGAATGTCATCTGATCCTTGTCGGCAACAATTATAACAAAAACTATTTATAAGGAAGTAGGTGTAGTGAGTGGTGATGGTGGCCAGTAGGTGGCAACAAGTGACAGAAGTCAGAAGAAAATAAATGAACCAGGTGTTACAGTTCAACTGAACTGAGTCAAGTAAAGTCCAGTCACTGTATTTACATAGTGCTTTTTACACTACAGATTGTGTCAAAGCAGCTTTACAGTATTAAACAGAAAAATTGTGTGTCGAAGGAACCAAAACTCCCATCGTTCTTCTCTGGCCAGACGAATCCAGCAGTTTAATTGCAGGCTGCACCACAGGTCAGATTGTGCAGAGGATTAGTCTGGTTCCTGTGGTCTTGTCCCGATGGCTGTCTAGATGATGAGGTCTTCAGAGGGGATCTGTCTCTGGGGCTCATCTAGTTGTCCTGGTCTCCGCTGACATTCAGGGCTGTCGAGGGCATCTCTAGGTGCTGATCCACTACCTGGACTGCATACGGCCTGGATCCGGGTGACTGCAGTGACCATCTGATCTGGATACAGACTGGATCTGGTGGCTACGGTGACCTCGGAATAAGAATGAGACAGTCTAATATTAGCATAGATGCCACTGAGAACAATAAAGCACATTTTAATTGTAGTAAACACTCGCACATAGCAAACTTTTACACATATTACCTTAAGTCTTAGTGTTGAAAGTACACACACATACTATGTAGTTGCAGTGGAGCAGTCTGGTCACATGGCAGTGTTTGGAGCCTTGGAAGAAGTGACTGGCCAGCATCTGAAAACTTACAATGATGAGAAAGCACCAATGAAACCTTTGGCCACACCCTGATGGAGAAATAAAGTACAATTTATCTCAAAAAATGAAATGATGCCTTTTAAATAATTTAAAATGTAATACCAGTTAATTAAATTTGTGATGAAACAGAAGTTGCAACCATTTTTTTTGGCACACAAAAAATCACAATCCATCGCACGGGGAGCATTGATGTTGACTGATCATTAGTTGTAAGGATTTGTAACAGAACATGCACATTTCATATTATAAGTCTACCTTAAACAGCATTAAAATAATATCAAAATATGCCTGCCTGTTGTTGATAAATACCAGTGGTGACGTTTTCCAAATTGATTGATCAATTGTCCCAATGTTTACTAAGCCATGGTCTCTTTACCAGTGCAGGGACTCGTGTGCACGATCTAGTGATTCACTACCTAGGGAGCTGACTGAGACGCAGTCTGCTTTGATAGCCTTGTGAAAGGATTCAGTTGTTTATTCTCGTTCGGAACGAAGAACTCCTCTCCGAAGCGCCTTCACGAGACCAGAAACGCGGTGTAATCCGCCCCGTTTGAAAAGAGCCTGGTTGTTAGTCACGTTTAATGTCGACTTTTAATTTCAATGGACAATTGCAAAAGTTTGCACACGCAAAAACCCATTCAACACGCCCATGTTAACTTCAAATAAGCGTATTACTGTGGTTTACATTACACGTTTCGTTGTAGTAAGCATCAACGGCTTATAAAAGAGAGACCGCGCGATCTCTTCATATCTTTCAACGTCACGGAAACACAAAAATATCATACAACACGCCAAAATTAAACCTAAAATTCATTATAGTAACACAGCTTTTGACATTAAGTGTTTTATGGATTAGGCTAAACGAGAAGAAAGACCACTTAAACAGCGCATTTCCCTCAGATATATTCGTACAACGCTTATTCGGTGTTTTTATGCATGTTGTACGTTTGTGTATAAATACATACGTTTTAAATAATACGTTTGCACCTTTTTTAATATACAAGTATTGATAAATTCAGTACAAATTCAGTTCTACTTACTTGACGCGTGAACTTGACATAGCCATTTAACATAGCCTATAAATATTAATTTTTCTTCGGACACACGACTTATAAAACACTTCTAAATATCCACTCAAAAACATCGGATATGCTGTATGTTTTTGTCGATAAATTTAGTCTAAAAAAATAACATTTATTTAGTGGCACTTACCTGACTCGTGAACTTGACAAGATGTATTTATGTAGGCTATTTATGGCGCTGTTGTCACTCAGGCTCGTGCAGGTGAATGATCTCAGTGTTGGCTGGATTAGTTTTTATTAGTTTAGTCAACATTAGCACAGATAATTGTTGACTGGATTTGAAAATACCTGTTCATTCAATGTTTTTCAAATATATTTGTGTAGACTTAATATAATATGTCCTCTCAACTAAGCCCAAGCAACAAAATTAGCTCAACTTAAATATTTTTGCCCTTCCAACATTCCAAATTCGCAGTATTCGTAAAACAGTAGGCAAAAAGTATCCGGATGACTAAATTCAGAATTGTAAATCTAAGGGATACTTTACTATCCCATGAGGCCAAGGGAGAGGATTTGTGAATGGCCGTGAAGTAACGCTGAGAGGTCACGTGACCATGTAACAAATGCAGCATGTCCAGATCATGTTCAAACTGTACACACATTAATTTTATATACAACATAACTTTTTTAATGGTCACTGAGTAAGTTCTTATTCAAATGTAGTACCTACTCAGACAGTGTGTGATTTAAAAGCTAGAATTAAAAAAAAAAAAATGAGCCACTGAATCACTCACTAAACTGATTTGTTCAAAACACTTATTCATCTGCGGATTAAACAAATAGCTGTCTTTATGAGTGAGTTATTGAAACATTCATTCAAAGAATTCATTCAAAAATTAATTAATTCAAGACCAAAACAAGCTGCTGTCTTTATGAGTGAGTCACTGAATCATTTACTCAACTCAAGCAATAATATTTTTCAGTCGTGCTGCAGAAATCTAATTCCTGAAAAATGGATCCTTTTCACAGACTGTGATAACGATATTAACATTGTTAACACTGTTATTAACACAATTATTAATGTTGTAAACCTAGCAAAGTTTTTATATTTTTTTATTTTTAAAAGAATCATGTACATTTATAACACTATATTTTGTGTTTTTATACCTTTACATTAAATTACATAAAACTAGATAATGCTGCTGCGTGAGTGTTTCCGGTACAAAGGATGAGGAAGCGACAGCAAATTTGACAACTTTCTCTCTTTGACCAATGTATTCAAGGTCTTGATTTTTTTTTTTTTTTTTGCCTTTTTTGGAAAGTGATAGAAATGCTATCATGAATTTCTTTCTTTATTTCTTTCTTCATGAATTTTTCCCAACTATGACGATTTCTGCTTCTGAGAATCCTGGAATGTCAAAAGGGTCCATTAACTTCTAATCAAACATAATTTATTTGTAAATCTCTGATAACTAAAACATTGGATAGCACATCATAATAAGCAATCTAAAGACACAACACAGCAACTTGAAGACATGTCAAGGGCATACATGGAGAGGGATGAATAAGAATGCATTAATCTACATTAGTCATATATTTATTTGAGCTCAGAATGAATCACTAGAGAAAGACTAATGGCATAGAAATTGAAATCTTGTAGGTGGTTTAAATATGACAAGGGAAAAAAACATCCTTTAACACGACTCTCGTTATCTGAGATCATTTATGCTTGGTTTACTATCTCTGCTAGACAGTGACAACATTGCTGGTTGTAAAGGTTATAAATCTTAGAAGAAACAAGATCGCCCCCCTGCCCTATCTCTCTCTCTGTATCTAACAACATAAAAGAAGCAGAATGTATCTTTGACCTACAGCTGCGGACGGAGGCTGTATCTATTTATCGTCATCGCTTTTAAGAGACCTTGTCACTCCATTTTCTGATCTCTCACCTTCCTCCTTTCTTCCCTCTCTTTCAAATCTTTCTCTTAAACTGCACTATAGAAAAACTTTTGTTTCAACAAGTCAATCAAGTTGAGATGGAAGTTGTTTAAAATCAAGCATACAGTTATGCATTATGTCTACATTATGTCTGTTTTAAATAAACGTCATTTTCTCAGTACGAATCAGTATTATTTCAGAATGTAATTTATATATTGCCATTCATTTGCTTCACACGTAGGCTAATCTGTATTCAGTTCAAACCAAAATCAGTAGTTTACTTAAATTAATGGCAGGTTACTTCTGCTTACATCAGCTGTGGTCTGGGCTGCCTCATCTCATAGGCAGACCCACACTAAATATTTATGTGACCTCACAGTGTCAAGGACCAGAAAATGACTCTGAGGTGGCAGCATTATGCTGTGAAATCACAGTGATTTTTACATTATAGTAATCTCCTGTATATTTATAGATACTATGCTGGCACTTAGGTTCCCAGCATGCACTGTGCCACAAATAAATTATGAGGGTGCATTGTTTATTTATTTATTTATTTATTTATTTATGTATTACTATTTTATTTTGCTGTTCTTGTTCTTGTTGTCACTCTGGCCAACCAAGATGTAGATGAGTCTGTTCCACAAAAAACAGAACAGAACAGATTTGGAGAAATTTAGCATTATATCACTTGTGAATGGGTGCCATCCGAATGAGAGTTCAAACAGCTAATAAAACATCACGGTAATCCACAAGTGATGTCTCCAGTCTATCAATTAACATCTTGTGAAAAAAAGCTGCATGTTTGTAATAGAAAAATTCCTTCATTAAGGCATTTTAACTTTAAACTGTTGCTTTTGGGCAAAATACAAGTCCATAATCCACAATAACCTCCAGTGAAAATGTCCATCCCCTGTTGTTCTGTCACATCAAAATCCACCAACATATTTGTTTAGAACTGTTTTGAACTATTTTCATGCTTGATCTGTGCATATTTCTCTCCTGATTCAGACGAGATAACTTTTTCACTGGAGAAAGCAATCTTATGGATTATGGACTTTAGCCAGAAGCAACAGTTTAATATAAATATATATATATATATATTAATGATATTGTTTATTACAATCATGCCACTTTTCACTACACAAGACATTAATGATGGACAGGACTCATGTGGATTCTTGTGAAGATTTTATCAGCTGTTTGGACTCTCATTTTGAAAGCACCCATTCACTGCAGAGGATCAGAATGGTGAATAGATTTTTGGCACACAAAAAAAAATGCTATACCTTTAATGTATGTTTATTAATTTACAGCATTTTTGAGTTCTGTGTTCTCAGTATTTATATTTGTTTAATAACTCAAAAGTTCACCAAATGTATCCAAAAAGTAAATAAGGTCCAACCAAACACTATATCATCATGTGATTTCCAATGAAAAACAGTTATTATGAAATACCATTTTGTATTGTAAAAACAATACAGTTCTAAAGAAAACAATCTTGACATGAACACATGTGGATGTGTATGTGAGCATCTACGTGTCCTTTAACACACTCGCCATCTTCACACACTAATTGTCACTCCTGCGAGTAAGAGTTCAGCATTTCCACTCTGATTATTCCCTGATGAGTGTGTAATGCTGGAGAATGGAGGGGCGGCACTGTGTGTTAACCCAGTAATAAAATCCCCCTCTTTAAAGAGGACTCACAGAAGCACAATTACCCCTCTGACATCTCTTATTGCATGATTTATGAAAGGAATATTACTCTGCACCTCTGCTCCCGCCTCCCTCTGTCACACACTTCCTCACAGTGTAGAAAGAGTGAGAAAAACCTACTGACTGAGGGGGGGGAAATAGAGTTTGACCTGAAACAGCAACGGATGGGGAGAGGTGGAAGAGACAGAGGGAATGAGAGAGAGAATTGAGAAGAAATAAAGTAAAGAGGAAAAAGTGAAGCCTCCTGATGAGTTTCTTGGTCGGTATCTCCCTCCTGGCAGCCTGGTCACCTGCCATGTGTGAACAAGCTTTCAGATTTTCATCCACCTCTAATTGGCCATATGTGTCATCAGCAGACCACTTCTATAGTATGGGTGGGCTTACTTAATTCAATTCAATTCAATTCAAGTTTATTTGCATAGCGATTTTCACGATACAAATCGTTGCAAAGCAGCTTTACAGAAAATTACGTTTCTACAATATATTTAGTAGCTTATCACTTAGATGTACTGTGGGGATAAATTTGTCCCCAGAAGTGAACAAAATATACATAAACTCCCTTTGGGGACGTCCTCATTTGGAACACACATATATATATTAGTGCTGTCAAATGATTAATCGTATACAAAATAAAAGTTTTTGTTTGCATAATATATGTGTGTGTTCTGTGTATATTTATTATGTATATATAAATACACACACATACAGTATATATTTTGAAAATATTTACATGCATTTACATGTCTACATTTATATTCATATAATATATATTATAAATAAATATATGTAATATATAAACATAACCTATTTTCCTGAAATATATACATGCATGTGTGTGTATTTATATATACACAATAAATATACACAGCACACATACATATATCATGTAAACAAAAACGTTTATTTTAGACGCGATTAGTCGTTTGACAGCACTAACATATATATACAGTGGTGTGAAAAAGTGTTGGCCTCTGTCTAAATCTGTGTTAGTGAGCACTTCTCCTTTGCTGAGATAATCCATCCACCTCACAGGTGTGGCATATCAAGATGCTGATTAGACAGCATGATTATTGCACAGGTGTGCCTTAGGCTAGCCACAATAAAAGGCCACTCTGAAATGTGCAGTTTTATCACACAGCACAATGCCACAGATGTCGCGAGTTTTGAGGGAGTGTGCAATTGGCATGCTGACTGGTCAATTAAATAAAGGTTAAAGAGAACGAACAGATAACATATTCTTGATTTTATGGCATTTCACAAAACGTCCCAACTTTTCTGGAAATGGGGTTGTATAAAAATATTCGCCCAGTATAAAACAGAAGTCCACAGCAAGGTGAATGAAGTGAAGAGATTGACAAGACAGCACTGAGAGATCGACATAATTATGGAATGTGAGTTACTGTTGATACTGTATCTGTTTTCACAGAAATATAAATAGTAAGAGGGTATATACGCTAGTGTAAGCAGTGCAGTGAAGTGAAATCAGACTATTCCTGATCGCAGAGACTGACAGCTGGATCCTGAGGCTGGTTAGCTGTGATGTGCTGATCAGCAGGGCCTGACCCGCTCTGTCTGAGCCTTGAGTCAGAGCATGGTGATGTTTCCCCTCAGGGGTCTCCGCTGTCATCATCATTATCATCATCATCATCACCCCTGACAGACACTGTTGTATGTTACACATTAGCAAGTACAGTGAGTTTCACAAAAACACAGTTGCCTTCCTTTGTTTATGTTTCTTCTTTTAAACGATGCTGTACTTACGACCGGAATAACTGCACTGTGATTGGATAGAACATTTCTAATGCAGGTTTCTAATCTAATGCAGGTTTATACTAGACACTGTAAATGACAAAGAATGTAAACATGCTACAGTAAAAACCTGTCAACTGGTTAACTGTAAGTCCCCTTCCCATATACAGTGAACCAGGGCCCACGGGACAAAGTGGTCTGTAATGACCTTTCATTTGGCGTGCCATTTCATATCACAAAAGGGAAAAAATAGGGGAAAAGCATGCCATTGAAGCATATCTTTATTTCTAATTTATATTTTTGTTTAATTTTTATTTTTGAAATAACAAACAAACAAAAAAGCAATAAGTGAATTAGAATAAATTAAATTAAATATTCAAATAAGATATTAAATGATATATGATATATATATATATATATATATATAACATAACAAAATATAAAACGTAATTGAAAGACATTTTTTTTATTTTATAGACAGAAACTTACTTTAGTAACATCTAACTTTAGTAAATTCCATTTTACTGTATTTTGCAGCCAAACAGTGCCAACAACAGCTGCCTTTTTAAAACAAATTAAATTCAAGATGAATTGATGCCTCTTTTTTCATTTATTCCAAAGGAGTCTTTTGTAAACTAATTGTTTTCAGATTTTTTTCTCAGTTTATTTTAACATCAGTGCAGTGTAGGTGCTAATGCTACGTAACATGAGAGATGTGTTAAGATTGATATCAATAAATAAGTGTAACAGAGGCTCACTTTGACCATGCATTCAGATGGCAGTCTCCTCTGTTGGCTCATCGACAGGGAAAGCAGAAGGGAAAGGTCAGTTATCTGGATCAGGAAAGCACTGAAAGGCAAATGTCATAACATTTAGGGCTACGTGTGAGTGTTCTTTATGCTCAAACACATTTGTGTCTCATACTCTCTGCTTCGTGTACATCTCTGCTCTTTATGCTGGGCTTCATAACAATCACTGTGAGCATGTAACTAATAAATACAGCAAAGAGCATCAGCGTTATATCCATACCCATTAATGTCTGAAATTCTGTTCTGTAGTCCTTGCACTATTCACTCTATTAATGTGTGTGATTGAATCTGTTCAGTATGAGTATCCAGACTGTGGCTGATAATAGCACATGTAATCCCTCTAATGACAGACTGCCTAATAGACCTTTCATTCAGGGATCGGACACAGCGAGTTAACCAGATTACACACTATTTAACACTAGGGAGGAAGGATGCGTTTATATTTATATTTCTCTTGCTTTTCACATTCATTTTACACTTTTCAAATATTGGGCACAAAATCAAACTTGGTACATTTTCTTAAAATGTTTTTTACTCACAAAAATAGAGTTATAAAACACCACAGGGAATGGGTATTATGGTCAGACTGCGTTTGGTCCAGCATTGCACCAGAAGGTGCGCACGCAACCAGACATGTGTCTTCTATCTGCATTTTGTCTCCAGACAGAATTTTTCTGAATCATTCACATAAGTTTATTTGACAGAGAGAGCCCACTGAAATGTTTCCTAGCAACATGACACTTCAAGCTTTCTGTGCACTAGCCGTTTTTGGAACTCATCTTCATGGCAAAATAAACAGTCAAACTAGCGCTAAATGTCATTCAACCATTATTATACTGTCGCCAGCACAGCTCTACTTTATAAATTCCATTTTTATTAGTCAACCATCACTAATTTTTTTTAAGAACCATCAAACAACTGAAACAGCTTGATTTTTACCATATACAATACTCAAAAGTTATAGCATTACACTCTATTGCTATTTTTCATAATGTTAATGGTAAAAGACTATAGAAATGTAATCGTAAAACTGGATTTTTGACTTTTATGAGCTGTAAGCTCTAATCATCAAAATTAAAACAAAAAAAACTTTTGAAATGTTTTACTTTACATGAAATGAATCTATAATATATGAAAGTTTCACTTTTTGAAATGTCTAAAAAAAAATAACTTTTTCACGATATTCTAATTTTTTGAGATGCACCTGTACAGTATAGATCCAAAGTTCTAGCTTAAACTTAATCTGACATAATGACATCATTATAACATGGCACAGCTGATTGGTTCTCTCCTGTATTGGTAGCCAATAAGCTGCTGCTCAACATTCAAACTTGGCTAGTGCTTGCTGTAGAAGTTACAGCCTGCTTCAGAAACCCTCCACCTTCCCCAGCTCCACCTGTATAGATCTGCTACGTGTTGATCATGTATGCTATGGGGGTTATTCATATATGTTATATGTGCAGCAGCAGTATTTCTTACATGCTAACAGCAGTATGTTGTGGATGTATTGGCAGTAGCAAGTGTCGGTACTTGCTCCGCTGCAGCAGCAGCAGCAGTTTTGTGTTTTGTTACATTCTAATATAGTGCTTGCAACTGGATCCTACACTTCTTTGTCTCTAAATTCATCGTCGTGATGATTAACAGTAGTAACATTAGATCATCAATAAATGAATTATAGATTATTTATTTAATTTACGTTAAGTCCCATAAAAACTGAAATGTTGCTACCATATTTATTACAATAAAATTCTGGCAATCACAGCTGCCAGTTTTTTGCCATAAACTTGCCAGATTTATTATTTACGGTGTAACAGAAAACAACAACTGTGGTAGCAATAGCTTTTCAATAAAACCACAGATCACCCAAAATTGTCCACACCTCCACCTCCTCATCTTCTCCATGACCAGCCTCATGCCTGTGGGCAGAGCCTCAGGGTGGGTGAGCGCTGCTCAGGCCACTCACGGTGTGCCCACCCAGAGCCTGGCTCCGGCGCCAGGAAGGCCATATGGGCTCAGGCTGGCACACGGCCCCTCAGCTGGGGAAGAGCCAGTCTGTCGGAGTGGATGACTTAGCCGGTCTCCACCAGACCTCTGGAGAGGGGTGGCCATCTGGTGTCCCTCCTCCCAAAACAACTCCCCCCACTGTAAAGGTTTGAAATGGAACAAGAGTGTAATGAAAGAATGGAAGTTGTCGCGCAGGTGCGATATCAAGATGGAGAGGAGGGAACTGCTAGCAGCTACATGAAGCCAATGGGGCGCCAGAGCAATTACGTTTATTAAAGAGCACGGTGTATTATTGAGGTCAATCCTTTTGCGCAAATGGGACCTTGGTTATTATAGCAGGAATGTAATTTCTGGTTCCATATGGAAGTGGAATTAAAATACATTTCTATGTACGATAAATGTATAATCGAGGGTATGTGTGAAATTGCCTTTATGGTAATGTAGGCACACAATGTCATGTTCTACAAAAATGAAGCTGAATAGTTGTTAAATACAACGTGTGAATGTTTCTTTTACCGGGAAGATGCAAGGAAACTGAATAAAAATGAACATGCAGTGGCACCTTAAAACAAAACAGATTTACCAGAAAGTTTCTTGTGTAAACTCACCCGCAGACTGTTTGTCATGCTTATTTGGCAGGAGACAGGAGTGAACAAGAATCAACAGTTCAGTTACTGAGCCTTCCCAGCAATCTGGATACAAACCTCCCACTATGCAATCTGCCTGTCATTTAACCAATTTAACTTTTACATTTAAACAAGACACGTGAATTTCCCACACAATAATCTGTCATCATCATGCACAGTTATCAAATATAGCTCTGGAGTGCACAGAGAACAATCACACAGAACATAAAATAGTCATTTTTACGGTTCCTGTTTCTTACTTTCTTTTATCTTTTATCACTTCTATTTTTTTTTTTCGGTATCAGAAGCAAATTAGAATAGAGGATTATGAATCCAAATAAAAATAAAAAATGGGATAATAAGTTGCATGATTATTGTACGGCACATAAAAAAGCCTAAAATTCTCATTCACATCTGAATTTGGTAAGTCTAATCATGTATCTATCAGTACTATTACGATTATTAAATGTTATTGTAGCTGTTTAATTAAAATAGCAACATTTAAGTAAATCATATAATAATACAGCAATTTAAGATTGAAAAAATAAATTATAATTTTGAGTTTGAAATTATTAATACTTTATTTATTTATTTATTTTTATATAAACTATGAATAACCTTTTAATTTATGGGAAAATAAACATTCCAAAAAGTCATCATAGCTTTCTCCATTGTTAGGAACTGTAAAATTTATATTAACATTTTTATCATTTTTTCCTTAATTTTTTTAAACAATGTAATATTAGATCAAAACTGTGTAGGCAACTAATAATGCAGTACTAATGCTGTTTAAGCTGTTGTTGTTCAATTATTGTTATGAAAATCCATGATCACTTTGCTGTCAAAATAATTTGTATATTAGGTTAGATTATATTTGAACCCAGGTCCAACTGTACACTACTAAAAACTGTATGACTAGACTAACAAGCCTTACATGTCAATATTATATCACTATTATTACATTTACATTTTATTACACCTAACTATTAAGTGTAATACATATAAGCACACTTAGACTGCTGCTGGTGCCATAAAACAGGTGTATGATGACCCTGGTCTGTATATGTCGTAACCTTTATGGTTAGTCCTTCATTTAAATTCTGGAACTTTCTTGTGTAATTGTTACCTTTTCTTTTCATAACTTCCTGATCTCTCTCTTTAACCCTCTACTTCTCTCTCTCTCTTTCATATACACACATTCTCTGAGCTTTAATAATACTTTAGATCCTCTCAGGGTGCTCATGTTCCCTGAGCACCTGTGCAATAAAGCCTGAATCTCTGAACTACAACGCTATTTAACGCAAACGGCTGTCAGAGGTCATTCAGTAGGGAGCTTTCCAGCAGGGCTATATTTACATTCATCTTTCCTTTCCTCCATTCCTTCTATCTCAGAAAGCCACCAGTCTCGCACACAAAGTCTGACACCATCTGACCCTGCAATTTACATAGAAAACTCCCCTAGCAAGTCTTAACCAATTCAACAATGGATAACAGACAGGGTCCAAAATAAACACTCATAAAACGTGTTAAAAGTTGGATGGAAAATGTACTAGGAACTGCAACTTTACATGGTTTAAACAGAATTCTAAGAATGATAATCTAAATATTGCTGATGACTTTTAAACTGTCTACTGAAGAAAACATCAGTTACAACCCTTTTCCCTCAGTAGATCCCTCAAGTTTTGGTGACATGTGAAATATATAGCTGGCATTAATTCACCAAAACAGAAATATGACAAAATCAAAATGTGCTATTCTAGATGCAAAAGCGTTATTATTAAGCAATAATAACCCAAATTGTTATGTGGCCAGTAAGACATATTTATAGACAGTGAATGTTCTCATTTCATCTGCCATTGGCGCATTTTGGACCCGGCTAACATTATAAAGTACTTTATCTAATATAAAAGAAGTCAATGAAAAGAAAAAAGGTGACAGACCAGCAACTGCTAGCCAAGCAGGATCTTTTAACTTCAAATAGTGGCATATTTGAGCATTATAAACAAGTTCACCCAGGGTTCTGTCAAAAGCAGAGTTGCAGCACAGTCCCAGCACTAATTACCAATGGACATCTCTGCCACTCCTTTAATTTGTTTATTCGCCATGGTTGTTGTTTCAGGAGGAGTGATTTTTATGTTTTTTGCGATCTCCAGTTCTTTCTGTTTCACCGTCATTAATTTGCACCATCTGTCTCACACTGATGTCAGAGTGAGGTGACACGACGAGGTGTCTGTTGTCTATTTTTACCTCCGTAACGAGGAATCGTCGCAGAGAGTCTGCATGCCATTCAGACACCTCCGCCCAGCCGCTACTGGACCATATGGCTGGGAGGTGGGGGACCCGGTGCCTTACTGGACACTGATGCAGAGGGTAGACAAGTTCACTGGACTGGTAGCTTTAGCCCTATATAATGCCATGGGACCTGCAATAAAAAAACAGAACAGAATGGTTCCGTTAACAGTTGCACATGCATTCTTCTGCAGATGCAAACCGAACACAGTATTGTAAAGAAGCATGTCAGAGGATTTCTATATAAGCCAAGAGGAGACTGGTTTTCCTTTGCTAAGGTAAAGAGACTTTGCTTCCTTCGCTCCTGTTAACAAACGTTGGTTTTCACGAGACTCATTAGCGCATGCGCAGCGCTGACCTCATACGTCATCAGCCCGGAACTGCTTCTGTGTACAACTGTTGGCGCAAGCTACATTAAAGTGATTATTACGTTTTGAATATGGATATTTTTCTTACAAAAACGCATCGATTCGCTACAGAAGGCCTTTGTTCACCCCCCGGAGCCGTGTGAGACACTTTTTTTATGGATGGGCGATTTTTATTTAAGTTCTTTTGGACTGAAGCAATGCAACACCCGCTGAGTGGCATTAAACAGTTTGAAAGGTCAAAGACCATTTTTAATAAAACTCCGACTGGATTCGTTTGAAAGAAGAAAGTCATATACACCTAGGATGCCTTGGGGGTGAGTAAAACGCAGCCTAATTTTCATTTTTGGATGAACTAACCCTTTAAGTACTTAATGGCTCTGCAACACCACCTCTGAATCAAAAAGAGAAAGCACAATCAATGCAGTCCAATTCCCAAACAAATGACTCTTTTGAGACATTTGAGTCTTATTCTTTGACGACTGACTCTAACAAGCAGGTTCTTTTTAATTAATCAAGAGCATACAGCACAATCAGTGTAGTCTGATTCATGAAAGACTGTAATGAGCCTGTTTTTTTTAATAAATCAAGAACATACAGTGCAACCGGTGTATTCTGATTCATTAAAGACTGACTGTATCGAACAGGGGCTTATTAATGAATCAAAAATATACAGCACAACTATGTAATCCAATTTCTGAACGACTGACTCTAATGAGCCTGTTATTTTTTAATTAATCAAAAACATACGGCACAAACAGTGTAGTCCAATTCCTGAAACAATGACTCCAAGTCAGTTCTTTTTAGTGAATCAAACACATACAGCTCACGGCTTAACTGTGAGACTTAAATCAATGGAGTTAGTGATTAATTGTTCAAATTAAAAATATAAGTGGTATTTTATATAAAAAATAAGTCAATTAATGAAATAACATATGTGACAAATTACATATGTGACCCTGGACCACAAAACCAGTCATAAGGTTTTTTTTTTTAATTGAAGCTGAATAAATAAGCTTTCCATTGATGTATGGTTTGTTAGGATAGGACAATATTTGACCGAGATACAACTATTTGAAAATCTGGAATCTGAGGGTGCAACAAAATCTAAATATTGAGAAAATCGCCTTTAAAGTTGTCCAAATGAAGTTCTTAACAATGCATATTACTAATCAAAAATTACGTTTTGATATATTCACGGTAGGAAATTTACAAAATATCTTCATGGAACATGATCTTTACTTAATATCCTAATGATTTTGGCATAAAAGAAAAATCTATAATTTTGACCCATACAATGTATTGTTGGCTATGCTACAAATATACTCATGCTTATGACTGGTTTTGTGCTCCAGGGTCACATACAAAGATGTAAATAGACTTTTTGTAATTGCTTTAAATGATTGAAATAAGTTGGAAACTTCTTTCCTTTTTTCTTCCAAATGTTTTCAAACATTTTTTTTTCCTTCAAAGGATCATTAATGGAACCATTAAGCAACCAGAATCATTTTGTCTTTTTGAGTCCTTTTTTTAATCCATTTCATGATGTTGTTGACAATCACTAAACTTCTGGATTCCTGAATAAAAGCCTATATGTTTGGCCCTCAGCAAAACATAACATAATTGAGAGGTTTTTGGTATTGTAGAATAATCATAACGTACAAACCTGGAGGATCCTCACTGGACCTCAGACTGGTTCATTAGCTTTTCATAAGATATTACATCAAAAGGAAATTATCTGCTTCATGCACTGCCTTCTTAACATTAGACATGCGGTACCTTGTGATGTTGATGCAGTATGCCTCAATTTCACTTGTAATGAGAGGGGCCTTTGGTCTCCAAGCACTTAACAGACTAGCCAGGGTCTCAGAAGCTACAGGAAATTAGAAATATGAGCCAAATCATCTGTTGAGAGCCATGCACTGCGGTTTGACTGGCATGTGAATGGAAGCACAGGAAGTGAGGGAGGAAGACAATGATGTTCACACGGCCAGCTGCTTTAGGAGCGCACGACGCAGACAGCGATACATCACTCGCTCAGACCGCTCTGTGCATGTATTATTCCAGTTTGCTCTATGCGTCTCAGCTTGTGTGGGTATGTGTGTGATATGTAAACGAGTCATTCGCACAGCATGACTAATTAAACGCTTATGGAATGTTAGGAGAAATGTGCAGATTGGTGCTGGCGTACATGCCATGCTTAATTCAGCATCACTGCACAAAGGGCTTCTAATCTGATGTCAAACCCATTCGCAAACAGCGGGACCTGGCAGAGGAAAGACCCACTGGAAAGCATTTCCTCTCTCACACAGCACACATACAAACACACAAGCTGGGACACTAGCTTGTTTCACACACTGTAGAACATTATATGATCAATAAATCATTAACATATTTTATGTTTTTCATCAAAATCTCACCAAAATTACTTAACCAATTTCAATTTCATTTTCAAGTTAGAATTTGTATTTTTTTTAATGAGTTGAAATGACTTGTACAGCCAGATACTTAAGTCAAGCTGAAGGAAACATTTTACATTGCATGTACACTGAAAATCAACTGGTGTAGAAACAATTTTCATTCGGAAATTGCTACTGAATTTAACGAAGAAACAGCCAGTAACTCATTGAATTAAACATGAAATTTTGAAAGAGTGAAATTGCATTTTCTTGTAAAACTTACTCCATTAATCTTTATTTACTTTGAAAAATAACTTTTGCAACGTATATAGAGCAATAACGCTACAATTCCTGCGTATGAAAGACAAGCACATGCTGACACACATCTGACATTAAAGCAGAAATTACATAAATAGTTCATATTTGATGTAATATATGAAAATATTTTAGTGCACATTTTTGTGCACTATAGCAAATTTAGGAAAAATTGGTTAAATCTACAATTGTCACCTATAGGAAAGCAAATAAAAGTGAATAAAATAAAACAAAATAAAAATAAATCTTTAAGTAAATAAAAATGCTTAAAGGTGTTGTGTGTAATATTCAATACTAGAATACTTTCTGATTTCTCATTGCCATTTTAAAGACATTGCTCAATTTGTGAGTAGTCTTACACATCAGCTTCTGGCTCGTAAAAGTAAAAGTGTTTTGGAAAGCAGTTTGAAAACATTTATAACTTTTTTTGCAGTTCCGTTCTAGCTCATTTCTAGCTTCACTTTAAAAAGGCATAGTTCAACAAAAAAAAAATCATTCAGTGAACATCATGTCATTTCTTTCTTTCTTCTAGATCAAAAAAGAAAATTTCTGAAAATGTCACCAAAACAGTATTGGACTCTACTCTTTTTCATTGTATTTAAAATATCTGCTTTTGTGTTTCATAAAAGACAGAAAGTCATAAAGTTTTGGAACACCATGAGGGTGAGTAGAAGTATAAACTCGCTTCAAAGTCGATATGACATGGAAAGAATTCACCCTGTCTATTTTCTAGCTGTATCTTATTGGTCTTAGAGTGATGCGAGACACTATGATCCAAAAGCGCATCTTTTGTTAATAAAAGTTTAATTTCTTCGTTTAACATAAGCGAGTTTGTCTTTATTGTTGCTGTTTTCATTAAAACTAAATAAATAAAACAATGAACCACAAACTAAGCATTTGCTTTAAAAGAAGGAAAAGACCTTAGGCCTATTTATTTGGGTTAGAAAGGGGAAATCCAAAGACTGTTTATTTGTGTTACAATGCGGGTAAAACATATTTTCCTTATTCATATTGTTAATAAAAGTTCAAAGTTTAATATAAGTAAATTTGTCCTCGTACTGTTCTATTGTATAGCCTTTTGTATTATTATTAATAAAATCCAAAAACCTTTTATTTATTTGTTACAACGCGGGTATGTCTTACATTTTGTTAATAAAAGTTAGATGTTTAATATAGGCCTATGCGAATTTGCCATTGTACTATTTTATGGCTGATGTGTTTTAATTAATAGGCTAATAATGAACCACAAACTACGATCGTTTTAAAAAAAGGAGAAATCCAAAGACCGTTTATTTATCTGTGTTACAATGTGAGTAAAACATATTTTCCTTATTCATATTGTTAATAAAAGTTCAAAGTTTAATATAAGTAAATTTGTCCTCGTACTGTTCTATTGTATAGCCTTTTGTATTATTATTAATAAAATCCAAAAACCTTTTATTTATTTGTTACAACGCGGGTATGTCTTATTCGTTCTGTTAATAAAAGTTTTATGTTTAATATAAGCTACTTTGTCATTGTAGTATTGCTGATGTTGTGTGTGGGATTTTTTTTTTTCATTAAGAGTAATACTGAATCAACCTTAAGCATTAATTTTGTTCCAAGAATATGAAAGATCTAACGTTAAATATCAAAATAAGCGCTGTAGAAGCGAGAATGCGAGATTGTTATTATTATTGGTTGCTGCTGAGGTAATAGACGCTCTCGGTCTTTCTCGGTTGTATCTTCGCAATGGCTGTAGAAATGGTCGTTAATTCTTGATTTGGGTCCGGCACAGACATGTTACAGGTAATAATATGATCAAAAAGCCATGGCAACAAACGACTTCCTAAGTCAGTTTAAGTTGAAACGACTTTCACAATCAATTTGATTAAACTTAATTCATGTTTGACTGTTGCTTATTGTCACTGTAGGCTTAGGCTATTTTTTCTATGAATTTTAATGAATATACAAATTAATAAAATTAGTTTTATTTATTTTTTGTTACAAAATTTTCATTTATTTATTTTTAACACCGCACCCCCAGCCCCCCCATTTTTTCTTGGGCTACATGCCAGGGGGTGCTGCAGCACCCTCAGCACCCCTACTTCCCGCAGTAATGCTTAGATGTAAATTACAATAAGGAAGTTCTGTCACTACGTCTGTTAGATTGGAACTTAAGTGTGAGCTAAGTACACACACTACAAGGCAGAAGTAACGAAGAACAGCCAAAGAAATTACGAGAGAGCATAAGTGTGCAGGTAGAGGGTGAGAATGTTATTTACAGAATCAACTGTTGCATTGCAATGAAATTGTGGGGGAATTCATTTTGGGATCACATCTGTAGTGTGCTATATGCTTGTCTCCTGCTTCAGAAGAAAATACCCTAATAATTTTGCATGTCACAAAAATGTCACCAACTGTTCCCACATTTTCCAAGAAACAAAAATTTATATAAACATTCTTATCAAAAACATCATATGCTATTCACAATTAGGGCCTAACGGTTTCACGTTATTTTGATGGTCTCTAACAATTCTGTTGACTATAAGTAACATTGCACCTACTAACTCTCATTAAAGTTTTCACAGAGTATTAGTAGACTGGTAGGGTTAGAATAAGTTGACATGTACTTGCAAAGATACTTACAGTCAGTAGAATGTTTGTTGGGAGGTCCTCACAATAAAGAGCTATATCAAGCAGACAGTTTACTAATACCCTAATGAGAGTTAGTAGACATGTAGGTATTGTCAACAGAATGTTCAAAAGAGACCATCAAAATAAAGTGTTACCCACTTAACAATACAGCTCTATTGTAGCTTTAGGTCGACAATTTTCTCATTTGCTTCTGTTTTTATTTCTCCTAAGGACTGGGGGAAATCTGCGATGCTTAAAAGACACATAATCGATGCCATTATGTCTCCTGAGCTAAAGCAGCAACCTTTGAGAAATAACATTTCCTGTGGGCTATTTTAGGGACGCAGCGCAGTGGAAAGGGGAAGTGTGTGTGTGTGTTTGTGTGTGTGTGTGTGTGTACGCTGGTTGTGCAGCGGTTGCCCTGTGAGGCAGTCAGGTGAAATAGGTGGGTAATTGAAAGCTACATCATTACATCCAGCTTTGTCTTCCCTCCTGCCTCTATTTCACTCACCTCCTCCCTCTAGCACTTCTATCTATCCGTCCCATTGTCTACAGTCCAGTCCCAGCACACACAAAAAACTTCCCTCTTTCCTGGCCGGGCTTCTACAACAACTGATCCAATGTCTCAATACTGATGTGAACTCCTTCCCTCCTCTGCTTTTGTTCTCCGTCCACTTCTTTTACCTTCTGCCCGTCACTATCCAAAAACATTTAAAAGCTGCTTTTCTTTGAAACTGCTGTGGTTTTGTGCTGGAGTGTGATTTAAATTAAAGCGGGATTATGTGTGTGGCAAAGAGTTGGATTAAAAAAGACTACACTTATGCACACACACACAAACACTGTTTATTTTGTCCCTTTTTCCATGTCTTCACTTTTACTGTCTCTCACTCTGCCACCTCTCTCTGCCAACCCTCTCACACACGCTTCTTTGTCTGAACCAAAACAGAGCGGTATTGTGAATGGTTTAATGAAAGTGGGAGGCTTATTTGCAAAAGAGAGTTCACTTCGGTTGCTAGCACTGTACGCTGAGAAAATACAGGAATTATACAGATTTCATGCTGGAGGGTGACATGCTATAGAAACTAATACCTTTATACAGCAGACACTTAGAGGGCAGAGGTCCAACAACAGTTTCGTATATGTACAAAATGAAAACAAGGAAGTGAGAAAAACATCCCAAGGGAAAAACTACAAGCTTTTGTCCCATATGATAAAACATGGCTGACCTTATAGTCATACTGTACACTGTGAAAATGTCCTTTTAAATGTATTTATTTAAAAAAAAACAGCTGTGGTTTCCAACTTTTAACCAAATATTTTTTTTAAACAATAAAATCTTAACCAAGCTACTTGAACTACAAAAATCTATTTCAAACCTTAAAATGTACTGATAACCACTATAATAATACAGGCGGTACAGCAGAAAGCCACAGGATGAATGGTGAAAATGTTGCTAAATAACATAAAATGTAATTAACACATTAGAACTATACATTAAAATAAGAAGAAAAAAAACTATTTAAATTAAATTAAATCATATGTAATGTGTCATGCATGCACTTTTAGCAATGTCACTGTACATTCATAGTTTGTATACTTTCAAAAAAAGACAGTATTTAATACTAAAATTACATATAATTTGATGTTAAAATAATTTACAAATGTTCACTTTATTTAATAAGTTATCTTACAGTTAACTAGTTTTAATCTAACATTTTTATAGTATTTTTTAATTAGACAAATACTGTTTTTTTTTTTTTTTTTTTTATAATTGTGAAAAAGTCCTGTACAAGTAAAATTAATTTTACTTTACTTGAAGGAATAGTTCACCCAAAAATGAAAATTTTGTCAACATTTACTCACCCTCATGTCGTTCCAAACCTGTATGAGTATTTTCTTATGTTGAACACAAAATAAGATATTTTGAAGAATTCTTTTAAGAACCAAACAGTTGTTGGTCCCCATTGACTTCCATATTTGATTACCAGCATTCTTCAAAGTATCTTCTTTTATGTTCAACCTAAGAAAGAAACTCATAGTTCTTTCTCATTTCCAACTTGGAATGACATGAGGGTGAGTAAATGATGACAAATTTTTTGGGTGAAGTATCCCTTTAAATATGGTGCCTGTAGAAATCACATCAATATTTCTTTTGATATAGATATTAGCTGGACCAGCCGGACAGTTCAGCTAACAGAGTTTTTTTTAAGTGTAATTTATGCTAAATAAGCTAAATTTATGGTACCATTGTTCTCAGAATGTATTAATAAGTAGAAATATGTTATTGAAACGTAACCTTGGCAAACAGTTTTGGACATTTGAGTCTTTCCAGAGCTGCCTCTTACCTACTGTTCAAACAGTTGCCCATTACCAAGAAGGCTGGTGACTGAACTGTCTTGCCTTAAAGGACTGTGCATACAAGTCAGTCAAGTAAACCATGTAGTTATAGCAAGATTGTTGACAAAATTGGCAACTGACCCACTTCTACTTATTTCCTCTTATCCACAGATTTGTAGCCAGAGTCTGATTAATAAGGGGTTGTTTTCTCCTGTAAAGCCCAGCAAGGTTTCCGGCTATGATTCTCGGCAGGTGCCCAGACCTGCTGGGTTTTGGACTAGGTCAGGTTGCAGGACTCATCACATGGGAAGGAGGGTGAGAGTGCAGTCAGCAGAGCTCAGTGTCATACTACAGTCTTCCCGTCGTCTTTTCAGTTAAAGACCTGTCAGAGAAGTAGGACTGTGGAGCTTTATTTTAGGATAGAATTTTTGGAAATTACTAAAAAGTCTTAAAATATGTACTGACAAAATAAAATGCCTGAGAATATACCCTGGAACAGGTCACAGCTTCTGTATGGAGAGACCTGAAAATCAAAAATTGATGCTACTAAAATCTCTGAGAGCTTTTGAACCATTCATGTGCATCAGTACAGCAGCCATAAAAAGCTTTACACGTTTCATTAATGCATTATGCTTTATACAGTCCGGACTGCATAACTAGTAAAACTGGTCAACCTCAAGGGATATGGTTGGAACAAAAGGTTACAAATGACTGTTCAAGCAATAAAATCACTCAATATACTGTATGTGCTACCATGTAAAAAGATGCTGTTCAATAGCCTTTGCTCCAGCAACAACAACATCCATTTACACAATTCATTTCCCTAGGCTCGTCAAAAAATAACCTGCATAATTCCCAAATTTAAAGCATATTAAAGAGACGGTGTTATCCGCTGGTTCTGGTTATGCTAGAGGCAGACCAGGAAGATCTTGTAAGAGGCTCTAGTTAGAGCTCAGAGGGGGTATTTAACGTCATAATTTACTCACAATCGAGATTTGCACCCCTACAGCTGCTCACTTTGGAGACTTCATGTCTCCTGCTGAGCTCTAGCCCCAGGGACAGAGAAAGAGACAGAGAAGGACAGTTTAGCTATGATGGCCCATGCGTCAGCCCCTCTCTCTGTAGGTAAACATGCTGCGAGTCAACCTATCTCTCTTTTGATAACCTGTACAGGTTTACATTTGTGGACATGCCCCATAATGCTATCAGGTGAGAATAATACAGTAATAATAATAGTACAAAAAATATATAGATGTTTACATTTTATTACATACGTAAAGCACATACTCTCTTTCTCCTGCTTCCTCTCCCCTTCAAACACACACACATATAGTACGGACACACACTTGCACAGAAAGGTGTTGTCAGCTCTGCTCTGACATGTTTTATTAGTAAAATAGTTCAGCAACTTATTCAATGGCCTGTCATTATTTTACAAATACCTGTTTTATGTTTTTTTTTAGGCTTCCGTAGTTATTTGATACATCTGCTTACTTTTTGCTCAGTAAATAAATCATGGTTAACTGCAACAATGGCAGTGGTAACAGAAAATTGTTGCAATGTATGCACTGTCATATTGACTAGCACATCATAAACAGCAAAAACTACTGGGTGCACCTTTAATTTGATCCAGATTCAAATAAGGCTATAAGGGATGGAAGTCCAGTCCATTCAGTATTATGTAGTGTTGCATATTTGGGTGTTGATTGTTTACATTGACAAATTTGCAGAGAACAAAAGAACACCGTTTGTAAAAATCACAAATTGACACAACAGACTGTGCATCCATCTCTCACAGCCATTGGTTTTCAACAAATTAAATATGCCATCTACTCTGAATGACTGATTAACGCTTGTTTCAGGTCATATTCTCAAAGACACAGTCCCCTTTAAAGTTACTGTAGTTTTAATCCTGCCAGTCCCTCTATATTTGGAGCAGGTGCTCATGGGAGGAGCAGGAATGCATTTATTCCCTCAGTGAGAATATTAACCCCTCAGAACAGCCGGTTTAGTGAATGTCAGAGCTAGAACTCAGAGGCTGGATGCTTTTCCCTCTGTGCTGTCTGTCTGAATTTATGGACTCTATTCATTTCCTCTGCCGGAATTCCTTCACACAGGAAATGAATCATAGATTCTGACATAGAGTCATAGGAGGGTTTCTGCAATAAGAACAGCTTTGGGTGATAAATGGAGGAGTGATTGTCCCCCACAATCCGTTGCATTCTCTCTATGTCACTGTGGGGCCAACACATTGTGACATTAACCAGCAACGGACAGCTTTTATACCTTCCAGTTTTAAGTTGCCTGCATTTTTTTTTTTTTATAAATGATACGATGGTAAGACTGTTGGTAACAAGACCAAAAAGCTACATATTTAACATCAGTTATAGTGACTCCTCACTTCTCCAAAAATTCAAGGCTTTATCCAAAGTTCTATCCACATTTCTTGCTTTTGCTGTCATTTTTCATAGTTTGCTATCTCTGTCTCGTCTTTCTCACTCTCTTCCTTGCCATCCTTCCCGTCTCCTGTCGCTTTCCCTTAATCACAAATGGCAGGTTATTGATTTGCGGTCGGGGCATTTTTCAGAAAATAGCACCTGACTGACAGTGCATCCATGACCAAAACATCATTCTCTTTACAGAGGCATGGTGTGTGTTTGTGTGTGTGTGTGTGTGTGTGTGTGTGTGTGTGTGTGTCAGCTAAGTGCAAGCATTATTTCTTTCTTTTTTGATGCATTTCTCACGTTGGGGCAAGGTTGAGGAATCAGACCTTCCCTGAATATAAAAAAAGGAAAGAGAGTTCAAACACAATCGTGATTAATTAGCTGCCCATCATGGCGGTTGTGGGTTCTGTGAATGGATGGATTGGCTATTAGAGCTGAATGGAGGAGAAAGAGGCCAGCAAGGTAAGCTGTCTGGGGCCTGACGGCTGGAGAGAGAGCATGTTTGCCCAGTCTGAAGTCTAAGCTATTGGCACACAAAACACGCACAGACATATACATGCACATCAGTAGAATCCATTTTCATAAAGCATCATTTATAGACTTGATTTCTAGAATCAAATGTAAGACACAGCAAGAATGAACCCTACATATACTACATATACTATGACCCCAAAAATGATTTGGACACTACACACACACACAGACATACATACATACATACATACATACATACATGCACATTTTAAATATTTAAATATATATACACGACTGTTTAAAAGTTTGGGATTGGTATATATATTAATGCTTTTGAAAGAAGTCTCTTATGCTGACCAAGGCTACATTTGATTTAAAAAATATAGTGAAAAACACGGATATTGTGAAATATTGTTATAAATTAAAATACGTTTTTTTCTTCTAATATATTTTGTGTGTATTCATGTAAATTATTCCTGTGATGGCAAAGCTAAATTTTCAGCATCATTACTTCAGTCTTCGGTGTCACATGATCCTTCAGTTAGTCTAATATGCTGATTTGCTGCTTAAGAAACATTTATGTTAATATCATTATTTAAAACAGTTGTGCTGCTTCATATTTTTGTGGAAACTGTGATACATGTTCCAGGATTCTTTGATGAATAGAAACTTCAAAAGAATAGCATTTATTTGAAATAGAAATCTTTTGGAACATTATAAATGTCTTTACTGTCACCTTTGATCATTCTTATGGAATAAAAGTATTAATTTCATATTTAAAAAAAAAAACATCTTACTGACCTCAAATGTTTGAACGTTATACAGTATATACCAAATCAAAAGCTTTTTTTTTTTCAAGACAGCACAACCACAGTTTAAGCACAATATTTCAGAACAAGAATTGTGCTTGCAGGTGCCACTTGCAATGCAACAACATAGAGACATTTTACATGTGACTTTTGACTGTGCCCAAACACAGTTTTTGGGGCTATAGCCCTACTGTACATTGTTTAAAGAAAAAAAATCTGAAGGTTCAGCATAATATTAGAAAAAATGTACCTTTGCAAATCTGTCATAATTAGCATAATTAGCTTACCTTGAACTCAGACCCAGGGTGAGCTCCTCTGGCATGACGGTCCTCCTATCATTCCTTCAGTGCACCAGTTCTCTATCCCTCCCTCTTCTGACGTATCCCACACAGTGAGCTCTGTCTGAAGCACTGCTTATTGCTGTCAGTGCTCTGAACTGCTAATTATTCAATAACCTAACTCTCACGCTCACAAACAACACTTTGAGCTTTATTTAAACATGGCTTCCTGACACACAGATACTATGACTTTGCAAGCATTATATGCTTGTGATGGTAGAGATATAATAACTCAATTTAACTTCAATCTATAACCTTCATAGACCATCCAAACACAGTGGGACTTGACATTTCAAAGCTTGCAAGCTAATTTATTTCATCAATATTTGTTATTATTGACACTTAGTATGTCTTACACATACTGTGAAGAGCTTGAGGCGATGTTACTCAGTACGTCTCATGGCATCATAACATCCTTATGCTTTCCAGTTACAATGTTACACCACATGACACTGTATTTTGTGGACAGGTTACATTTTGCATGTCCACCTCTGCTGCTGTCTGTCAGTCTGTCAGTGTCCAGCTTGTTACTGGATGGGATGCTCTGGATGTGTGTACTCGGGATTTTATTTCAAGAAAAGTCAAGACCACAACTGTGGGGATATCACTAAATTGCTGATGCATTGTCTGATTTATTTGTTAACATCATTAAAGTCATAATGTAAAACTTACTGCTTCAAATGCAATCAATAACGCATTTCTAATTTGATTTCATTTGATACTGCAGTGCCGGTCAGAATTGATCGCAAAATTGTGTCAAAAATTTCACCAAAATTATTACAAATGCCCAAAAAACTCAAGGTATGATTGCAGAAAATACTTGTATGCGATCTTGTTTTTATATTATAACATAAGCAATATCACAAGAGCAAGAGAGCTGTTTTCACGAATATGAACACGATTGCAAAATGTGATATTGATTTTATACAAACGTCCAACAAACAAGAGATTAATATTAAGTGAATTACATTTTAGAAAACAATTTTACATTTTTAGTATTTATTTATTTTTTGCCTACTTCTGCAAGGAACGTAGTTCCAAATAAATCCATAGCAGAACTGTCGTGTGTTTCGGAGTAACACACAGCGGTGTTTCATTCATGATGGGGAAGTCGTGGCCTAGAGAGAGTTGGACTCGTAACCCAAAGGTTGCGGGTTCGAGTCTCGTACCGGCAGGGATTGTAGGTGGGGGGAGTGAATGTACAGCGCTCTCTTCCACCTTCAATACCACGACTGAGGTGCCCTTGAGCAAGGCACCGAACCCCCATCTGCTCCCCGGGCGCCGCAGCAAAAAATGGCTGCCCACTGCTCCGGGTGTGTGTTCACGGTGTGTGTGTGTGTTCACTGCTGTGTCGCTGCACATATTTCGATGGGTTAAATGCAGAACACTAATTCCAAGTACGGGTCACCATACTTGGCCACATGTCACGTCACGTCACTAAATAAATCAGCTGCTTTGAACGAATTGTTAAATTATTCCGTGACTCACTCAAGTTATTTGCTGCCACCTAGCCTACTGGCGGTTTAGTCTGATATTCATATTCATTTTATTTTTCCATCATATTTCTATTTTCAAAATTTTATTTTAAAAACATTGGTCAAAACAATATTCCTGCATCTGTAATTGTACCAATTCAGGTGTAGCCTCTGTGCTGCCTCTGCAGTGCGAAGATGAATTCTGTTGTGATTTCATTTGATTGGTCACATGCTCTGGCGTCTTATTATTCTAATTGTAAGTAATGATTAAATATTAGATATTTCTCAGGTAGTAAATGTGGATTTCAGATTAATTTTAGGAGTGCTGGTTTGGTCTTGGTCTTGACTCGGTCTCGCTCTGCCTTGGTCTTGTCTTGGTCTCAACCCCTTAAAGTCTATGTCTTGTCTTGGTCTCAACACACTCTGGTTTTGGTCTTGACTACAACACTAGTAGTATAGTAGTAGTAGTCATTTTAGTGCTTCAACCTACACATATTTCAGTTAGTTTGAACTTATTCCAAATTAACTTATATTAGTGGCCAAGGCAACATTTCTCATTCTTGTTTCGTTTTTCATCTAATATATATTTATTTTTGTATTTCAGCTCAAAATTAACAGAAATGTTAATTAAGCATCTCCTCTTTCTGCCAAATCAAGTTAAACTTCTACTCTGTGGTAACCTGCAATTTTTATCTAAAAGAGCAATACCTGATTTAACCCATTAACCCATTGAACTGTTGATATAAATGAATGAATATATAGGTTAGTTCAGTGATATGAACTAATATTTTGAACTTGAATATAACAAGTTAATTAGACGTGACCATTTTTAGGCTACCACTTTTTTCTATTCTTTTTTTTTTTCTTGTGCCTTTGACCCTTTGTGCCTTTTGTGCAAGTGTAAAACATTGCGACATTTTAGTTTGCAACGTAAGGTCCCTTTAAACTACCTGCACACACACGCACACACTCAAACAAACACATGCACACAACAAAGATATTTTGAGAGTGCCATCTGCGATCGTGCCAACACAGACTGAAGTTCCTGTAGATGTCTCTCTTGTTGACCCATCCTTAATTATTCCCCTGACTCCTCTTCTGGCTCACTGCCCTTCAATCCCACACTCTTAATTACTTTTTTTTAAAGAGAAACAAACAATTATGCAAAGATCTTCACTCCTTTTATTTATGGAGGAATACCTCTGGGAGGAGGAGTGGGGCAAGAGGGAAGTTAATAAGTGCTCATCCTTCTCTTTTTTTGTGAGATAAATGAATTGATAAACAAAACACTCTCCCCAAAACTTGCGGCTTGACAGCAGGCACAGTCCCAGAAGGCATTGCAGCATCAGTGGATTTTTGTCTCAGTGCCGTGATTGGATAGATCCTGTGCTCCGGTGTTGCCGCGAGGCACAATCGGACACGGCACTGCTGGAATCTCGGCCCGGTCGATTGGAGCTGTATTTAATGGCTGCTGTTGTTTCCTGCTTGTACACGACAGTGTTGAATGAATTAGATTTGTGGCCTCTGCGGCTCACAGATCATCCATGAATAAATATTACAGCATATATTTATGACGTATTGATTTGCCTCTGCGCTCAGACCGAGCACTGATTATGTACAGCGGGCGGTTTGTGAGCCGAGGGAGTGTGCGGTGCGGCTGCTCTGCTCTGCTCTGAAGGAGAACGGTAACTATTAGCTGAAGTCAGTGTGACTTTGGTTAGGTCATCTCTCATTAATATGAGGTGATTTCAACAAGCCACCTCTTATACCTCAGATGACCACACTAATTAAAACAGGACTCTCTGTCTTTCATTTGCTCTCTCTCCCCACACCCTATAATAAACCATCTCTTACAAACTCTATTGCAGTCCTTTTCCTTAATGCCCATTACTTACATTCCATTTAAAAAAAACAGTTAGGAGGACTGTACCAGGAGGAAAACCTAATAGGTTTTTTAACATATATATTGTTTGAGAGCAGTTTAAAATAACTCCCATGCTGCTTGTTTAATATTAGGCATACCTTTCCCTAATGTTTCCTATTTAGTGTGGTTGTGTACCCTATTAAAAGATCCTGGACCACAGAGAACAAATTCAATCAGACCCTCCACGTCCCCCTTCCACATTTACACACGAGGGATGTGCACCATTCAAAATTGAATTGCGAATGCTTATTAAATTCTGATTCAATTCTTGAATCTGAATTGACAGCTAACAAACAGGAACCAGAATTTAATGTGAATGCGAATTGTGAATGTAAAAGTGTATTTTATACACTTTACAATTTTTTTTCAATATTTTTGACACTTGACAATTTGTCAAGACTTTGTCAAAACTTTGAATGTCAGTTTGACAGAAAAATAAATAAATAATAAAAAATTCCATTAACTTAAATATTTTTTTATTCAGTAAATTCCGCTCCCTGACATTCCAATTCCACTTCCTGTTTAGTCTTCAAACAACTCTAAATAAATTATTTCATTCTAGAACAGAACACTTTATTTGATGATTTCTCTGAACAGACCCTCTGCTCCCTGTGCAAACCAGGTTATTAATAGCTGCTTGATATCAGGCACAACCTTTTCTTTAGTATGGCAGAATTTGACATTGATCAGCCAATTACTCAAGTGGAACAAAAATTTTTTTGTTTGTATACTACATGCATAATATATCTGCAACAGTTTGGGGCCCCCAAGTTGTCAGAGACCCCTGGCCACTGTGCCCCACTGAATTGCATGTGTGTGTTTGTTTCTCTGTGATGTCTAAAGTGTCCAATGTATAACAACGTTAATGAAAATAAATGTGTGCATAGAGAGGTGACGTGGAACAGATCAATAGGTTAGCATTACCAGGACTGAGAAAGGGGTGATTATTGCTGATCGGGACCCACAAGAGATCAATGGCTCTCACTCCGAGGCTTATCCTCTGATGGATGCTCTTTTGCATATAATCTGTCCACAAAGAATAGGGCTATGAGACATGTTCATTTAATGTCATACTGATGGCACACGACTCTTAAAGGGACAGTTCACAAAAAAAGAAGAAGAAAAAAATGATAAGAAAATTCTGTCATAATTTACTCACCTTAATGTCATTCCAGAACTAGGCCTATATAATGATTTTTTTTCCAGTGAAACACAAAAAAGGAATTTTGTAAAATACTGTATCTCTTTTACATATTTAAAAAAAAAAGTAAATTGGGTCCAGTGTTGTTTTTTTTGGTGAACAACAACGTTAATGAAAATAAATGTGTGCATAGAGAGGTGACGTGGAACAGATCAATAGGTTAGCATTACCAGGACTGAGAAAGGGGTGATTATTGCTGATCGGGACCCACAAGAGATCAATGGCTCTCACTCCGAGGCTTATCCTCTGATGGATGCTCTTTTGCATATAATCTGTCCACAAAGAATAGGGCTATGAGACATGTTCATTTAATGTCATACTGATGGCACACGACTCTTAAAGGGACAGTTCACAAAAAAAGAAGAAGAAAAAAATGATAAGAAAATTCTGTCATAATTTACTCACCTTAATGTCATTCCAGAACTAGGCCTATATAATGATTTTTTTTCCAGTGAAACACAAAAAAGGAATTTTGTAAAATACTGTATCTCTTTTACATATTTTTAAAAAAAGTAAATTGGGTCCAGTGTTGTTTTTTTTGGTGAACTATCCCTTTAAAAATGTTTTTAAACACGGCATTGGTTGAGTCAGTGTTGCTATGTCAGGCTGGTCAGGATTCTTAAACAAACAGAACAATATTTTGATGCCTTCACAGAGGCACAGTGTTTACACTTTCCAGGGAAATAAACCAACGTATGCCTTACTTACAGTCTAAGCTGAGAAAACAAAAAAGTATTTAAACAGAAAAAATATCACTTCACCTTTAAGCTTTAAAAAGATTATGCTAATGCAATTCCCAGAGCAGCCCCACATTTTCACATCTGATTTAGTTTAACTGAAAGAAATCAGTCTGGATCTACAGTGACTACAACTAAGACATCACAGCAATGGTCTATTACAGAGAACACTGCATACTCAAATCAATTAGGATTAAACAAATAAGCAAATAACAGCATAAAATAACAAAAATATGGAGAGATCATAGTATACATGCAGGCTCAGTACACTGAAGAGGCTGAATACAAAAAAAGAGAAAAATAAAGCCTTTAAGAAGGGCTCGGTTTCATCTATGTGTGTGTGAGTTTGTGTTATTCTGATTCTGCACACAGTGATTCTTTCAAGTGCACTTGACATTTCATGTGTTGCCAGGCACAGTGGGCCACATCTGTTCCCTTTGCATTATTGTTTTCAGAGAGCACTGACTCCTGCCGTGATACTAACATAATCCTCTAATAACAAACAAGGCAACAGAGTTCCACTAGTGTTTACTTCAGTCCATATTATTCATTCAAGCCTTTTGATCAGTGCCCGTGATTACCAGCCTTTGCACAGAAGGAAATTCTGTCATGCTGTTCTAATAAAAGCTGTTAATTCATGAACACTATGGTTCTTGATTATTCTTGTGAATTGTGTTTTCATGCTATTGGTCGCAGCACCCAGCCAGTACACTTTCAGAATCAGGGGCCAGAATTATTTTCTTTTCATGTTCTAACTTAAAGTCCCAAATGAAATGGACATAGCAACAGATCTTTTCATTTATGCTGTGATGTACTTCTGAGTGAAACTGAGTGAAAGAAGAAAAATATAGTGCAGGTATTGGTTCTTTCCAGTGGTTGTTGATTGGATAGAGGCTGATCTGAATGCAAGCTTGCAGTCGATTGTAAGAAAGGGGCAGAGTTTAAAGGAACTAAATGATTCAGGATTTCTACGAGTCTTAAAAAGGTCTTTAAAAGTCTTAATTTGCAGTTTCACAAATTCAATCATCAAAAAACTTAAATCAGAGCAGAAAGTCTTTAATTCATAAAGTCCTGGCATTAAATGTGGTATGCGGAGAACAAAAAATTTATATTTTCCTCAGTATTTTAATTTATTTAAATATCTATACATTCTTAAATCAAGATACATAAAACATGACATGAAATAAGAAGTCTTGTTTATAAGAAATTGCTCAAAATTAAATGAGTGTATGATTAAAACAGGAACAAATATCTGCCAATGGAGTATGAAAACTTCTTATTTTATGTCGTTTTGCTTCTCAAGTATGCGTATCTTGATTTAAAAATCAAGAGAAAAATACTGAAGAGTATCACTTGTTTGCAATGTGATACGAGGGTACAGTACATAAGTTTTTTGCATATTCAAGTGGTCGGGATTCAAGCGTTAGGCTTTTTGTGGTTTGTTCAATTGTTTTTTGTAAATGAAAAGGTTGGTGATGCATTGTAAGTTGTATTTTCAAATTCTGATGCATTGTTAATGTTGGATCCTTAAATTTTCTTTACTTGGTCTTAAAAATGTCTTAAAAGGTATGAAATTTTCTTTCATAAACCCTGTTCAACACAACTGTCTGTTATTTTGCAAATTACTTCGATTAGATATTTGATTAGCAGGTGTGTTTGTTTAGGGTTGGAGCTAAACTCTGCATACTGGGTCTCCAGGAGCCAGTCTGGTCAATGCATTTCTAAAGTGGAGGTATGTGTCTCCATATGGTTCCTGTATTGAATATCAGCATGGTTGTGATCAGGGCTGTCCTTAGCTGATGCGGGGCCCGGTGTGAAGTAGGGAGCGGGGTCCCCTCAAAGCAAGGGGCCCTGTGCGACTGCACCAGTTGCAACGCCCAAAGGACGACCCTGGTTGTGATTACTTGAGGCCTCATGCCTACAACCAAATCACAGTCGTGCAGACATTAAGTGCAACAGCACCCTTCCTCGTGTGATATCTCTTAATTGAAGCAAACATATTATGCTCATTTCCACTCTCCTTCATTACACAGGGAAACAAATGAGGCTGTGCCAGGTCTTGAGTGGGCAGAGCGAACCCTTGAGTGTTAATGAGCACACACCTGATGACATCGCGATGACACCCCCAGTGGGCTTTAATTGGGGACATACAGATTAACAATCACAGTGGAAGCCAAAGGTGTGTAAACCACGTACGTGAGGATTGAGAGGCTCTGTCATGCGTCCAACACCCACTAGAAACCAATTCTCATTTTCACTTATGCAGAGTTAATTAGTCTCCACAGTGAGAGTAATGGGATAAATGCGCATCGAAGAGAAAGAGAGCGAGAGACAGAAGACAATGGACGTGAGAGAGTGAGAGAGGGATTGTGTTTCCGTGACAGCTCGGTGTGGAGGACTGAAAAAATCATTTGGTATGAGTGAGTGCCATCCCCAATTACTCCTTATTGCTTTTAGAGGACAGAGAGTAGGAGGCCGTAAATGAAATTCACGTGGCATGATGGCCGTTTTTATAAGACCGCTGAAGTGAAGGTCACCATGTGCAAGTCTGAATTCAATTTTGATTGATTTATTTACTGATAGGGTGTGGACTTTCATTTTCCTTGCCGGGGTCATTGGAGATGAGCACAATTTGTCTCCGTGTTCAACAATATCCAAACCGCTTAATACGGATCAGGATTTCATATTTCAGACGTGTGTCAAAATGTGAAAGTTCCTCATTCAATTCCCTCATGTTTTCCCAGTTGTTTAGGGCCTGGTTTACAACTTACCAAGCCTACGTTCACACTGCAGCAGAATACAGTTGTCAGTCATGTTTTAGAGCACTAAATACGGTTAGGTTCACACTCGGTTTGGTTATAAACAGGAGTGACATTGCTTTCAATAACCCAAACTGACTTCATTAAAATATAAAGGGATAGTTCAGCCACAAATGAAAAATCTGTACATATTTAGGTGAATATACCTGTATTTTGAGAGCGAGTTGGTCAGCATGTCATGTGTGAACAGAACTCCAGTGCACAACTAGTTATGTCATAAAGTTAAATCAGTAAAACAGTAGTTATTGTGAAAAAGACTATACAAACAAAATGAACTCTTGATTTGGGGAGCTCTCCCATAACCTTCCTGTTGTCTGCAGGCTTCTTATTACATCGAGATGCGCATCGAGGGAGTATGTACACTTTCAGTTTTATTGACCCATAAACACAAACTGATGGTCAGTTCCACTTAAGTTGTTACAAGTAAGTGGTTAGCTTAAGGAAAACTTAAATACTGGGGAGATGTAACTGTGCATTTCTCTCACAATGAGTCATTGCCTCACTGTTTCTCTCTGTGGGACCTGACAATGATCCATACAGCACTCACAAACAGCCATTACACAACTCCAGCATTCGCTCCCTGGGGTTTACTCAGGAGGGTGCGGAGGTGGATTCAAGTTCACAGTGTATTTTGTAACTGTTATCCTGTAGGTTCAGTGGCCTGACAGTTCTCTGAAACAGCAGAAGCTACTGTACTTCTAAATGGATATAAATTGTGAGGGTAGCCAATGTTTTTGCAGAAGCATTTCTGTCTGAAGTCAGAAGACGAAAACAAATTTATAACAAATGGCTATATTTTCTCTCTCTCTCTCTGTGTGTGTGTGTGTGTGTGTGTGTGTGTGTGTGTGTGTAAAATTGATAATAATAAGAAATGTTTCTTGAGGACCAAATCAGCATGCAGTCTTGGTGAGCATAAGATGATATTTTACAAATAAAAAACAAAAAAAATCACATTTTACCTCTATTACTTTGAAAAAAAATATCTAAATATCTCACAGATTATTCAAGTCAACTCACCTTTATTTATATAGCACTTTATATGTTACAGATTGTTTCAAAGCAGCTTTACAGTTATAGAATGCATGCCTAACTTAAGGTATCATCAGCCACATTTACATGGACACTTTTTGTTTTAAAAAGTGAATACATGAATGCTAGTGTTTGCATACGCTAAATAAAGTGAACAGGTTGATGTCCTTATTGTGGACATGAAGAATACCTGAAGACATACATACCCCAAGACATGTATGTGCCTTTATTATTTTCACCCGATAGTTGATAACAATTGGCAAAATATCCCACTGATTTCGATTGAAAGAGGTACTTGTCATGTACGAATCAGAATATCATAAAAGCTTACTGAACTAGTAAACATCCATCTAGCAACCAGCAAGAAAACCAGCAACCACATGCTACAAACCACAGAACACAACAGCAACTGCATAGCAATGACCCACAACAACCTACAGGTGTTGCATTGTGGCAATATGACTTTTGCAAAAGGTGAACGGCACTAAAATTTTATCTTAAGAATGTTTAAGAGTCTTTACATTTATTTACAACGTCATTAATACTGATATTGCACCTTTGCGTTTGAGCAGATGTTTGCTCGCTCGTGTGTGTGAAGACAGAGTGACAGTGGATGAACTGTGGGAATGGATGAACTTCTCCTGGGAAGTGTGTGTCAGCTCATTGTGCTGTAGAGTGTAAAGGCTTTTCTGCACGTTGTCAGAGGAGTTTTAGGACTTGCTGAACTGATGTCACTAATCTGAGGGAGAACTCTGAGACATGATGTGAAAAAGGAATTTTCAAGGAGACAGGGTAAAAGTGACACTTTTATTTTGTCATTTTATTTTTGGACTTTGGCACTTGTTATTGAAATGACAGTAGAGATAAAGGGATGAAATTATGGGGGGGGGGCAGCTGACAATGCAGGCCAGAATCAAATCTATGTCTTCCACTTGTGCACCACCACTCACCAATCTACTACACCACAGATCCAACAAAAATATTAGATTTTCATTTAATTGTGTAGGCCAAGGTTCCCTTTCAGTCGGTCACTCTCGACGTCACGTCGGATGACCGACTCACGTGCCTGGGCATCTAGCACGCTGAGGTGGCGTTTGTGGATGAGTCATGTTCTCATTGCGGGAAGATGTTCATCTCGGAGTCGCGGGCCAAGCTCCGTTTCCTCAAAGGGGCGGAGTTACGTTGCCTCTGCCTCGACCTAGTTCTTGTCATGGCGGCAGTCAGGCGGGGGTTACTTCAGGCAGTAGCACGGGCGGTCTGAGGGTAACAGTGGGGCAACCCAGAGGTGGAGGGACCTGCTCTTCGGGAGATGGTGAACACACCACTCCCTCCCCCGGAGGAGGGCCGGGCGGAGAACATTTTTTGTTTTTTTACGCCACTAACCTCTTGGTCGGTGCTACCCAAATACTCGACAAAAGAGCAATTTCCTTTATCTCTGGGTCCCCAGAGGGGACAGGGGGCCTCCATGGCCCCCCTCTATACCCTCTTGGGACCTGACTCTAGTGCTCACAGCACTACAGCAGGGCCCATTTGAGCCGTTGCAGAGAGTCGAGCTGAAGTTTCTGTCAATAAAAACTCTACTCCTGCTTGCACTGGCCTCCATCAAGACGGTAGGGGACCTGCACGCATTTTCGGTCGACGATCCGTGCCCGGCTATGTGCCCAAGGTTCCCACTACTCCCTTCAAGGATCAGGTGGTGAGGCTGCAAGCGCTGCCCCCGGAGGAGGAAGACCCAGCCCTAGCTTTGCTTTGTCCCGTCCGAGCATTGAGATGCTACGTAGACAGGAAGCAAAGCTTCAGGACCTCAAACCAGCTCTTTGTCTGTCGGAGGCCGGCAGAAGGGAATGCCGTCTCTAAGCAGCGGATGGCCCACTGCATAGTGGATGCCATCACCCTGGCTTATCAGGCACAGGGTGTGCCCTGCCCGTTCAGGTTGCGAGCTCACTCAACTAGAAGTGTTGCATCCTCCAGGGCGCTGGCTCGTGGCGCCTCGCTGGCGGATATCTGTAGAGCTGCGGGCTGGGCGACCCCTAACACTTTTGGTAGGGATCCCAATTCGTCGGTCATCCGACGTGACGTCGAGAGTGACCGACTGAAAGGGAACGTCTCGGTTACGCCACAGCTCCTGTACCACCGCTGAGTGGCCGAGTCACCGGCTCGGCTCCTCAGCGAAAACCTGAATATGCGCTGCATCTGCTGCCTACTTATACTCACGCTGTGATCAGCGGCAGCTGGGTGCAATAATCGCATGCCAATGTGCATTGGCTCGTTTAGTTTACACTCAAAGTAGATTGGTCTCTCTAAGCGAGATCCCAATTCGTCGGTCATCCGACGTGACGTCTCCGTTCCCTCCTTCAGGGAACGAGGGTTACCATACGTAACCGAGACGTTCTCTCTGTTCTATCAGCACTGAGGAAACTGGCATCTCTTTGAGTGTAACCTTGTGACCAGTGTGAGCCACATCATTTCAAATTTTGATTAATATCCTGTAATATTCCTGTAGTGAAGATAAATCATGCTGGGGTAAGACCCTCATCGGTCACTTGGCCTTTAGAGATCTGTGAAAAGACCCAGCACATAAAAACACATGTACATGATAGACAATAATAGCATTTAGAAAAAGTGAGCTTCTGTCATACTAGCTACAATATCAGTGTCAGGCTTAAATTGGAGAGCTGAATGAGTCAAAAGCCACTGACCATCTAAAGCATCTGCACTGAGCATCTATATGTCGCTCACACACTTTGACAGCAAACAGATTAATATATTACCTTTTTGTTGATCTTTTCCATTTTTGCTGCTCTTTTTTGTATATTGCATAATTCATAATTGCATCTAATATTAATAAATTAAGAATCTTAGATGCACAAATCTATAATTAAATTGTAAATAGTGCAGAAATAAGAAAAAATTATGGAAAAATACAAAAATAGTCATTTATAGTTTAACATTTAATACACACACACACACACGCACACACACACACACATTAAAAATAGTGTGTATAAACAATTTTCAATCAGTAATTACTAGTAAATTTCACAATTACTTGCAAAGAAATTCCAAGTATAGGAAAGTAACATGTTGATTTAAAACAAAATTTAAAGTAGAAAAACTGAAATAGTATTTTCTTGTAAGATGTACTGTATACTCCACTAATCTTTATTACAACTTTGAAAAATAATTGTTAATAGTGTATTGCTGTATTCCTGCTGTAAATTCAGCTTTGCCATCACAGGAATCAATAGCATTTTCAAATGTATTCAGATAGAAAACAGTTCTTTTGAACTGTAGTAATATTTCACAGCATTATTGTTTTTATTGTATTTTGGACATGTAAATAGGGTATGTAAATGAATGTGCAGAACTGTGTATAATGGAACACAAAGATGGGCAGTCTCATGTGTCCCTCTTCTCACATACACACACAGGACTCATGTACAGTGACAGAGACAGAGTAAAAAGCTGTGTGGTGGCCTTTTAAAGTGTCAGCTGATGATTTAGGATCAGTCTGAGGAAAGGAAAGGACTCTGCTCTCTTTAAGGCCATGGCCCGTCACACTACACACTCTCACTCTGCTGAGACACACACTCCGCAGAGATATGTGTACTCTTAAACACTTGCACACACTGCGATGGGAGCGACAGGCGAGAGAGAGTTGGAACAGGGGGCAAAATCCATAACCAGACTCGCACTGGTCCGTTCGTGCCGTCGCTCCACATTCATCTGCAGTCAAAAGAAAACCGTCACACCTTTGATCCCCTCTTCCACTGAGCACAATGCTTAATTGCACTGGTGGGAGTGGGAGGAATCGAACGAAATGTGCACGTACACACACACACACGTGGGCATTCATGCCCTCGGTCGACACCGGGATGACGCGTGCGCGTGTTGGAGATGAGGGGTGACAAGACAGGAAGGCAATAAGACTTAATTGATTCTAAGCCACTCAGGATCTCAGAAGTCAAATATAGAACACGTGCACACACAACTTACAGTAATCACCACACACACACACACACACACACACACACACATACACACACCTGTCATGAATTCCCAATAGAGTCCCTGGCCTCCTATTGAACGGCTGTGTGTTTACAGAGAAAGGCTTCCCATTGGTTTTCTGATCAATGGGATTATATTTCTTATAAAGGAGGGATGAGAGGATATGTCTGTATGGAGGAAAAGCGAGAGAGGGAATGAGGGATGAAGGAGCAGAGAGGCATGAGAGAACATATAAGGTGAGGAAATTTCCCATGTATGCATGCTGACTGGAGTGCAAGACAAGAAAGTATTGATTTATCTTCCTCTCTTCACTTTCATTTCTGTCTCCTTTCACTCAGCACTTTTTTCTTTTCTCGTTATGGTTCCATTTTTCATCTTTTCTGACAATTCTGTCATCATTTACTGATGCTCACACAGGCTTCATAGTCCAGAAGGTGACTAAAGTGGTCACACATGCAACGAAAAAAAAACAAGAATGATTTGACTAACTTGAAATCTTTAAAATATAATATGAATAATTTAAATTCTAGCATTGGTGACAGTCTGGAAAATGTTTGCCGAACAAAGCACAAGTCGTGAAAAATAATAAAAGGGCCTCAGATAACCACACCCATGGTGATCTATACTCTTATTTTTTCATTGTTAGTCATAACTGTCAATTACCATCTGCCATGTGACTTTTGCTCAGGAGGTTTTGTGTCACATTTTATGTGTTGTGTAACCTTTTGCTCTCTCTCTCTCTCCTAAAAAAATAAGCTCTTAAGCAACAACCATTCTATGAATCATGTTATTTTACCCAAGATTATATTTCCTTGAATTGTACATTGCTTGAGAACCACAGTATAAATGTGTCTACATTCAATAAACTTTGAAGACTCTGAGGACACTGTCCCTTGTGAGGAATTCTTCCCATGATCACGAGAAACCAAAATCAAACACCACAAACAACAAACAACTGACTCTTATGAACCGGCTCTTTGTAGTGAATCGGTCAAAAACAACTTTTTAAACAGCTGGCCAATTTGAATCAAACTCACTCACTTTTATTGTATGGAAAAGAGCAGCATGGACATTTTGCTAGATAGCTCCTTTGTGTTCTAAGAAAGAATGTTTGTGAGTAAATGATGACACATTTTTCATTTTTTGTTGAACTATCCCTTTAAGTAAAGTTTTAATGTTTACTTTATAAATGCTGTAGAGGACAGCATAATAGCCACGGTAACACAAAGAAACTGTCCTCCTGACAAACCAAGAAGAGCAACACTGACAGAAGAACAAAAGGAAGAGACGAATAGGATGGAAACAATGGTATGATAACTGCCCTGGCTTTAAAGAAAAGAGAGACTAGAGCCAATTTTTGGGGAGCAATCAGAGGTAGCAGAGCCAAGACATGACAGAATCTTACAGAAAGAGAGAATGAGAAGACAAACAGGAACTGTAGAAGACATTTTTAAAGATAAATGGAATGAGGGAGATAGGGACAGAAAGAAATAAAGAAAGACAGAGAAAGGAAAAAGACAGTTGTCCCAAATATGACAACTAAACTACATAAACAGTAAACATGAGCAAGCATGACTGAAGCACAGAATTATTTCCATACCAAAGAAAGAAAGAAAGAAAGACCATGTCTTGTGAAATGCAAAACGTGTGACAAGACTAAGAAAAATGTTTGTTGGAAAAATTTGCATTTTACTGAATTAAACGGATATATTTCTGAAGCAATAGATTCCACAAGAGATATACATTTTTAATTATAGAACTAATAAAAAATGAAGATATATTGAAATCACACACGGCAGCCTCCCATCATAATTCTCGCTGCATATTTGAAACCTACTTTAACCTTTTAATCAATTTTCCAGTTTGGTTTATTCAGATAAATTACTCAACTTTAACCCCCTTCAATTATTTATTTATTTATGAAATATTTGAAATTCATATGATGAAACATCATGGTTTTCCTGCTTTCGGCAGGATCTAAACTAGTCAGACCAAAAATTGTGCAAGTTCTGGACTATCCAATAAAACTTTGCATACCTTCAAGGGCTCAGTCTTCTGTCTGTTTGACAAGTGAGTTTAAATCATTCCTGCAGGTTGCAGCCTCGCTCTTGCTACCTGGAGAGGACGCAAATGTATTCATGTCGCACGCCACCCTATCGATTACCGGGCTGCAGAGGAATTAAAGGGCACACCGCACAAATCATCATTAAACAAAAGATAAATATTCCCAGCCCCAGCCCCTCACTGAATCTCTGGAAACGCTCTTTATCTCGGCTAATTTGAATTTGGGGATGCGGTAACATGCCCGGTCAAATTAAAGCATCAGAGATACACGATACACACAAAATGCCCAAACACACACAAAACATGCACCTCAAGTGCTCTCAAAATGTGATTAATGCCTAAGATTTGGAGGAGAATAAACAGAAAAACATTAGTCGGGCGTGAAACAACAAATACGTAGCTTGAGCACCTGTCCTTTTTTCTATTACATTTTTCTCTCATCCCCACATCACTGTCTTTTTTCTCCCTCATTCACCTCTCATCTGCGGAGTGGCAGCATATATAATCCCTCTGTAATGGACGTTTAATATTTACACGTTTGGTGTAATCACTTAAATGCCTGTTTTACCACAGCCTTATTTAGGTAGTTGGAGGGCATCTGACAGCCTATTCATCACAAAGTGAGCGTGCGGAACCTCTTGCCCCCCTTAACAATCAATCAACCGACAACTCCAACCCCCTACACACACACACACACACACACCTCAGCCTGACTGTGCGTAATCACTTCTGTTTGCATAACCCACCACACACACTTACACACAAACCCAAGAACGATAGCTATTAGTCCATCATCTGAAAGGCCCTATACCTGTGAATAGCTCCATAGGCTCTAGGGATTCATCTTTAGCCCTTCAGACGCACGGCAGCTCTATGCATTTAGAGAGCCTCCATTGGCTCGGGTAATGGGATGTGGACTTTACACTGAAATACATCTAATCATAAGGTTAGCTTTTGATTTCCTTTGAAAGGATTCAGCCGATGCTGAATTACCTTGGCTGGAGGAGAGAATGTGAATCAAGCGTTTTATTGGATAGCTTTAGTTGCACTACTTCCAAAAAGTCGCTTTGAGCTTTTCTTGGTTTACAGTAAAGACAGGAAAAATAAATCAATGGCTTATGGGGACTACTACGAAGCAGCATTTACAGTATAAACAGATTGATTCATTATAATTCATATTAACGCATCTCAATGGCTACATTACATCTTGAAATGTACTTTTAGCAAAGCATTAAAAAGGATAGTTCACCCAAAAATTAAAATTCTGTCATCATTTATTTACCCTCATGTCATGACTTTCTTTCTTCTACAGAACATGAATGAGGGCGAGTAAATTACTGAGAGAATTTTCCTTGAGAGAACTATGCTTTAAACAGAAAAGCATAGCATAGCACACATTGCATCTGTTTTCAAATATATGCATAATTAATTTAATCCAACCCAAAAAAAAAAAAAAACCTCCTGGAATGTAAAATGTTTCATAATTAGAAGAGGATTAATGGGGTGAATAGGTGTATATTTGCCGCCCCCTGTTGGAAAATGAATGAGGGCCCTGAACTTTCAGTCAGATGTGAGTGCATCCTGAATGTATTTCTGCACATTCCTGCCAAGTCTCTAGGTGTGTGAGTGAGTTTAAACGTGCTGGAATGAAGGGGAAATGCCTGTACATGCAGTGGGACTCGCAACACTCTCAGTTTTGTCAGCTGTAAGGGAGCGGCTGTGTGCTTTCGCTCTCTTGCTTCATCGGACCATGACATGTTCAATCACACACTGTGTCACTCTTAGGAGAGAGACGCTCTAACATGCTTTGATAATATGTACTGTAGTGCAAATATTACACAAGTGTGCTATAATCTCTCATTGCCCTTGCACCCTGTTTTTAAGCCTTCTATCATTCTGTATCACTTTTCACAAAGGTTTTGGGCGTTGGTGGATTTGGTACTTTTCATCATTCATTTTAAGTTCAATATTTGCACCGTAACCAACAAGGCATCTCTCATTATGTCATGTTTTCATTAGCACTGAGTCCATAATCTACCTACTACAATATGAATTGTTGCAGAATTAGTCAGTAATTTGTTTGTTTTCGTTGCAAGATGCCTCTTGTCATGATGTAGTTTTTTGGGCATTTTTATTGGCTGTGTGCCCATGAATTCTGTAAATGGTGCTTTGTGGATGAAGATTTATGCAATCAGTTAGTCAATCTAACTGCGTCAACTCCCATCAAACTCTCCCACAAATGTTTTTGCCGTTATTTTTTTTTTCCTGTCAGCATTGGAGGAAAAAGAAGGGGACACGCCTGTGTTTGTCAAGCAGGTGTTTGTGTGTCTACTAGTGTTTCTGTCATTCACCCACCACTTTGTTCATCTACGCTGAAACAGAGGAGCAGAAAACCCTCAATTCTCTCAGCAGCAATCTCTCTTACTAGCAGGTAACTTTCAGGTACTTCTTAACCAGTTCCATGTGTGCGCTACAAAAACAAAAGGTAAAAAAGCTTTTACCTCAAATACAGAAATGAGCATTAACTCTTAATTCATCTGCATTTTAACGATGGTGAAAAGTCTCGTTGCTTGTGTCTGCTGGTGCATGTCATGATTCTCAGCTCACTGCTTCACTGTTTGTCTCTGCTAACAGTTTAGTTCTCTGAGCCATATGGAGCCCGCAAGTGGCTTTCCATATTCTGCCGTGCTGTCAGGCCTGTTATTAGAGATCTTTTAGAGCCTGTGCTAAAACTGTATAAAACACTCATCTGTCTACCTGCTGTCACATTTACCGGCTAGTTTCTGACAAGAAGACAGATTAGGCTATGCCTTGATTTGTGTGTAAATGTTGAGCTGCATGTCAATATCAAATGTATTTGATTAGAATGCTGTAGGGTTTGCTATACAATCCATTTGCTTTAAAAGAATAATTATGTAGCAGAATATCCAAGTTGCATTTTTAAATACAATGTAAGTGAACAGTGACGACAGCTGGTCTTCATCCACTTTCATTGTATAGGGAAAAAAAGCATATACATATGTACATATTTTTTACATGCACTGTCCCTTTAGTACTTTGCTGAAAGCAATTTCCTTTTCAAAATAATTTTTCCTCTTTCATGACCCCCACAGAAGCAGTGCCAACATGCAGAACGCAGAAGCCGTGTCAGCAACTATAAACACTAATAGGAACTGTACAGTGGAGATCACCAATGTTAGCAGCACTTACTGCCTTATCAATCCAAAGTAAGGAGAAAATTACATTTACAATTATTTAAATTAAGTTACTGGCAAAATCTGTTTAGTGAGTGATAAAACTCTTTAAAAATGCAGTTAAAAATGAATAGTAGTGACTTTAAGAATTATATTTTGGTCAATTGTACACTGTAAAAAAAACTACTTAACATGTATAACATGTAAAAATGTAGTTGAAATTGGTTAAAGCTGCAGTCCGTAACCTACGTCTTGGAATATATGACCCAAATAAGAATTTTCACCGTATCTGTCATCTGAGCAAGTCTGCAACGTTTGTACTGACCAACTGAGGAAAAAAGCATTACCATAAATCTCGCTACCAATGGTGATTTAATCTAATTATCAGGTTAGCTCATATATCACATCAAACCATGCTAATTATTATTATTGTTATACTTTATTCTCAACTTATTAATGTTAACAACATCAGCATTGCGTGACTATGAGTATAGTGTGTATTAGCGTGTAGATTTACATTTCTGTACAGTCTAATTGCCATACCATTTGAATTTCATATTAAGAAATTATTTTAACCCAAAAAGCAAATTATGCTCCCTTCGAACTGGTTTTCTTTAAAATACAAATCTTATGTAATCCCAGGCTATCTGTAATAAGAAGCACATTTAAAACGGCAATATAATTTAATTTCATTCACATGTGTTTCATAAATACATAATCCTTTCTGGATTACAATCCGCCATCAAAATGATACATTTAATTATTCCAGCTGCTGTGAGAAAAGGCTATAAACGATCGTCCACCTGCAGGATCCTCACATGCGATAGCCTAGTAGCGGGGACAACTTCTTTATGTTTACAGACGTGACGTAATGACACAGTGCCATGCTCAAATTTCCCGCGAAAACCTACTTGTACCACTCAAATTAGAAAACATTATTATAAGCTAACTGTTGTGAATCGGGCTAAAGTAAGGCGATAGTTTTGAACACTGGCTGGTTATGTACTTGCTCAAATATTGATTTCGAATCATTTTTAACCAAAAAAAGTTACGTACTGCAGCTTTAAATTATTTTGATGAGATGAAAAAACATTACTATGACTTACTGATCACATAATTTTTGGGCAAATTCCTTTTATTTACTCAATGTTATTTATTGTAATTGTACATATCTTTAAAATATTATTCACCAATGTCAACTATAATCTTCTCTCAGAGTGTACATGTCCAGTGGGTTCAGTAACCATCCACCTCAACCCACCATCCGCACCACCAAGACTGAGGTTTGCTCATTCACTAAGGATGACAACACTCCCACCGGAGCTGTGGGCATCTTGACCTATGACGTCTTCAACATGCAGAACCGTATGTGCACTGAGCGTATGGCCATTCTGTTCTCTATCCCCTTCGACTACCACCTCTACAAGAACGTGATGGGCATCGGGTTGTTTGAGAGCAGCCGTGGATGTGACAAGGCCCTGTACAAGCACATGTATGAGGGGAAGGACTTCAGCCAGTTCACCCGTGCAGATGCGGGGGGAACTGGAATCATCCACAAAGGAAAGAAAATAGACTTAAGGGCCACCATGTCTACTGTGGGCAAGGCTATTATTAAGCTAGAGGTCTATGACAAGATGGGCTAAACAATAAACAAATTTTGTCTGACAGTAACACATATGATTAAAATACTTTTTCCATATACTTTTTATAATCTTAAACATCATACGCATATTAAATGTCATAATGCACACGCCATTGTGCTTTCAAATGTTGATGCAACTTTTTGATGTCTGTATTAATACCTGCATTCATGCTGCCCAGTTTTCTGATTGTAAATCTCAAAATGTGTCTAAATAAAAAGACTGTTTTGAATACTTATGTTTGGTTCTGTGTCTGCACTACATATATATATATATATATATATATATATATATATATACAGTATATATATACAGTGAGGTGATATTTTGGCTGATGCTTCTATTTAAAGAAACTTGTTGCATTCATAAAATATACATTAGTATACATCAATTCATAAATATATTTCATAAAGTATACATACATTTATGCACTCCCGGGGAATCAAGTCCATAAACATGTTATTGCTGTAGCATCATGCTCTACAAGCTGCCCTTTGCTTTTCACATACATTTCTTATAAGAAACATCAAATGAAATGTAATATTAAGCAATTTAAAATCATGAACCATGAACAAATGTTAACTTATATGAGCAATATCACACGAGTAGATGTGAAACATGGCTGTATATTGGCACGGCTGTGATTTTCAAACAGACGTTATCTTTATTAACAAACCACATATTTGAAATCTAAACAAGTACATTCTCACCTAAAAACTCTTAAAACTACATTCTGTGGCACAAAAACAGTATTATTTTTAAAATTATGAAATGAAGTCGGCACCAATAGCCTGGTTAGTGCGTCGACATACAGCGTAACTGTGACCCGAGTTCGATTCCCGTCTCGAGTGCTTTCCTGTCGTCTCTCTCTATTGTACTATCTATAAAAAATGCACCAAAAAAAAGCCCATAAAAATATCTAAAAAAAAATATGAAAGAAAGTGAGCATATTTCTAGGCTCATTCTGTCATTATTCAAAACACATAACAGAACAAACATTCCCATCCAAACGGTTTCAAAATACCATTGTTCGTGTACTAAACACTACAAAGGCTAATTATTACTAATTATCAGGAAACCTCACCTAAAACGTATTCCTGTAAATGCTGCCATACCTACTTGTTTGAATCTGAGCTTGCATAACCCCTTAAAAATTGAGTAATTTCCGAGACAGATCTGTACATGCAACTTCACTGTTCTGGTCTAACAAATCTATAACAACCAGTTTTGGGTGTGGAACTGTTCCAAGCATTTTCCCACCAATGTCACTGATGCCTCTTGAGCTGTTATGTGTGTGAGAGTGTGTCTCCATGTTTGTGTAAAGAGGGTGTACACTAAATTTGAGTAAGCATGCTTTTTTTCGCAGGTGGGTATGTACTGTTCTTGTTGCTGATCATGAAGACTTGGAAAGGGACAAAGTAAAAACGCAGTGACTCTTTCGGAACGCACTGTTACTGAGCAACACACACACTCCGGAGTACCACAGAGGTAAGCCTTCATTCTCCTACTTAATAATCAAAACTAAATGCTAATGTATACTTTTATTTCCATATTAAAATTATAACATAGCAAGATAGTTTATTCAGTTATGGACACTTGAGCAACTCTATTTCACACTCTGCTTCTTTTAAAAGCAGTGCATTATAAAATTGAAGATTGCTAGAGGCACAATGGTTTTTGAAGTGGGGTCTCTGCATGTAATTACTGTGACCCTGTTTATTCACTAGTTAACATTGACAATGGTAATAAAAGAGGGGCAGAAGTGAACTTGAGAAGAGCTATGTGAACTTAATCTAATGCTTCTATGCTTTATATTTAAGTGTGTGCACAGACCAGACAGTACAGAATCTTTTTCAGTAATAAGACCTGAATTTAACACTAATTTAGCACAGCAGTTTAAATAGAGGACAATTAACTTATGACAGCAAACGTTTTATCACAGAAAAGTTATTGTATTTTCGCTGCTGCCCTGCAGTGTAAACAAAACTGCATTTCCACTGCTTTTTACTGTGAGGTACAGACTTCTTTTCTCACACCATCCCTCTCCTCTCTACTTCTCTCTGTTTCAGCCGTCAATCAGATCTATCGTGAACCATCATGACTGAGTCTGCTGAGGTTGCCGCTGCCAATGTGAGCAGCAAGAGACACGCCACCATAGAGATCACCAACCTGACAAACAACTACTGCCTCCTCAACCCAAAGTGAGACTACAACCAGAAGCAAAACTAATGTTAAACCAAGCATTCAAAACTAAAACTTTGTATCTAAACTTCTATATGTGTAACATGTATGTATGTATCTATTTAAGGAAAGAAGCATAAAATGCATTAAGATGGAAATTCTGTTATCACTTATTCACCCTCATGTCTTTCCAAACCTGTATGACTTATCTTCTTCTAAGGAAATGGTTTTTTTTGTGCATGAAATGTTATTTTTGACCCCATTTACTGTACTTTCATTTAATTGTATGGACAACAATAACAATTCTTTAAAATATCATTAGTGTTCCAATGAAGAAAGAAGGCATACTTGTGGAACAACATTATGGTGAAAAAACGATTGCAGAATTTGAATTTGGGGTGGTGAACTAAAATGTGCATTTTGTGTAGCAATAAATGTGTGCATGCTTGTGTATGATTCATGCATATAAATCCCACAGGATCTATCTTGAGAGTGGTGAAACCTCCAATCCACCTCAGCCGACAGTGCGCCCCCTCAAGACCGAAGTCTGCACCTTCAGCAAGACCAGTGCTCAGGCCACCGGCAGCGTAGGGGTTATGACCTACGACCTGTTCGAGCGAAGCAGAAATGACTACATTGAGACCCTGGCCGTCATGTTTTCTGTCCCCTGGGACTACAATCTGTATAAGAATTGGTTTGCAGTAGGCATCTACCCGAAAGGAAAGGAGTGTGACCAGGCCCTGTATAAAGAAATGTACTATCAAAAGAACCCACAGGGCTTTGTGAGGGAGGAGGCCAATGGGTCAGGCATTAACTTTGAGGGAAAATCTCTGGACGTAAGGGCCACCATGTGTCCTTTAGGCAGGGCTATCATAAAACTGGAGGTGTGGGACAAGCTGCTGACTCCTTTGAGTCAGCAGGTTTGCTAAACATATAAACCAGTCTGCCATTTTACCAAATCAAAATAATATAGTAACTTTTTTTACATGCCCTTATATGTTATCACCTGTATCAAAAATGTTTGCTTATACATTTACCAGTGTAATGAATCTAGCACCATTTATTTTTTAGCTTCCTTGCCAGCTCTTTAGGGTAATTTGAACTCTGTAAAATTATCTGAGAGTGTTTAAACTGGATCTAATACCTCTGTAATATCCCACACTTTAAACTGTTTGCTTTTTCTGTCAGAAGAACGCCTCAGATGTGTGTTTACAGTCTGCTTATGCTTCCTGCAGGCTAAATCCGCTCTCATATCAGGCAGCCATTGTGTTGTTATTCAGTCAAACCATCTTCTTGGTGATTTTTTTGCTCCCTCATCAGGGCAGAGATCCCTGTGAACAATACACACTGTCTGTACTGACTGCCACTGCTGAGGTATTTTCAAATAAATATGTATCTGCAAGTATGTATTGGTGTATTCAAAATCTCGAATGAGAGCCGAGGCTGTTTGCCGTAAGCTGGAAATGGTCCTGTGTAAATATTTGGAAATATGTATTTGGAAATTCCTAATGCCTGAAGAGGGCAGCTGAACCATGGGAACCGAAAGACAGAGACGAAGATATAAAGAATGAATCACAGCATCAAAGAACTGGCAGAGCACTTTTTACATCTTTAAACTCCTCTTGTCCTGAATAACTCCTTCAGCAGGCACTGAATAATGTCTCTCCAGCTTACTCAATACTCACAATTCCCAATCAGAAACATCAATGCTAATTTATCAGTAAGAAATGGAACTGTAATTGGAAAATTAAAGGTTTTACAAGCAACTATTACTTGCCCAAATCCAGATGGAACCGATATCGATTTAACGCACTTAACAAACTTAACAATTTAACAATTGATTTAACAAACCAGTTATCAAGGTCAAAGAGCAAAATTTGTAGAGAGCACGCCTCAGAAGACTGCAGCACTATTACCAGAAATGGAACTGTAATTGGAAAATTAAAGGTTTTACAAGCAACTATTACTTGCCCAAATCCAGACGGAACCGATATCGATTTAACGCACTTAACAAACTTAACAATTTAACAATTGATTTAACAAACCAGTCATCAAGGTCAAAGAGCAAAATTAACATCAAAAATAAAAACAAGTCTGTTCTAAAATCTTAATTCAATGGAGTAAATTGCTTCTCAATCCATTCTTAATACTACAGCCCCACTATCTCCAAATAAGAGCAATGATCAAAGGTTTCTTTCTCTATGTGCTGTGACATTTGCATGGAAAGTCATACATAATACAGGCTAAACGTCAGTTCTTTAACAGATATCCCTGGAGCATTATTGCACAATGTAATAGGATGGTGGAGAACTGCTGTAACAGATGGCAAGTGCTTTTCTGATGCTACAGTGGGTATCTTAGTCAAGTCAAGTCAAGTCTGCTTTATTGTCAATTCTTCCACATGTACAGCACATACACACAGAGAATTGAAATTGCGTTACTCTCAGACCCTTGGTGCATACAGATAACACTAACAGTAGAACATAAATACAGATATACAGATTAAATATAAAATACAACTATACAAATATACAAATAAGGTAAAATGTAAAAAAATAAAAATAAAAAAATAAAATAAAAATAAAAAAAATAAAAAAAATAAAAAAAATACAAAAATACAAAAATACAAAAAATTAATAAAAAAAATAAATAAAAAAAAGTCAGGTGTGTGGATTTCCCTCACACTTGAGCTTGAAGCAGTATTCTTTTCTTTCTCTGGTGTATTTATTTTGCACTGCGAGGGAAATATTCCCCATTTTGCTTACGCTGTTGTGTATTTGTGCATTTGAGCGTGTGTATGCATGTCTGTGCACGCCACTGGGAAATGGCAATTAATATTGACACACATGCCAAATAAATTTGCACCTGTACTTAAAGGTGTACAATCTTAAAATATGTTTTAGCATATTTAAACTGAGCTAGATCAAAGTAAGCTATTCACAGAGTTCACACTTTTTCCCAAAAAGTCTAAACGCTACTGTTCTGTGCAAACATTGCTGTTTGTTTGAGACGAGTCAAGTTTTGGCTGGTTATCTTCAAACGAGTCTCTGCTGGTAGATGTCATTACGCCAGTAAATAGATGCCAAAAAGCATCTTTCTTTCTTTTTTCCATTGACGGCCATTCAAAAATAAATTTTCAGAAAATACGGACAAAAACAAGCAACACATGAATTGGAAATATTCCATTATATTACAGTATATATTTTTGGAGGGCTCTTAAAGGTGTGAAATTTTGTTTGTGACTATTTTTCTGTCTGCTCTGTGAACCAAAATCCTGAAAAAGATTTTTTTTCCCCATTTCTATTTTTGATTTCCATTTGGAGGACAAGCTGTTTGGTCACTAGAGCTCTCACAAGGAGAAGTGGTAATTTGTGAAAGGACACACATAAAGTAAACCTCAGAGACATCTGAAGAGGGAATTGGGCAAAGGTTGTCCTAAAATGTGGGAAGTGCAAGAGTTAGAGCTAATTTGAGGGTTTTCACTTTTCAGATCAGTGCACAAGATCAGTAATGAACTGATAGTGTCGAAGTTCAACTGCAGAAGGTGCAGTGATGTGAATTCAAGATCATAGTACCCAGTCAACACGTGAGATCATGCGATGGTCACAGTGACATGATGACATCACACGATCCTCATACTGTGATCCTCACGGTGTGAGTAGTATATGAAATCATTGTGAGTTCACACGATCCTCATACTGTGATCCTCACGGTGTGAGTAGTATATGAAATCATTGTGAGTTCACACGATCCTCATACTGTGATCCTCACGGTGTGAGTAGTATATGAGCACAGTGAGTGTGCAGTGACCTCACATTGTGACCATAGTGTGAGCACAGTGAGTGTGCAGTGACCTCACATTGTGACCATAGTATGAGCGCACAGTGAGTGTGCAGTGACCTCACACTGACCATAGTATGAGCACAAAGTGAGTGCGCTGTGACCTCACATTGTGACCATAGTATGAGAATCATGTGAGCTCATAGTGACATCATTGTGAGATCAAATTGTTGACTGGGTAGTGTGTTAGTCCATTTTGTTGTGTCAAAGTCGAGTCCAAGTCTTTAACCAATCGAGTTTGAGTTGGAGACGTTTACTAATGTCTTGTTATCTTAAATTTATGTTGTTAAATATTACATCTTTCATGTTATACATAACCTGGACTTGACTGTACTCAGAATGATTTAGTCCGAAATGTCAAGAGTCCATGTCAAGTTTGAGTACAAATTTACCAGAAAGCATGACAAGTATAAGTTCATTCATAATTGACCCTTTGCAAACACCCGCCCTCCTTAGTTACTGTTGCTGAGTCCGATAAGCCATGCACTCTCACACCACACATCATGTTCTCATGCAGTGAAAAATACATTGCGGAGCATAGAGAAAACTGACAACACACCGACAGACAAGACAGAGCAGGTAACTTTTGGTATGAAACAATGTCTCAGCTTTCAAATGGTCATTTTCTAAGAAATTCAAACAATAAAATCCATTTTGTGGCTCTTCAATGTGTCGTGACAGATCACTGTAGCACCTCAGTTCAAGAGGCATTCGGACCCATCATGTCTTCCTCTTTACTAGTCATAGCACAAAATAAACCTGAACGAACATCAGAAGCTATCTTGTTTTAACCGCGGAAAGACATCAATACACACCACTTTTCAAGCTCAAGTCCATGAAAGTTAATCTCCTCTCCTGTCTGGTTTGCTTGTTGGACAAAATGGCAGATTCTGAGTTATGATTGGTCAGATCGCCTGTCAATCAAATGCCCAGCGAAGGGTTAATGGGACTCAAGTCCGGACTTGATTCAGAGTCCGACATTGAGTACCCCAACTCTGGATCACAGTGAGAAGTCCAAGAAGTCACCGTACTCGATATCAGCGAGATGTTAATTGCTATGTAATCTGACACTTAAATGCTCAAGCTCTTAAAAGGTGGATAAATTCAGATTGGCTGTCAATGCTTTTGTTGTTCATCCATTGGAAAAAATTGTTCCGAAAGGGATTCCATTGATATCATTCCTCTGTGCCGTTCTCACTACAGCTGTGGTTTGGACTTCCCCGTTCTCACATAATGAGAATGATTATTAAAACATCTTCCTATGAACAGGCCTTTACACTGCATTCAAAATACACATTTTATTACATTCCCTGGGAATCTAAACTCAAAAATGGGTAAACACATACTTTAAAAAAGAATACAGTATTTGTCTTAAATACAGCGGTAATGTCCATACATGTACAAGACAGCTGTGATCACAAGTATTTATCTTTACATGCATTGTGAATACTTTTCTTCAACATTTTCTACCAGAAACTTCCACAAGGCCGGTTGCACAAGAAAAATACATTTCATTTTGAGTCTGAAAATAGATTCATATTGGTAAATCACAATTCAATGGGGTTTACTGCTGCTATTTGCTATTTGCTAGAGGCCCTATGCTCCTTCTTGGAGTCAGCGGAATAAGAAGATTTGCTGTGTGAGAGTGCCACTGTGTGGAAGGATGAGGTAAAGTGACTCATGCAATATGCATACAATAGGATGCTATGAGCTGTTAAGAGCCATGTATAAGATAAAAATAAATAAAATACATTTCATATAAATAAAATGGACAAGAAAGCTTTCAGTTTAACATTCAACTATCTTTTGCTCACAATAGGGAAGAGTAAAAGAGAAAAAGACAGAAGCGAGTCCATGTGTGTGTGTGTACTTGTGTTTGCTTCAAAAATTATTTACCGCATATTTGAACTGTGCTTCACTTTTTCAGTGGTTCTTGGGCAGCAGGCCTCCATACTGTTCTCTGATCTCAGCGATGGCAGCATTCAGACGCGCTGTAGGTGCTGTGTCAACCCCCACCAGCAGACGCCCACTCGGTCCAGAATGACAGCATCTCCTACACAAACAAGAATATCAACAAATCCAGCAGAGTACCATCTACCATGTTCCATATACATGCGCTGTACAATACAGCAAAATAAATTATCTGTTCCATTGCTTCATACACATCTTGTTTTATCTTTTGATTTTTTTATCAGTATTTATCAGAGCTTGAACCACACATGAACTTTCATGTAACACCGTTAATACTTGCAGAATATGTAAGCTTTAAAGCAATCAAATATGCCTTTTAAGTGAGGGCAGAGATTAAAAGACATGTTGTAAATAGGGTTGCCAACCGTTCCGTATAATACGGAATAGTCCCGTATTTAAGGCACCAAAGAAGCGTTCCGTATGAAAGCTATACGGAACGCAGTTTGTCCCGTATTTAAGGCATATACAGTATGAACACCTAGACCATACGAATAACAAACTCTAAACTGAGAATTAATCATTCGTTTTTGACAAGTGTTTGATTTGTGAACAGAGTTGGGTTTTTTAACGACCGCGTTTCGACTTCAGCAAATCAGTTTGAGCGAATGCAAACAACGTGATTCCAACATCCAGCCACGCAAGAAAACGTGCATTTTACCTGAAGACGTGATCAATGAGGAAAGTCGTATTTCTCTAATATATACACCTAGATAAAACAATTTACATTTAAGTAACTTCCAGCGTATTCTTAACCTTGAATATCATTCTTAAAACACAAAATGACCAAAGAAGTGTCAAGCACCCAAAGCAATCCATATTTATTCTAAGTTCTCTTTAATTGAAAAAGTATATTTCATATACTGCAGTAGGCCTACTGTAGGCTATATTACACACACGCATATCAGAAGACAGAAAGGGCTTTATTGCCAAGTATGTTTGCACACAGGCTACGAGGAATTTGTTTTAGTGTCACAAGCTTCCAGTACACAGACACAACAACAACACACAGATAATAAAAATAAGATGTGAATAAAATACACATATGTATAAATATAAATAAAGCACACACACACACACATGTACAGGTGTGCTATAGATAAAATACTGTAGAATATGAATAGAATAAAAAATAAAGTACTATGATGTAAAGTGATAAATAGTATAAGGTTATTGCACATATTTGTATTGCACAATGGGAGAACATTTAACTGTTCATGAGGTAGATTGATACATATATATGTATATATATATATATATATATATATATAATAGGCCTGTGTGTGTATCCCTTATTCTGTCCCTTATTTTTCTATGAAAAACCACGATTGTCCCTTATTTTCCTTTTCTGAAGTTGGCAACCCTAGTTGTAAAACATTAAACTGTTGTAAACATTATGGTAAACAACATCATGGAAACACTGTCCAAAAAAAACTATGTTGAATGCAGATAGGCCTACTAAATAATACTATTATTAAAAGATTAGTAGCTTTAACAAAAAAAAAACAATTATAGCATTAGGCTACTTGTTGGTTAAGCATTTAGGCTACCAACAAAGTTTGGGCACGTACACAGGAGTCAGCTACAACCTCACAAGAAACTAAATAATTGGCATGTACCTGTATTATTCGGCATATTGAATTACTTATTTATGCAATCGTTTTAACACGTGACTTGTTATAGTGCAAAACAAGTCACGTGTTAAAACGATTGAATAAATGGTCATTTGTTCAATATATATATTATAATATACAATAAATTCAATATATTTATTTCATATATCAGCTCAGTTTTATTTTACATTTGGTGAGACATTTGCGCAATAAATGTCTTACCTACGCGCGAAGGTAAAGTTTTTCATAACACCAGTCATTGACGTAATATTCAAGCGCCGACTAGCGACTACAGTGTTTAGTCAACGCTATGCGTGCGACTCCGCCCACCTAGATCCTGTCAATGACATTTATCGATTTTTACGTTATCAAAAACAATTGCAAACATGCACAGGTTTGTCAGACCTCAGCTTTTGCTTCGTGATTCTAAACAGCCATTATTACCGACAGCGGGTCAACTTTGTACAAATCACAAATGTAAGTGTTACCGAGACAGTTTCATAACTGCCCTTATGACTAACGTTACGTTACACATTACATTACATTTATTTGTATAGAAATTACACCCACAAACTCGTAGTTTTCAGAATTTCTACTTGAAATGCAGACCAAATGAACTTGCATGTTTACAATGTATGTTATATTTATGTATGCCAAATTGTGCGATATTTGGCAAATGTGTGATGTTTGTTATGGTAACGTTAGATATTTATTTTTATAATGTCATGTCTTGTATATATAATATATTTAAGTGCTCAGAGCTTCTGTATATTAAAACAAACGGCATGTGTGTTTGTGTGAACACACCAAGAATGTTCTTTCTATGGTACTCGCTTACCATTGCATGTTTGTGTGACTTTCAGCTGTTGTGTCCAGTGTAAGGGGATATGTTGTATTGCCTCCCACCAATGATGAAGAAGAAAAAGCCATGCTTCACAGGATGATGAGAGTGGACCATGCAGGAGAATATGGTGCCAACCGAATCTATGCTGGTCAGATGGCTGTTCTTGGCCATACACAAATCAGTCCACTCATTCAGGTATCACTCCATAAACCAAAGCTGGCAATTATTACACAAAGATTACCATTTCCCTATATCACATTTGGGAGGGTTGTTATATAAGTTTGTTTAGAAAGAACAGCGTTCAGTGAGGTCTGATGTAATATGGAACTAGGCATTCAATGTGATGATATATCAATTAAGGAAATGTGGGATCAAGAGAAGCAGCACCTGAGAAAGTTTAATGAGATACTGGCTGAGAACAGAGTGCGTCCGACCCTCCTGCTTCCGCTGTGGAACATAGCAGGATTTGCTCTTGGTAAGTGTGACCTTTACAGTATTTATATATATATATATATATATATATGTGTGTGTGTGTT